>NC_073744.1:82473534-82786034 GCF_029784135.1 Toxorhynchites rutilus septentrionalis | reverse complement strand
ATACAGATTCTAGAGCTTTAGTAGCTTTATCGCCTGCTCTTGAGTACAGCTCAGCTCCATGTAATATTTTGGCTAATATTGTAGCGTTTACTACCTTTATTAGGGTACATCTGTTGCTAGGTTTGAACCTTCCTGCTATTATTTTCATTACTCTTATATAACCTTGTGTTGTTCTCTTAACGTCTTCGAAGTGTTGTCTGAAGGTTAATTTTGAATCTATTGTTACTCCCAGTACTTTCATTTTTCTATCTTGGGGGATTATGCATTCTCCCAGATGGAGCGAGGGGGCCTTTCTATGGTGTCGTCTTCTGCATATATGTACTAGTTTTGATTTCTGGGGATTAATCTTGAATCCCCTTTCATCGGCCCAACATTGTATGTGGTTGATCGCTCTTTGAGTTTTCCTTCTATTCCAGCCTGGCGTTTCACCGTAGTTAATAAGTGTAATGTCATCTGCGTATACCACCAGAGACACGTTATTTGGTACCCTTTCGAAGAGGGACTCCATAGCTATTAAAAATAGCGTTGTTGACATGACTGAACCTTGCGGTATGCCGTTTTGTAGGGTTCTAGATGAGCTCAATGCTCCTTTGCAAAACACTTTAATTTTCCTATCGGTCAGGAAGTCTTTAACGAAGCTCAGAATGCGACCGTCAAAACCCCATACTTTCATTTGCTTTAAGATTGGTAGTCTCCACGTCCTATCGAAAGCTTTGGACAGGTCCAGCGAGACCATGTCTAGGTGGGCATTTTGCCTTGTGGCTGTATTAATTATACTCTCGACGTGTGCTAGGTAGGTGGTTGTACTTTTGCCTCTTCTAAAAGCATGTTGTCTTTCGTTTAACAGGTTTCTGTACTCTAGCTCATCAATGAGTCTTCTGTTGACCATTCTTTCTAATGTTTTGCCCACACAACTAAGGAGGGTTATAGGTCTATATCCATCTGGGTTCATGGTGTTGCTGCCTACTTTGGGAATGGGTATGATAATACCTTCTTTCCATTTTCTTGGTATTTTGCCGGTATGCCATACTTCGTTAAGTGTTTTTAGTAGTATAGCTTTTCCCTTAATTAGAAGATTTTGTAGTAGTGGATAGGTTATATTATCTTCACCTGGGGATTTTCCTGTGGCACTGTTCAGTGCCCATAGGAGTTCTTTCATGTCAAAGCTTCTGTTGTAAATTTCATTATTTTCACTTATTTTTATATCCACTGTTTTCTCCTCGTTCTCTTTGAAGTTTCTGAAGGAGGTCTCGTAGACCTCATCTGACGATACTTTAGTGAAGTGCTTGGCAAGTTCTTCTGTTATGATGTTATTGTCATCTGTTATTTTTTGGTCAATATTCATTATTATTCTCTCACATTTGTATTCTCCTTTACATGCTCTAACTTTAGCCCACATGCTGGAGCTGCTTGTGTTTGGGGAGATCCCTGCTAGGTATTCCTCCCAGCTCTTTTTTCTTGCCGCCTTTATTATGGTTCTTGCTTTTGCTCTCTCTATTCTGAACTTTTTCGCGTTTTCCTGGTATTCAGGTGAGGAAGGGTTGGAGTTCTTCAACTTCCTGAGTGCCTTTTTACGGCTTTTTATGGCTTGGTGTACTTCGCTGGTCCACCATGGGACCTCTCTCTTTGGCTTGTAGCCAGTTGTTTTCCTCATGCTTTTGCTAGCCGCAGTTGTTATGATATCTGTTAGTCCCAGGGGGTCTATACTTTCTATACCTGTTAAGGCACGTTCGATTTCACTCTCATATTTGTTCCAGTTAGCTGCTTCTGTTACCCATCTTTTCCTTCTTGTGGGAAGTACTGTTGTTTGGCCATGTTTTTGTAGTAAAATAGGGAAGTGGTCGCTTCCTCTTGTGTCTTCGTCAGTTCTCCATAAATAGCTGTTGGGCAAATTATGCGAGGCTATCATCAGGTCTATTGCCGATGGTTTACCAGAGGTTGGGTGCATCCTAGTCGGATTACCTTCGTTTAGTATTTTCCATCGATGTTTATCTGTCTCCTCAAGGAGGAGATTGCCTCTTGTATCGTTTTTGTATGATCCCCAATTTTCGTTGTGGGCATTGAAATCGCCCACTAGTATGTACGGTTGTGGGAGTTGTCTCGCAATGTGTGTTATTTCTGCAATTATGGCCCTTTCATATTCGATGTTTGTATAGTGTGGCGATATATATATGTTTGCGATCGTAAGTTTTAGTGGGAGGTGTATAGTTACTGCTACGACTTGCACCTTATCGATCCCACTTACATCTATCCACTTATGGGGTGCGTCGTGGAGTACTCCCAATGCAACCCCGTTTTTGTTTGGGTGACTGTGATCGTTGTATATTTTCCAGTCATATTGACCACCTAGTACATTTTGCGGTATTTTGGGTACCATTGTTTCTTGAAGTGCAATGATGGATGGATAGTGTTCGTTTACTAGTAGCTGTAGCTCGTGTAGTCTGCCTCGGAAGCCAAAGATGTTCCATTGTAGTATTAGTGTTTCGTTTGTGAATTTGTGATAGCTCATTATGGAATATTAAAGGTTTCACTATAGCTCCGTTGTGTCACTTTGTGACATTTCGGAATCGGAAAAGTTTCCGCTTTTCTTGTTTTTCCTTGACGGAGGCGAGGAGTCAGAGGATCTTTTCTCTTTCCTCTTTTTTTGTTTTTTGTTTGCTTTGTTATTAGGTTCGCTCGTTCTCATGCCCTCATGAGCGCTATGGCTGGTTGAAGGTTTTATCAGATCGGCTTCGTTTTGAACAATTTTGTTTATCATGTTGTTCTTCTGCATCTCTGTAATGATTGATTTCAATTCTTCTATCTGTTGCTTCAGTTCTTGGATCTGGGCCTTAAGAGCGTTATTCTCGTTTATGACCTCATTGTTTACCACCAATCTTTGCTGAACTTGGCTTTTGGCTACATCAGCGTAACTTTTTGTTTGTCTTTGTGTGTTTACGTACGTTCTTTTTGCTTCCCCATATGGTATGTTTCTTGATACTTTAATTTTTAGTATATCGTTCTCTCGTTTGTAAAATGGGCAGTTTCTGTCGCCAGGCCCATGATTCCCTTTGCAATTGATGCAATATGGTGGTTCTTCACAAGATGCGTTGATATGGTCTTTCGAGCATTTTTTGCACCTTGCTTCTTCTCTTTGGCATTTCTTCTGTGTATGCCCATATTTGTAGCATTTAAAGCATTGCATTGGTTTCGGGAAATAGTGTCTAGTTTTAAGTCTTAGTAGACCACATTTCAGATGCTCCGGAGGCTCTGATCTATTGATCGTAATGATAAGAAGAGGCGTGTTAACCGTTTCTCTCTTTTCGTTTTTCCTAGTGATTCTGTGTACGTTTAGCACACCTTGGTCTGCTAGCTCAACTTGTATCTCTTTCGTTTCCATTTCCATCATTTCTTCGCTGTAGACCACACATTTTGAGATGTTCAGGTTCTTGTGGTATTCTACTTTTATCTTTTCTCCGTTTACTAAGCTTTTAAGCATTAGTAGCTTTTCCGCGTTTCTGTTGTTCTCTAGAACAATCAGAAAGCTTGTGTCTCTTTTTATGTACTTTATTTCTAATATGTCTTTCGTTAGTTTGGATAGCGTTTTTGATATCAAGAAAGGGTTTCTTGTTATCTTTCCATCGGTTTTTTCTGCCGTAAGGCTGAGGTAAGTTTTACCTCCTACTCCGCTCATCGTCGATACAGTTTTTTGTTTTGGTTGGTTTTGTTTATTGTTCTCCATGTGATTCCCACGAGTCGCTAGGGAAAGGTGGGGTCCTCCGCGTCAGTGCCCTGCTGTAACACGGTAAGGGCTGCATACTGTGGGGTGCGCCCCGGTGCCCCACAGGCTCCGTTAACGGCTTCTCATTTATATCGCCCCTTCCACCACTCAGCTCTCGGCACGGGTCGCATCACACCTTAACTTTTGGGGCCCGTTTTCCCCCTTCCTTGTCTGCGTACGACCAAAGGTCCCACCGGGGTTGGTTACCCGATCTTTCCTAAGGTTGCTCATACCCCAGCCGGTACCTCGGGGAGGTAAGGATAGGAGTTCCAGGGCGGAAGCTGAAGGGCCAATAATTGGCACTGGATTGCGCTGTACCCTGGCTTTACCAGCCATTAGGACCGAGGTGTGTGTGTGTATATCTTGTTTATTAGGCTTTAACATTTGTTCTACAGTAACTAGCTGCTCTGTCATTCGCCTAAGTTTATCTCTTTTACATTATTCCCTATATTCCCTATACTCCTGTTCACCATCACTTTGAGCGGGCGTTTTTTGCTCTGTTCACTCTTTTTCATTTTTTGAGTATTCGTGATATGGTGGGCCTATCTCTAGTCCCTAACTTAGATCATATTAGTCAAATTACAGTCTCTTATGAAATCACACGTTCTTTTTATGTTCTCAGTGCTATTTTTCAGAATTATTTGGATGTTGTCTCCTAGTCCATGTTTCCGTCTTTCAGTGTCGTACTTTCTACACTCCACAAGGATATGTTCTACTGTTAAAGCTGTTCCACAAGTTTCGCACGTGGGTCCATCTTGGTGTCTCTGGCTCATGATTGAGCTGTGCGTCATCCAGGTGTGGCCTATCCTGAGCCTAGTAAGCAACTTCTGGTCCCTAGGGTTGTCTGCTTCGGTCCATTTTTCTACGCTGCCTTTAATTTTCCTGAGTTTCTGTTCTCTGCAGTGGAACCAGGTTTTGTTCCATTCGTCCTTTATTGCTTCTTTGATCCACCTGATGGCATCTTCCTTAGGTATGGTTCTGTCTTCAAGTGGCTTGGATCGACCTTCGTTGGCTAAAAAGTCCGCTTTCTCGTTGCCTTCAATCCCAGTATGGGCAGGAATCTTTTTCCCAAGCTGTTGCTTTGGCCTGCTTCAGCCATGGGTGGTCGCAGTTTCCGCTTTCTAGCCCAGCCAGACAGCTTGCCGAGTCCGTGAATATTATTGAACCTTCTCTGGCAGCCTGGGTTGCCTTATGGAGAGCATATGCCTCAGCGGAGAATATGCTACACTGTTTTGGTAGTCTACCGTTTATGCACACGTTTGTGTTGGGGATCATTGTTTCTTGAAGTGCAATGATGGATGGATAGTGTTCGTTTACTAGTAGCTGTAGCTCGTGTAGTCTGCCTCGGAAGCCAAAGATGTTCCATTGTAGTATTAGTGTTTCGTTTGTGAATTTGTGATAGCTCATTATGGAATATTAAAGGTTTCACTATAACTCCGTTGTGTCACTTTGTGACATTTCGGAATCGGAAAAGTTTCCGCTTTTCTTGTTTTTCCTTGACGGAGGCGAGGAGTCAGAGGATCTTTTCTCTTTCCTCTTTTTTTGTTTTTTGTTCGCTTTGTTATTAGGTTCGCTCGTTCTCATGCCCTTAGGAGCGCTATGGCTGGTTGAAGGTTTTATCAGATCGGCTTCGTTTTGAACAATTTTGTTTATCATGTTGTTCTTCTGCATCTCTGTGATGATTGATTTCAATTCTTCTATCTGTTGCTTCAGTTCTTGGATCTGGGCCTTAAGAGCGTTATTCTCGTTTATGACCTCATTGTTTACCACCAATCTTTGCTGAACTTGGCTTTTGGCTACATCAGCGTAACTTTTTGTTTGTCTTTGTGTGTTTACGTACGTTCTTTTTGCTTCCCCATATGGTATGTTTCTTGATACTTTAATTTTTAGTATATCGTTCTCTCGTTTGTAAAATGGGCAGTTTCTGTCGCCAGGCCCATGATTCCCTTTGCAATTGATGCAATGTGGTGGTTCTTCACAAGATGCGTTGATATGGTCTTTCGAGCATTTTTTGCACCTTGCTTCTTCTCTTTGGCAATTCTTCTGTGTATGCCCATATTTGTAGCATTTAAAGCATTGCATTGGTTTCGGGAAATAGTGTCTAGTTTTAAGTCTTAGTAGACCACATTTCAGATGTTCCGGAGGCTCTGATCTATTGATCGTAATGATAAGAAGAGGCGTGTTAACCGTTTCTCTCTTTTCGTTTTTCCTAGTGATTCTGTGTACGTTTAGCACACCTTGGTCTGCTAGCTCAACTTGTATCTCTTTCGTTTCCATTTCCATCATTTCTTCGCTGTAGACCACACATTTTGAAATGTTCAGGTTCTTGTGGTATTCTACTTTTATCTTTTCTCCGTTTACTAAGCTTTTAAGCATAAGTAGCTTTTCCGCGTTTCTGTTGTTCTCTAGAACAATCAGAAAGCTTGTGTCTCTTTTTATGTACTTTATTTCTATGATGTCTTTCGTTAGTTTGGATAGCGTTTTTGATATCAAGAAGGGGTTTCTTGTTATCTTTCCATCGGTTTTTTCTGCCGTAAGGCTGAGGTAAGTTTTACCTCCTACTCCGCTCATCGTCGATACAGTTTTTTGTTTTGGTTGGTTTTGTTTATTATTCTCCATGTGATTCCCACGAGTCGCTAGGGAAAGGTGGGGTCCTCCGCGTCAGTGCCCTGCTGTAACACGGTAAGGGCTGCATACTGTGGGGTGCGCCCCGGTGCCCCACAGGCTCCGTTAACGGCTTCTCATTTATATCGCCCCTTCCACCACTCAGCTCTCGGCACGGGTCGCATCACACCTTAACTTTTGGGGCCCGTTTTCCCCCTTCCTTGTCTGCGTACGACCAAAGGTCCCACCGGGGTTGGTTACCCGATCTTTCCTAAGGTTGCTCATACCCCAGCCGGTACCTCGGGGAGGTAAGGATAGGAGTTCCAGGGCGGAAGCTGAAGGGCCAATAATTGGCACTGGATTGCGCTGTACCCTGGCTTTACCAGCCAGGACCGAGGTGTGTGTATATCTTGTTTATTAGGCTTTAACATTTGTTCTACAGTAACTAACTGCTCTGTCATTCGCCTAAGTTTATCTCTTTTACATTATTCCCTATATTCCCTATACTCCTGTTCACCATCACTTTGAGCGGGCGTTTTTTGCTCTGTTCACTCTTTTTCATTTTTTGAGTATTCGTGATATGGTGGGCCTATCTCTAGTCCCTAACTTAGATCATATTAGTCAAATTACAGTCTCTTATGAAATCACACGTTCTTTTTATGTTCTCAGTGCTATTTTTCAGAATTATTTGGATGTTGTCTCCTAGTCCATGTTTCCGTCTTTCAGTGTCGTACTTTCTACACTCCACAAGGATATGTTCTACTGTTAATGCTGTTCCACAAGTTTCGCACGTGGGTCCATCTTGGTGTCTCTGGCTCATGATTGAGCTGTGCGTCATCCAGGTGTGGCCTATCCTGAGCCTAGTAAGCAACTTCTGGTCCCTAGGGTTGTCTGCTTCGGTCCATTTTTCTACGCTGCCTTTAATTTTCCTGAGTTTCTGTTCTCTGCAGTGGAACCAGGTTTTGTTCCATTCGTCCTTTATTGCTTCTTTGATCCACCTGATGGCATCTTCCTTAGGTATGGTTCTGTCTTCAAGTGGCTTGGATCGACCTTCGTTGGCTAAAAAGTCCGCTTTCTCGTTGCCTTCAATCCCAGTATGGGCAGGAATCTTTTTCCCAAGCTGTTGCTTTGGCCTGCTTCAGCCATGGGTGGTCGCAGTTTCCGCTTTCTAGCTCAGCCAGACAGCTTGCCGAGTCCGTGAATATTATTGAACCTTCTCTGGCAGCCTGGGTTGCCTTATGGAGAGCATATGCCTCAGCGGAGAATATGCTACACTGTTTTGGTAGTCTACCGTTTATGCACACGTTTGTGTTGGGGATCATTGTTTCTTGAAGTGCAATGATGGATGGATAGTGTTCGTTTACTAGTAGCTGTAGCTCGTGTAGTCTGCCTCGGAAGCCAAAGATGTTCCATTGTAGTATTAGTGTTTCGTTTGTGAATTTGTGATAGCTCATTATGGAATATTAAAGGTTTCACTATAACTCCGTTGTGTCACTTTGTGACATTTCGGAATCGGAAAAGTTTCCGCTTTTCTTGTTTTTCCTTGACGGAGGCGAGGAGTCAGAGGATCTTTTCTCTTTCCTCTTTTTTTGTTTTTTGTTCGCTTTGTTATTAGGTTCGCTCGTTCTCATGCCCTTAGGAGCGCTATGGCTGGTTGAAGGTTTTATCAGATCGGCTTCGTTTTGAACAATTTTGTTTATCATGTTGTTCTTCTGCATCTCTGTAATGATTGATTTCAATTCTTCTATCTGTTGCTTCAGTTCTTGGATCTGGGCCTTAAGAGCGTTATTCTCGTTTATGACCTCATTGTTTACCACCAATCTTTGCTGAACTTGGCTTTTGGCTACATCAGCGTAACTTTTTGTTTGTCTTTGTGTGTTTACGTACGTTCTTTTTGCTTCCCCATATGGTATGTTTCTTGATACTTTAATTTTTAGTATATCGTTCTCTCGTTTGTAAAATGGGCAGTTTCTGTCGCCAGGCCCATGATTCCCTTTGCAATTGATGCAATATGGTGGTTCTTCACAAGATGCGTTGATATGGTCTTTCGAGCATTTTTTGCACCTTGCTTCTTCTCTTTGGCAATTCTTCTGTGTATGCCCATATTTGTAGCATTTAAAGCATTGCATTGGTTTCGGGAAATAGTGTCTAGTTTTAAGTCTTAGTAGACCACATTTCAGATGTTCCGGAGGCTCTGATCTATTGATCGTAATGATAAGAAGAGGCGTGTTAACCGTTTCTCTCTTTTCGTTTTTCCTAGTGATTCTGTGTACGTTTAGCACACCTTGGTCTGCTAGCTCAACTTGTATCTCTTTCGTTTCCATTTCCATCATTTCTTCGCTGTAGACCACACATTTTGAAATGTTCAGGTTCTTGTGGTATTCTACTTTTATCTTTTCTCCGTTTACTAAGCTTTTAAGCATTAGTAGCTTTTCCGCGTTTCTGTTGTTCTCTAGAACAATCAGAAAGCTTGTGTCTCTTTTTATGTACTTTATTTCTATGATGTCTTTCGTTAGTTTGGATAGCGTTTTTGATATCAAGAAGGGGTTTCTTGTTATCTTTCCATCGGTTTTTTCTGCCGTAAGGCTGAGGTAAGTTTTACCTCCTACTCCGCTCATCGTCGATACAGTTTTTTGTTTTGGTTGGTTTTGTTTATTATTCTCCATGTGATTCCCACGAGTCGCTAGGGAAAGGTGGGGTCCTCCGCGTCAGTGCCCTGCTGTAACACGGTAAGGGCTGCATACTGTGGGGTGCGCCCCGGTGCCCCACAGGCTCCGTTAACGGCTTCTCATTTATATCGCCCCTTCCACCACTCAGCTCTCGGCACGGGTCGCATCACACCTTAACTTTTGGGGCCCGTTTTCCCCCTTCCTTGTCTGCGTACGACCAAAGGTCCCACCGGGGTTGGTTACCCGATCTTTCCTAAGGTTGCTCATACCCCAGCCGGTACCTCGGGGAGGTAAGGATAGGAGTTCCAGGGCGGAAGCTGAAGGGCCAATAATTGGCACTGGATTGCGCTGTACCCTGGCTTTACCAGCCAGGACCGAGGTCATATTCCATTATTCCATGCAAGATTATTCTCGGCCGTTGTGTGGCCTGCTTAGAGCACTCTAATTTGTTCAAGGTAATCGCAGCTGGGCAGGTGGAAACACCGCACCCGATAAAGGGCACAAAGTGCCACCGTGTATGTGCACCCAGTCTTATAGTCGCAGCAATACCAGTGACCTACTGCCAACATTAGGAGTAGCACCCGTGCTGGACAAGAATGAACTTCGAACGTTTTAACCGCAACAATTTTAATATACGCTAGTGGAGCTGGAATTACCGCGGCTGCTGGCACCAGACTTGCCCTCCACTGGATCCTTGTTGAAGGATTTATGCTCAACTCATTCCAATTATGAGACATCATTCAAGAGTCTCATATTGTTATTTCTCGTCACTACCTCCCCGTGCCGGGATTGGGTAATTTACGCGCCTGCTGCCTTCATTGGATGTGGTAGCCATTTCTCAGGCTCCCTCTCCGGAATCGAACCCTGATTCCCCGTTACCCGTTGCAACCATGGTAGTCCTCTATACTACCATCAATAGTTGATAGGGCAGATATTTGAAAGATCCGTCGTCGGTGCGAGACCGTACGATCAGCGGAATTATCCAGATTTCAACTCAAGCGTCACGGCCCTGTGAAGGGGGACGATTGGTTTGCCTAATAATTGCACAGGTTCCGCGAGGTCCCTGCATTTTGCATGTATTAGCTCTAGATTTTCCACAGTTATCCAAGTAACTAGTTGTATGATCTTGTAAATTATAGCTGTTATACTGAGCCTTATGCGGTTTCACATTAAATCTGTTCGTACTTAGACATGCATGGCTTAACCTTTGAGACAAGCGTATATTACTGGTAGGATCAACCAGAATTCACTATCACTATCTACTGATGGATGCGCGGCACGCCGGCCCGCAAACAATTCGATAGGGGTGTATATTAACTTCGCACAACATCACCACAACGTTCATCCTCGGTAAATTCGTTCCTCGGTCACATACACGATAGCCATACACTAGCCAAAAGATTCCCATACACAATTACTAGCACGCATAAAAGCGTGAGAGGGGGTATTGTTCACATGTCCACGCTCGCTTATCACGAGGTAGCTGCACCACATTGATGTAAACGACCCAACACACACAGACGAGCGAGCGAGCGCACGCTTTTTGACGTAGGACTACGTCTAACCGGAAGATATAGGGGGTGAAATGGAAATCTAGGCACTGAACAAGTAGGAAAAAATGCAAGATTTGGAACGCTTATAACTCGAGCATTTCTCAATAGATCGCGAAGGTTTTTGCATCAATCGATAGGAAATATATCTACGCATCTATCATAACGAATAACATTTCATTTTTCTTGAGATAAATAATTGAATAATTGTTAAATATCAAGCATTGTCCAAATGCCCTATGTGCCCATTTTTGATTGGTCCATTTTGTGCTCCTCAAATCGTACCGACCAAAACGGGCAACCAGAGCAGCAGCGAAATAGAATGAAGCACGATTGGAAAGGAAAAAGAAAAAAAATGAACGAAACATTAGTCGCAGTATCACACATGCGTAATTCTCGAGCCAGCCAGTCAGCTTAAAAATCCCCGCTCCGCTGCAGTAACGATCATTCTTTGTGTGGACACCGACTGGACAACATCGTTGCTGGACGAGCTGGACGGCGAGGGATCGACACATACACGCGCAGAACTCTTTCCGTTAGGATGCCATTCAGCATCGAGAAAGTTCCGGAAAGATCTAATCATTGCTGGAAAATAATCTGCCAGTTCCTTTGGGAATTTTCAAAATATATTCATGTGAAAGAGTTTAATTGAATGTTTTCTATCCATGTAACACTGTGACCAAATATGTTTCAATCAAGTGCTATTAACAGGTGGTTATCGAGTTGGCATTAACCACTGGTGGGCTTCCAGTATCGAGGAAAATGTGGAAATATCTAATCGTTACTGAAAATAATCTGCCAGTTCCTTTGGGAATTTTCAAAATATATTCATGTGAAAGAGTTTAATTGAATGTTTTCTATCCATGTAACACTGTGACCAAATACATTTGGTTTTGTGGTTTTTCAATCAATCGCAATTAACAGGATAGCTTCAGAAGATTATTCTTCCCCATCAGTAGGATATTTCCGTATCCAATATTGTATGCGCCCGCAATCGATTATTGCTCAGTCGCCGAAAGTTCCGAGCTCAGAGAGTTCATTCCCCTCTAGTTTGCCTTCCAAATTGCCATTGTAAACCACACCTTCTCTCGATTCAATCACACACAAAAAGCATACTTAAGCGATATTCTGGTGGTGAGACACATTCATTTTTCGTGAGGACATCGACAAGACAATATCGTTGCCTAACGTGCTGGCGAAGGATCGACACATACACGCGCAGAACTCTTTCCGTTAGGATGCCATTCAGCATCGAGAAAGTTCCGGAAAGATCTAATCATTGCTGGAAAATAATCTGCCAGTTCCTTTGGGAATTTTCAAAATATATTCATGTGAAAGAGTTTAATTGAATGTTTTCTATCCATGTAATACTGTGACCAAATATGTTTCAATCAAGTGCTATTAACAGGTGGTTATCGAGTTGGTATTAACCACTGGTGGGCTTCCAGTATCGAGGAAAATGTGGAAATAACTAATCGTTACTGAAAATAATCTGCCAGTTCCTCTGGGAATTTTCAAAATATATTCATATGAAAGAGTTTAATTGAATGTTTTCTATCCATGTAACACTGTGACCAAATATGTGTCAATCAAGTGCTATTAACAGGTGGTTATCGAGTTGGCATTAACCACTGGTGGGCTTCCAGTATCGAGGAAAATGTGGAAATATCTAATCGTTACTGAAAATAATCTGCCAGTTCCTTTGGGAATTTTCAAAATATATTCATGTGAAAGAATTTAATTGAATGTTTTCTATCCATGTAACACTGTGACCAAATATGTTTCAATCAAGTGCTATTAACAGGTGGTTATCGAGTTGGCATTCCAAGTATCGAGGAAAATGTGGAAATATCTAATCGTTACTGAAAATAATCTGCCAGTTCCTTTGGGAATTTTCAAAATATATTCATGTGAAAGAGTTTAATTGAATGTTTTCTATCCATGTAACACTGTGACCAAATACATTTGGTTTTGTGGTTTTTCAATCAATCGCAATCAACAGGATAGCTTCTGAAGATTATTCTTCCCCATCAGTAGGATATTTCCGTATCCAATATTGGATGCATAAAACCTTGTGCCTCCAACGTAACGCTCTCGTTTTCGAAGTTCTCCAAATATTCATTCATTCAGAATGAATTCAGATTCAACTTTATACAAATGATCTCTAAATCAACGATAGTCCTACGTCACCCTTGCGGTTATACCATAGATATAACCCACTTCCTGTTTTCCCCTACTGCATACCTACAGCATACGCTGAGGAGGCATAACAAGGGAGAAAAAAAACTCGGAGCGAGAGAGCGGTAACTACCCGTGTGGTGCTACTAGCTGCACTGATGCGATGCGTCTTACATGGGAGGTATTTCAATGTTCGACACACCGTACTGCACAGGGTTCGCATGGCACACGAGAAAGCCACAATCGCCTTATGCCCCTTCGACGTTCAACGCACGACACGACACCACACACTGGAGTACGTACGTCTCACCACGTAGTGAGGGTAGGGGTTCGACACACGAAACTCACTGAATTCGATACAAGCTCAAAAGGTTTACCCTCCCGGGTGCCGACCAGACTCACTGGATTCGATACAAGCTCAAAAGGTTTACCCTCCCGGGTGCCGACCAGACTCACTGGATTCGATACAAGCTCAAAAGGTTTACCCTCCCTGGTGCCGACCAGACTCACTGGATTCGATAGACGTTCGACCCTACCGACAGTAACTTGACCCCACCCGTACGGCATCGTACTACCGAACATCCATACAAGCTTCTCAAGTTATGCCTCAAACTTTTCACTCACCAACTTTCCCCACAATAGTGTAAACATGGTCATACCAACGTTGCCTCGGTATGGGTATATACCACACTGGGGGCATCGTTATAGGAGTGCCTTGGATAGACTTGTACCGCTAGCCGAGACACCATGCTGGGTCGGGAAATGTTCACGCACCGCAATCGGTACCAGTGCCGGGTGTCGGTCATATTCCGATGGGGGGTAACCCTACTATTGAACTCGTACTTGTACTTGGGCCGTGCCTAAGGTGTTGGTTGTTTCAATAGTTGGTTACTTGTTTCAATAGTTGACATTTTTTCAATAGTTGAACTTTTTTCCAACAGTTTCAGTTTTCCCGTAGGTAAAGATGATGATGTGTGACCAATGTGTGAATGTGTTGTTTTTTTTTTTCAATAGTCATGTACGCGCCGTTGTCGATGTAATACTGCGGGTGAGAAATAAAACAAACTGTTGTGCTGTGCTGTGCTTGATGTTGGCTTGGTGTTATTGTATTATCGAATTGGACTTAATACCAGTGCCGGGCCGATGCACACACTGCGTACTGCGAGTGCTGGCTCGCGCAGTGAGAAATTAAACAAACTGTTGCGCTGTTGTGTTGTGTGTGCTGTGTGGGGGAGACTTTTCATCACACTTGACACGCGCATTCTTACCCTCGATGTTGCCTTGGTGTTATTGTGTTATCGAATTGGACTTAATACCAGTGCCGGACCGATGCACATACTGCGTACTGCGAGTGCTGGCTTGCGCAGTGACAAATTAAACAAACTGTTGCGCTGTTGTGTTGTGTGCGCTGTGCGGGGGACTTTTCCAACACTTGACACTTTGCATTCCGGGACGTGGACGCTTTCTGGGACTTAGTGTTATTGTCGGCGGGGCAGTGTTTTACACATTGCGTACTGCGGGGGTTGGCTCGCGCAGCGCTGTTGTGTGCTGTATGCTGGGGGGACTTGGACGCTTTCTGGGACTTAGTATTATTGTCGGCGGGGCAGTGTTTTACACATTGCGTACTGCGGGGGTTGGCTCGCGCAGCGCTGTTGTGTGCTGTATGCTGGGGGGACTTGGACGCTTTCTGGGACTTAGTGTTATTGTCGGCGGGGCAGTGTTTTACACATTGCGTACTGCGGGGGTTGGCTCGCGCAGCGCTGTTGTGTGCTGTATGCTGGGGGGACTTGGACGCTTTCTGGGACTTAGTGTTATTGTCGGCGGGGCAGTGTTTTACACATTGCGTACTGCGGGGGTTGGCTCGCGCAGCGCTGTTGTGTGCTGTATGCTGGGGGGACTTGGACGCTTTCTGGGACTTAGTGTTATTGTCGGCGGGGCAGTGTTTTACACATTGCGTACTGCGGGTGCTGGTGTGCGGGTGTTGTGCACTTGAGACTTGTCATTCCAGGACATGGAATGGTTTCACACACACGCGGTTGCATACTACCAGGCGCAGGATGAAATAAAAAAAAGTAAAGTAATATCCAGCGAGGGGAATGGCTTCACACACGCACTTGGTGTTATAGCATTATCGTACTTATCGCCGATGCTGCGTACTGCGGGCGTTGGCTCGCGCAGACTGTTGTGTGCTGTGTTGTGCTGGGGGACAACACTTGACAGTTGTTATTCCCGGTCATGGGATGATTTCACACACACGCACGATTGCATACTACCAGGCGCAATGCGATTTAATGAAAAAAGAGAGAAGCCGCCAGCGCGGGCAGCACTAAGCTACCACGGTGGGACTTCTCTCTTACGGGACACGACGCACCCGCCCATCACATAGCGCATCGCAAGGGCAATACTGCACAAGCTACTGTGCCGCGCCGATGCTGATGGGGCATTGTTACACGTACTGCGTGCTGGGTCGCGCAGTGAGAAATTGAACAAACTGTTGTGCTGTGCTGTGCTGGGGGGGGGACTTTTCCAAAACATGCTACTTTGCATTCCAGGACATGGTGCACAGCTTATACCGCTAGCAGAGACACCTCGTTCGATCGGGGCAACTTGGGACACCGTAATCAGTACCAGTGCCGGGTGTGGGTCGGATTCCGATGGGGGGTGATCCGGGAACATATTTCTTGGACTTAGAATATTGTTCGGACTTAGAATTTTTTCGACTTATGACCTCGTTTCTGGGACTTAGCCGTAGAACCAGATGTAATGCGTGTTGCATAGATTAAGGCGCAGGGGAATTTAATAAAAAAGAGAGAAGCCCCACACATTTAGGGGGGCTTCTCTCTTTTTTATTGGACGATACACAACACATAACATACATGACATAACACTGACCTAGAAGCAGTATTTACCACCGTATTTTATGACCCGCTTCCACCTCGCAGGTAGGGAATCTATGCCTCTGGCATAGAACGTAGGAGGCTTGCTATCGAAGAACTCTTTTAGGAATGCGCTCATCTCGTCCTTAGTCCTGAAGAGTTTATTCCTAAGCTTATTACTCAATGACCTGAATAAATGGTAATCCGATGGACTGATGTCTGGTGAGTAAGGAGGATGGTTCAATATGTTAAATCCCAGGCTCCTCGCCTTATCTATCGTTTCATGTGCCCTATGGCACGGAGCGTTATCGTGTAGTAGGGGTACCGGCCTATGTTTACTCACTCCCAGTATACCAGCCACCTTTTCCAGCTGCTTCTGATATCGTTTACGGTTAACAGATACACCCTTGTCTAGCAATTCCCAGTGTATAATGCCTCGTCGATCCCAAAACACACAGAGCATGTTCCACTTGCGATTCATCCTGTCTTTGGCGATTGTCTTCGGCATGGCGCCTTTTACGATCCAATGTATGCCTCTGTGAGGCGCAAACATGGGTATCTTAGATTCATCACAAGTGACCAAATTATCGAGCATACCCTGGTCTCGTTCACTTTGTCTGAGTAGTCGTTGGGCTAGTTTCACCCGCTTTGCAAGGTTGACTGGGTCTAGCTTGTGTGGGTGGTATCCCATTCTTTTTGGCACATAGTTTAGTTTATGCAACGTTCGCATAACAGTCGCTGCCGAACAGTTGTATTTCTGGGCCATAGACCTCGTAGATTGCTGGCTGTTTTGTTTCACATCAGCAAGCAGTGTTGCTGTGTTATCGATTGCCTTCGGACGGCCTTTGCGTGGACGATCCGCGCAGTTCCTGTCGGTATCGAACCTTTTGTACCACATCGTAACCGTTCTACGAGTAACAGTTTGTCCATATGTGGAATTCAATGCCAAGAGGGTGTCCGACACTGAATCACCCATGTCGTAGTGGTGCAAGATGAACATTCTTGTTTCAGTTCTAGATAGTCTTATGGTTTGTATATCATATTGACTAGCATCTATCGGCTCTAGGACAACTCTGAGTTCTTTCAGAGAGTCTAATTGGATCGTCTGCTGTGTATCAAACGACTCTATGTCTACAGAAGGGGACTGGGGTAGTTGCATCACTCTGGATGACGATGCTAGTGGTTCCCATGATACTGATAAGGGTGGCGTTGCTAAGGGGTGGTCAGACCATTGCTGCTCACTATTCGATTCCACGTGTAGTGGGTCTTGTGTCATTTCGGATGACGATGGCGATGCTAAGGGGTGGTCAGACCATTGCTGCTCGCTCTTCGATTCTTCGTACAGTGGGTCTTGTGTCATTTCGGATGGCGATGACGGTGCTAATGGGTGGTCAGACCACTGCTGCTCGTTCTTCGATTCTTCATCCGGATTTATATCTATAACCGGAGAAGGGAATAGCGATGAGGACGAGGACGAGGACGAGGACGAGGACGAGGACGAGGACGATGATGATGAGGACGATGATGACGATGAGGACGACGATGAGGACGACGATGCCACTGAGTTCACACAACAAGGACACTTCTTAGGGTGATGAATACGCTTCGATCTTCGCATTGGGTTGGTTTTGCTTTTCATGTGGTTCCCACGAGTCGCTAGGGAAAATATATGGTCGACTGTGGACTACCCTGCCATACCACAGCAAGGGCAACATTACTGTGAGGTTTGCCCCGGTACCCCACAGGGTCCGTTCGCGGCTTCATATTTGTATCGCCCCTTCCACCATTCAGCTATCGGCACGGATCGTATACACACCTTAAGCTTTGGGGCCCGAGTGCCCCCTTCTCTGTCTGCATACGACCTAAGGTCCCACCGAGGTTGGTTACTCGATCTTTCCGAAGGTTGCTCGTATCCCAGTCGGTACCACGGGGAGGTAGAGATAGGAGTTGCTGAATCATAGGCTACCATCATAAATGGATCATCATAATGAGTTATATGTTCGCTGTATTCAGCCATTTACCGACCACTGTTTAATATATACATGTGGCCCCGAAAGCAGTGCATAAGTATTGATCCATCCTTTCCAAAACTTTTGCAACACACCAATACATGTTTGATTACTACAAATCGCTGTACGCTGCGGACCAGACAGAAAGAGACACAACGAACACATTTGAGTGCGAGAGACTGATTCCAGAAAACGATCCAATAAGTGAATCTTGCATGGATGAAATAACTCCGTCCGATATTATCACAGCCATCAAGACAAGCAACCCGAACAAGTCACCCGGCAGTGACTCTTTGCCACGAGAATTCTACCTTAAAACATTTGATATCATCTGGAGAGAGCTAACTCTCGTTATAAACGAAGCCCTGTCGGGAAACTTCCCGGCTGAATTTGTTGATGGTGTGATCGTCCTCGTGAAGAAAAAGGGAAATGGGCAAACAGCGCACTCGTATAGACCGATCTCGTTACTAAACTTCGACTATAAAATCCTCTCACGCATTCTTAAGCAGCGTCTAGAGAACGTGATGAGTGCTCACCATGTGCTAACCGAAAGTCAAAAATCCTCAAACTCCGGCCGGAATATTTTCCAGGCCACTCTCGCGCTTAAAGATCGTATCGCCCAGCTGATCAAAAGTAAACAACGTGGCTTACTGGCATCATTCGACCTCCGTCACGCTTTCGATGTCGTCGATCGGATCTTTCTCTTCCAAAAACATGTGCTCGCTCGGATTAAATCCGAGTTTCGTTCGTCTACTCGCCAAAATCGGAAACTTGTCTACCTCTCGACTTTTGCTAAACGGGCGTCTGTCGATAGCATTCCCCATCGAGAGATCTGTTCGCCAGGGAGATCCTCTCTCCATGCACCTTTTCGTCGTCTATCTAAACCCATTGCTTAGACGGCTGGAGGAGATATGTGATTCAGACCTCATCGTTGCGTACGCCGACGATGTGTCGGTAATCAGCACGAGCGCAACAAGAATGGAGCAGATAAGAGAAACATTCCAGCATTTCGAACGTGTCTCTGGAGCAAGGCTGAGTCTGGAGAAATCTATCTCGACATCAGTGGGCTATACTGACGTCATGCCACTCACCATGCCGTGGTTGCCGAACGAAAACACAGTCCGCATTTTGGGAGTGACTTTCGCTAACTCCATACGGCTGATGAACAAATTAAACTGGGATACGCTTGTTTCTACATTCTCTCGACTGGTTTATCTTCACTCACTTCGTACACTCACCTTGCACCAGAAAGTAATACTACTGAACACATTCATCACGTCCAAAATTTGGTACCTTGCATCCATTCTAACACCGACTGCCGTTCATGTGGCAAAGCTAACTGCGACGATGGGAACGTTTTTATGGCGGGGATTCGTAGCACGAGTTCCAATGCAACAGCTGGCGCGGAGAAGTGAAGCAGGCGGCTTGAAACTACAGTTGCCAGCTTTCAAATGTAAGGCGCTGCTGCTAAATCGACAAGTTTCTCGTGAGTATCCAGCGGCAGACTGGAAAAAAATATAGACGAACATAACGGCTCGACAACTGAACTCGAGTGAGCGAAGTACCCTTTACTTGCTGATCAACGAAAAACTCGAACATAGAAAACTGATGTACCGTATGAACAGAGCCGATGATGAAAATTGTGCGTTTTGTAACACTAGTTGTGAAACATTGCAGCATAAACTCAGCGAATGCGTACGAGTAGAGCTAGCATGGAGAATACTGCAACGGAAAATAACGGTGCTGCTTGGTGGATGGCGCACACTCGAGATAGCAGATTTGTTACGACCTCAGTTAAGGAATATACCAACAACAACAAAAATTCTAATTTTGAAAATGTTTTTGAAATACGTCATCTTTATTATGCACAGTAATAATGCTATTGATGTAGATTCACTAGAATTCGAGCTGAGAAACGAAGTTTAGAATAATTATTTTGTAATTACTGTTTTTTAACTTCTGGAAAAATAAAGAATTTATACACCGACAAAAAAAAAAAAAAAAAAAAGTTGCTGTGATCGTGCGGCCTACTGAACTTCGCCAGCTGGGAGCTCACCAGCTGACGGAAAAACTCGACACACTGGTACAGCAATTGAGCGTCCTTACAAAACGGCTGAAACGTTACTCTGACTCTGCAATGCGCCAGGAACAAAATCGGATGTTCAGAGATAACGAGAAAGCGTTCTACGACCACATTAGCGACGAGAAGCCCGACTACCGCGAAGGTTTGCCAGATATTAGCGATGTGACGAACTTCTGGGCTGGTATTTGGGAGACCCCAGTAGAACATCGCGACGGGCAAATGTGGTTAAGACGGGAGGAGGAGAGTTGTGGTGAAATTGGAGAGATGCCAGCTATCATCGTCGGAGAGAACGATGTCCGCGAAGCATCGCGGTACCTGAGGAACTGGGCAGCACCGGGCCCCGATGGTGTCCAGAACTTTTGGCACAAGAAGCTGACCGTCGCACATCCAAAGATAGCTGAGTGCTTCAACAAGGTGCTACGTGACCCACACAACCTTCCTGAATTCGCCACCCGTGGCGTCACCTTCCTCCTCCCGAAAGACAGCAACACATTGAACCCATCAAAGTACAGACCGATAACGTGCCTATCGAGTCTGTACAAAATACTGAGCAGCATAATTACCGCCAAAGTTTCTGCTCACTGCGAACAGCATCACATCATCGCAGAAGAGCAGAAAGGATGCAGGAAAAATACGCATGGCTGCAAAGACCAGGCCATCATCGACGCAGCCATAGTCGGCCAGGCGGTATATAACCAGCGGAACCTAAGTATGGCCTACATCGATTACAGGAAGGCTTATGACTCCATACCTCACTCGTTTCTCGTCCGGGTATTGGAGCTCTACAAAATTGATCCCGTCGTCGTTAGGTTCCTGCAGCATGCGATGAGGCAGTGGAGTACGTCTCTGCACCTCAGTGATGGGGAAAATGTGTTGCAGTCTAGAACGCTGCAGATAAAGAGGGGGATATTCCAAGGCGACTCTTTCAGCCCGCTTTGGTTTTGTCTGGCACTGAACCCCCTCAGTAGGACGCTCAATAGAAACGGTCATGGCTATAAAATAAGGTATGGCGACGGCGCCCACGAAGAAGTGACCCAAACCTTCTACATGGATGATCTCAAGGTCTACGCTGATTCACGTCAGCGTCTAGGTGTAGCTATCCGGGTTGTCGAAGACATAAGCAGGGACATCTGCATGGAGTTCGGCCTCGACAAGTGCCGCTGTGTCCATCTGCTGAAAGGGCAGCTTACCGAATCCGGAGGTTACGAGGTCTATGACGGCGAGTTCATAAGAGACATGGTTCGTGGCGAATCCTATAAATATCTTGGATTCCGACAGCTCACCGGGATTCGCCACTCCGACATCAAGACGGAGCTGCGAGACAAGTTCTTGAGTCGAGTGAACTGTGTCCTGAGGACTTTCCTCAACGCGGGGAACAAGGTACGCGCGATCAACACATTCGCGGTTCCCCTGCTGACCTTCAGTTTTGGTGTAGTCCAATGGAGCAAAACTGACCTAGAGGACCTTGAGAGGAGGATGAGGAAAGCATTTAAAGAGGCCGGAATGCACCATCCTCAATCGGCACTGGAGAGAGTTTCACTGCCACGCAAAGAAGGGGGACTTGGAATAGTCGACATATCTGCACTGTGTGTTGCCCAGGTACGACAACTGCGCGAGTACTTCGCAGAACGCGCCAACCAAAACGCGCTATACCGGGCTGTCTGCGCCGCCGACAGAGGATACAGCGCTCTGCACTTGGCGCAAGCGGAGTACCAACTCAACTGCAATATGCAGACAGAGGAGGAGAAGATTGCAGCTTGGAAGCAGAAGGCAGTGCATGGTGCCCACCCCCATCAACTGGACCGGCCACACGTCGACAAGGCCGCATCTAATCTGTGGCTAACTCGTGGTGAACTCTCTTCAGTAGTAGAAGCCGACATGATAGCCATCCAGGACAGGATAATGCCGACGAGAAACTGCAGGCGGTACGTCTGGCATCAAGACGTTGATGACATTTGCCGGATGTGCCATCAACCAGGTGAAAACATAGAGCACATTATGGGAGGCTGTCCCGTTTTGGCCAACGCAGCCTACACCGAGCGCCACAACAACGTGGCCCGTATTGTTCATCGACAACTGGCGCTCCAATGTGCTCTACTGGAAGACAACGTACCAAACTACCGGTACCTGCCTGCACCTGTCCTGGAAAATGACCGTTTCAAGCTGTACTGGGATCGCACTGTTCTGACCGACCTCTCGATCCACCACAATCGCCCAGATATAATGGTTTACGACAAGAGCGACCGCAAAGTCACCATCATCGATGTCGCTATTCCACTGAACCAGAATCTGGAGGAGACCCACGGCCGCAAAATCTGCAAGTACCGACCATTGGCCGTGGAGCTCAAGGAACTGTGGGGGCTAAGGGAGGTCCCAAGAATTGTTCCAGTCGTTCTCTCTGGAACTGGAATTGTCCCGAAGACACTTCTGGAAGCGCTAAAGGTGTTGAATATGGAGAAGGAATTGGCCGGCATCCAAAAGTCGGTCATCCTTAGCACCTGCGCGATTGTCCGACAATTTCTCGGTCAGGACTGAAACAGCACGAGCATGCAGATACGTGCATTCCGCAGAGCCTAGTCCCCCTTTGGCATTCAGAAGCCCGGGGGCAGGTGAAAATTCTGGCTAGGTTCGCCTAGTTAAGAAGTGAGATAAGTCTGCCAAAAAAAATCAGGCTAAATGAATTCCATTCTAAGTACTCACATAATTCTTCATGCTGTCCTAAGAGATGCCAACCAAATTTTTGAAAGAGTTGGATCGATCGATTTTCTTTTTGCGTAATTTTTTGTTTTTTTTTTCAATTCACATAACATATCCATTTATTTCATTGCTAATAAAAATAACGACATACAGTGACTGTGCCAGTAAGTTGCATTTTTGATTTTCCTGATTGTGATGTAATGTATGATTACAATACAATTCTGTTTTACATTTAGTGTCATCCTAACTTACTCTGAATTTGCTTTGTTTTTCTTCATTATTCTTCATTTCTACATATTTTTTCCTGTCGTCGCACGTAGGATTTTTTCAAAATATTGATTTTTGAAGAAATGGCGACATTTTATACGTTTTATACAAATACGTTTTTGCCTCAAAAATCAAGACAAAAACATTCACCAAAATTTTGTTTTTCAAAATATCAAAAAAATCCTACGTGCGATGACAGGAAATTTAGTGGAGAATCTGGGAAAAACTAGTTCATCAAAATCGGATGAACCGTTTCGGAGGTACAACTCCCACCAGTTTGCAAAACATGGTTTCGAGAAAAACGCGTTTTAAATTTTGGATCCGCGCTCCTCACGCAAAGACTTAGGTCCACTGATTGGCTTGTAACTTTGGAACGGAGCATCGGACAAACCTGAGACAAAAACTACAGTAAAGTAGACATCCCAAAAAACATTTTATGCCAGAAACATTTATTAAATTTTTTTCAAGTTTCCATGTACTAAACCCTTAAAGCTAGCATCCCTCGCATAGTTTTTGTTTCTGTCTTACTTCCCAGTTTCGTTTTGTTCAAATTGTATACTGAAAACAATCGCTCAATGGTTGCTGAGGAATGCGCAAAATCAAGAATGTTGAAACTATTTTTTGTCAATTTGGGATAAGCAACATTAATATTATACCTTTTTGGGATCAAATTTTACCCCAAAAGAAGAATCCTGGCGTTCGCTTACAGTGAAGTCAGTAAAATTCAGGTTTCGGATCTCCTTAACCTTTCTGTACTCGTGTATAAATAGATGTCTGGAGGCTGCGATGGATCGGTCCGAAATATGAATCGTTGAGCGTGTCTATCTTCTGATCTGATTCCAATTTGATGAAACATCTCTCTTATGTCAGCGCTCACCGCCACCCGGAACTGGCGGAATCGGAAGAGCACTGATGGTAACGAAGTCAGTTGATCGGGCCCTTTTAGGAGGAACGTATTAAGGGAGAGACCATCCACTTTTGCTGAGGCGTCCCAAATCAGACGGATTTTATCCGGCTTTTTCGGGCTCACCACCACACCCAAAGGCAAGTACCACGTGCGACGGGGGTTTGCAGCCATCAACTCATCTTTTGTAGCGAGATGAGCGTAGCCCTTGATCAAATACTCATCGATCTTTTTCATTAGCTTTTTATTCATATCAGGGTCTTTCGCCATTTTTCGTTCTAGGCACTCAAGCCGCCGGATAGCCATCGGTAGATTGTCTGGGAATTCAAAATCATCGTATTTGAAAATGAGTCCCGACTCGATGCGATCATCTACTCGCACGGTTGTCTTTTGGAGAATATCCATCGCTCGCTTCACATCTTTTGACACATTAGTTGTCTTTGGTTGAACACCCACGTCTTCAGTAGTAAAAAAGGCCTTCAGAGTTTCGTCCATCGAGCGATCATCGTTGCATTCGCATAGATGAAAATGACATAGAGCGTCTGGCGAACGTTTGCCACCATACACGCACCACCCAAGCCTTGTCTTCACTGCGGTTGGTTCATCATATTCCCCCTCATGCGACTTCAATGGAACGGCAAACCTGAGGTTGTCCAAACCAATCAACAATTGCGGTTTCGCCTCGCTGTAACTTTTAACTGGCAGTCTCCGCAAATGCTGATATCTTTTCGTCAGTTGATTGAATTGTAGACTCTGGGTTGGCAAATCTAACGATTCGATAGTTCCCACGTCTGTTACTAAAAATCTCCTTTTTTCTCCTAAACCAGAAATATCAAAAGAAACACGTCTGGAGTTTTTCTCCTGTCGCGACATGTTGGCCGTCCATTTCAAACAAAGTGGGTAATTATATCCGTCAACACCCAACTGCGTTGCCAAGCCGTCCTTGATCATGGTCAACGACGATCCTTCGTCTAAGAAGGCAAATGTGTCTATAGAAGTTGTCCCATTGTAAAGGGTAACCGGGAGTATTCGAAAGAAAAGAGTGGGTAACGTTTTAGAACGTGATGATCAACAGACTGCTCTTGCTTTTATGATATTGGTGATCTAGTAGTTGAATGTAGAAGAGGGTGATGTCGTACCTGGCATCCGTCGATTTCACATCGCAACGTGCTGCGGCAAGCTCTCCGACCATGTCCAAGTAAACTGGTTCGGCAGAGACTTAAGCACTGAACTTTCTTCCATCGATCATCGATTGATAACGATTTAAAGAACTTACATTCCCTTGCTTTGTGGCCTTCCTTCGCACACACTGAGCATTCCAGTTTTACAGATCGTCCTCCTTTATAGGAGTCGGTTTCGTCGACACTCTTATTTCTTTTGTTCGCGCTTGAGTCGGTGGTGTATATTAAACTGCGATCTGGTTGCTTAGACTTTCCACGGCGATCCAAGCTCCCAGGTCCAGAATATGAGGAAACACTGTATGCGTCTACAACGATTTCGTCCATAAAACTAGCGAAAGTGTACAGAGACGAACCAGCCTACGGCTGAAAGTCTCTTAAATAAAGACAAAAAAAAAAAAAAAGACGGGTGGGTAATGTCGGGGACATAACCGGAGTGACGTAGGACTATACAAAGGGGACAGCTTTTGTTAAATATATATTTTAAATATATTGTTTTATTTTCTTCTCCTACGTGAATACCTACCTATCTACCTGAAAAATGGATTAGTTTACTGTTTACTCTTTATGAATATGTTGATGGTTCTGAAAAGAACCTTTGGTGTTGTGTTTTTGTCATCACTCGATATTCCCATCTTGTTCGGTTAAACCTTCCTGTTTAGCTATTGCGTTTGCCATTCGACATAGCTTTCACAGTTGGAAAATTTCTTCCCATCCAGCTTGTGACATATTGTTCAGTAAATTACATTTAATGCGACTTTGCCACTCACTGAAACTAATTGTTGCCTTGCCGAACCGAAGCTGCTCTGTTCTTGATGCGTGTTTTCTGATTGTCGTGAGCAGCTTTGCAAGCCAACTCGAGCACTCCGACGGCCGAAACTCTATAATCGCTGTTAGGTATACTGGTGCTCCGGCACCAATCCGTTCGGCCTAGTTACCCTTGCGGAGCAATCAGTGAATGCGGCCAACAGGGAACTGGAGACCTGCACGGTTCGAGTGAGACTTTGCCTTTCCCTTAACTTGTCCTCCTTTGTTACGTCCACGATGCCGATGCCGTACAACCACACGGGTTTACGGTTTGAAAGAAAATAAGATATTTTGTTGGGGTCCGCGTGTTTTATACTCTAGCGCAATTTAAGAATTGGTGAAAATCAATAAGCTCAGAACAACTGCCAAATTCACATACTCATCATATCCTGGCAAACAAATTATGAAAAAATCAATTTGTGTTTTATTATTATTTTGGATAATGTTTTAGAAAGCATTGAACTGTATTTCCTAAACTCTTTTTTGGAAGGTTTAATGGCCCTGAAAAGCGCCTTGTTTTATGGAATGGTTCCAATTTAGAAAACTTAGTACTCGTGGTTTTGAAAAAAAAACCATTTCGAACGCCCTCGATGCCGCCTTGTTCTGGATTTGCCACCAAAGCAGTTTGTATAAAGAACAAACTTTTTTCTTCTGCTACCTGATGCCGTTTTGCGATTGCGTTTGCCACTCGCCACTCGATGCAAATGCCTGTTGTCTTGATGTCCACCGAACCGAATGTGTTCTGTTCCGAATGCGGGTTTTCTTATCGTCGCGAGCAGCTTTGCCAGCTAACTCGATCACTTCGGCGGCCGAAACTATATAACGCCGGCTAGGTGGACTGGTGCACTGGTACTAACGCGCTCGGCCTAGCTACCCTTGCGGGGAACTCCAGATCAACACGGTTCGAGCGGGATTTTGCCTTTCCCTTCACTTTTCCTCCTTTACCATGTCCAGACATGGCTGCTTGGGTTGGTTTGTTGATGTGTTGTGATGCGAACTGATGTGGTATACGGTTTGAATGAGAATGATCGTTACGGAAGGAAGGAAGGTATTGTATTATAGAGACTTTAAACTTTTGCAGTTCATTCGTCTCTAGCCTTGAGAAAGGCCCTTTGAAAACTCTACTCTACTCTACTCCAGCGCTACCACCTCCGCCCTCTTGCCTTGAGAAAGGCACTCGATCCCTCGCCGTCCAGCTCGTCCAGCAACGATGTTGTCCAGTCGGTGTCCACACAAAGAATGATCGTTACGGCAGCGGAGCGGGGATTTATAAGCTGACTGGCTGGCTCGAGAATTACGCATGTGTGAGACTGCGACCAATGTCTCGTTCATTTTTTCTTTTTCCTTTCCAATCGTGCTTCATTCTATTTCGCTGCTGCTCTGGTTGCCCGTTTTGGTCGGTACGATTTGAGGAGCACAAAATGAACCAATCAAAAATGGGCACATAGTGCATTTTGACAATGCTTGATATTTGACAATTATTCAATTATTTATCTCAAGAAAAATGAAATGTTATTCGTTATGATAGATGCGTAGATATATTTCCTATCAATTGATGCAAAAACCTTTGCGATCTATTGAGAAATGCTCGAATTATAAGCGTTCCAAATCTTGCATTTTTTCCTACTTGTTCAGTGCCTAGATTTCCATTTCACCCCCTATATCTTCCGGTTAGACGTAGTCCTACGTCAAAAAAAAAAGCTAGCGAAAGCCTTCAAATCAACGGTTACTTGGTTTCTTCTGAAACTTGCCCATTTCATACGATATTCTGCCGGCAACTTCGCCACCAAATCCTTCAAGAGACACGGATTGGACAGATGATCCAGCATGTCGGCCGCGATTATATGGTCGCACAACGCCTGTACAGTCGTGCCGAATTCAATGATCGTTTCTAACCGATCGGCTCTTGGTGTTGATGACGATTTTACTTTTTCGATGAATGACTCTATCAACAGTTCCGATCGTCCATAGCGCATCCGCAAAGCCTCAATGACGTGAGGAACTGAACCTGGGAGAATCAGCCTGCTCCTTACAGATTTCCAAGCAGCCCCTTTGAGACAGCGTTGCAGCCGGATCATATTTTCTCCTGCGCTGTACCCACATGCTTCGGTAGTGTAATTGTAATTACTTATAAACACGGGCCAATCAGATGGATTGCCCGTGAAGGTTGGCAGGTCCCGTGGTAAAACCTGCCGTGCTGCTAGCTGATCTGGCGTCGGTCTAGAATAATAAACTTGTGGTAATATTGATAAATCATTTCTCTCACCGCGTGGGTATCGATTTAATGTTTGATACGAGGGCGCGCTAAGTCGCTGCTGCTCTGGTAGGATTGTATCACGAATCGGCACGTTGCGTAGCGGCATTGGATCTAGCCCTAGGACGGGTCGCTGCTGCTTCAGCGGAACTTTAGATTTTATGTTAAGTTCTTTTTCCAAGCGCACTTTCGGGCCTGGCTGCTTAACACCGTCCGATCCAGGTTCTCCTATACGATTTTTCCCTGGATTGACATCGTTCGTTCGTATTTTCGGAATGGCTCCTTTGTTCGTCGGTATCATTGTCGTTGGCAATTTATCCTCCGGTACCACCTGCAGTTCTTTCAGCTGGTCGCTCAGCTGTAGCGACATTAGTTGAGTTTGGCGTATCTCCAATGGTAATTGTCCTACGTTCAGTTTCGGTTTCGGATGTATCGATGACGCGTTCTGCTGGGATTCGTTTGCACTAATACAGTCTCCTCCAACCGCGCCTTCTTGTTCCACTTCCTTCCCTGGGTTAGACACATGGCTATTCTCATTGATCTGCTTCTCCATTGACTCTTCTATTCGCTCTGTTCCTGCTCCACCAACTCCGACGGATTTCTGCACCCACTCGTTCACCGCACTTTGCTGCTCCAGTCGGCTCATAGCATTACGGTGACTTCTGATACTCCGGGTTTCTTCTTCTTCTTCCAACGTTTGTTCCATCAGGCGATACATTTCCTCTATATATTTCTTCTCCAGTTGCAGTTCTAAAGGGTGTGTCACATCAAATTGCATCACGGAAAAAACGCTGTAGAAATTCGCCCAGTAGACCGATCCTTTTGAAAACTTTAGACAGTAAAATAAAAACTATTAAACAACTTTTGGCATTTTCTTTTTATTCATACTTCGAGCCCAAGCCCGTATGCTCGCACCTTCCTCTTTACCCCGTCCATAAGGTTCTGTACAACGTCAGGTTGTAGTTTTTTTTTTGAACAGAAATCCATTTTCTCTTGAAGTCCGCCTCCGATTTGACAACTTTTGGGTTCTTCCGGAGGGCCTGTTTCATAATCGCCCAATATTTCTCTATTGGGCGAAGCTCCGGCGCGTTGGGCGGGTTCATTTCCTTTGGCACGAAGGTGACCCCGTTGGCTTCGTACCACTCCAACACGTCCTTTGAATAGTGGCACGAAGCGAGATCCGGCCAGAAGATGGTCGGGTCCTCGTGCTGCTTCAATAGTGGTAGTAAGCGCTTCTGTAGGCACTCCTTACGGTAAACCTGCCCGTTTACCGTGCCGGTCATCACGAAGGGGGCGCTCCGCTTTCCGCAAGAGCAGATCGTTTGCCACACCATGTACTTTTTGTCAAACTTGGATAGTTTCTGCTGGCGAATCTCATCCGGAACGCTGAATTTGTCCTCTGCGGAGAAGACCAACAGGCCCGGCAGCTGACAAAAGTCCGATTTGACGTAGGTTTCGTCGTCCATTACCAGGCAATGTGGCTTCGTCAGCATTTCGGTGTACAGCTTCCGGGCTCGCGTCTTCCCCACCATGTTTTGCCTTTCGTCGCGGTTAGGAGCCTTCTGAACCTTGTATGTACGCAGGCCCTCCCGCTGCTTGGTCCGCTGGACGAATGAACTTGACAAATTCTGCTTATTGGCGACATTTCGGTCCGAACTTCTCGGATCACGTCTAAACTGCTTAACTACGCGCTTGTGATCTTTTTCACTGACGGAGCATCCATTTTTGCCATTCTTCACCTTCCGGTCGATGGTTAGGTTCTCGAAGTATCGTTTTAGTACTCTGCTGACCGTGGACTGGACGATTCCCAGCATCTTACCGATGTCCCGATGTGACAACTCCGGATTCTCGAAATGAGTGCGCAGGATTAATTCACGACGCTCTTTTTCGTTCGACGACATTTTTCCAAATTTACGAAAAATTGACAGTGAAGCATGGCCAACGTGATCTATACACTCTTATCTGATTATAAGCGAAAGCTGAAGATATAATTCCTAAAAATTAAATTTCTACAGCGTTTTTTCCGTGATGCAATTTGATGTGACACACCCTTTAGCTCTTTTTTATCTAACTCCTTCTTTTCTGCCAAACGCTGTAAGATCAGCTCCGTGCGTGCCTTCCTGGTAGATGAAGAAATTGTCGACAACGACACTGGTGAGGCGGGCACGCATCTGCAGCAAATCCATTCACGGTCTTTAACCGAGTCGTTTACTCCAGCACATGAGTAGTGCCACCACTGGTGGCAACGATCGCAAGCCACAATGTCATCGGCCGCGTTTGGTCTTTTACATACTACACAGTAGATGTATGATGGATCGGATGTTTCATCGATGTATGAGGAATAAAAAATAAAAAATGCCCGGTCTTGATAGCGAATAGCTTCAAGCTAAAAAATACATTTATTTTTATTTATATCCATTTACTTTTATATGAATTACTTACAATTCGGTGCACTTCTAGGCAAATAAATCAAATTCAATAGTCTTTACAAACTTTAGATTTCAGTTGTTAACGCTTCTCTGTCACTATACAAAATGGTTTTATAAAGTGATTCTCTATAGACTCTTGTGCTATAAACCATAATCTAATTAATTTCAGGCAAAGCTGCCAGAGTTTCAGTTCGTGTGGCGACAAAGTATAACATTAATATTCTTCCTTGTTGTGGTGGCTGAGAGCAGACAAAGGACCGCAAAGAGTTGAAATTCAAGCATAACTTTTCACACGCTTTATCGATGAATTGTTTTTTTTTGTCCGTACACTAAGAGGAATAATTAGTAAATATAACTATTTTTTTGGTAAATGATAGCATTTATAGGCATGTTCTACTGTACTAATTATTGGTAAATCCAACGTGAAGAAATTGGTAAACATATATGTCAAGCAGAACCACGGTTCGTAAGCCCAATGTCGACTACATTTTACCGGTGAAAATGCACGTATTAGAATTATATTAAATCTCTTACCTCCGAATTGCCTTACGGCAACAGTAAAATTGGTGAATGAGGTGAAACAGTCTCCAGATATGACAACATTCAAGTTTACTAATGTTATCGAGTAACATATATTAACCTCGGATTGGGATGTGCGTTGCGTTTACAAAATTTGGTAACATTTACTAAAAATTGTACATGCTACCAAAGTTTCCACTACTAAAGATTTGGTAGCTATAGTTACCAATGTTTTCTTCTTGTGTAGCAATTCTTGTGTACCCTTGATTCGCACTTCCGTATCATGGAGGAAATCATCAGTATCGATTAATAAACTTGAATCGTTCATACATTTCCACGTGAATTTTTGATGGGCAGAATTCACGCACTTTTGGTAATTCGTTTTTTCGAGTTCAATTTTGTAAGAAAAAAAAGCGACGAAATTCTGTGTGAGTAATTTTCGTGTACGATACAAACAATCTAGCTCACCTGTAGTATGTGTCAAACCACTTTGAGCACTCTCAAAATTTTAAATTTTTCACTATCATTGTACCCGCAACATTCAAATTAGATTAACCATTGAAATACTGTAATTTCATGAGAAAATCGGATTGAAAAATATCTCAATAGTAAACGGTGTATATTTCATCACCATTCGTTTATTTCCCCTGAAGTTGCAACCTTACAAAAGTAATAAAATATCTTAAACTTTACCCTGTTTCGCTTTTTTATGTTTCTGCTTAGTACCGTTCTGAATCATATTTCGGACATCATCATATTTCGGATACTTTGTTCTAATATTTTGAAATGCTTAATGCACGATGATATAACTATCAAATTAATATCACAAAAGCTTCTTTAGAGTAATCCTTTGGTTTCACTATCATTTCACATGAGAACTACATTTGAATTATAACATAATCGGCAGAAATCTTACAACACTATTCACTATCGATTGTGTTTGACGTTTCCTTAGCGTGAGCACGTAGAATTTACACGTTCATAAATATTTAAATTTCTCCCGTGTTTCATCAGTTCTCATCATCGTTAACAGTTTATTGTGATTGCCTGTTAAGTGTCTCGCAGTTGACTGTAAAATATAATCAAATATAATGTAATTTTCCTCCAAAAAATTACAAAATAAAGTGTCAGAAATTGGAATTCAACCTGTCCGAAATTTGATTCTTATTCGCTTCATTTGAAAAGAATTTTATTCGATGATTTTTTTATGTCTTCAATCAAATAGGTACCAAAGTAGAAAGCTTAAAAGCATATTGTACTAATTTATTAAAAATATCAACCAAATAATACCTGTGCATAAAGTTTAGATATGTTTTCTGTATCATATACCTTAAGCGCCCGAAATATGATTCAGACCTGTATATAATCGTCGATGTTATTGCGCTAAACATGCTATTGGAGCCTTTTTGTGAACGCAAGTAAATCCCACAATTGATGCCATACAAATACAAAGCCTTTCTGCTTTAGATTTGATTAGAAATTTATATTCCCCATGCCAAAATCAGGACAACCACTCGCTGCTCACCATGGCTCTCTGTTCATTTCATCAAAACTACTTTCCGGTAGAATTCCCGGCTCTAGGGGGGCCACTTGGGGCCATTGCACTGCATATGTGGTAGCAATGTTGTATGACAGGTAGACAGACGTGTACATTCGAATAGATGATTGAAAAGCGATAATGAAGAAAAAAAAGCCATTTGCACTCGTTGCGCCATTGCTGCCTTTCGAGGTATTGAGTGACGCTATCCGGAGTTCTACCAAATGGACGAATGAAATAGCAATTTTCAACTGAATTCCAGACACAGATGAATTGAGATTTAATAGTTATGTTGCGGTGCACGTGAATGGTAATGTAAGCCCGATAATCGTTAGAATGTGAATGTGCTAGTGTCCATAACGATATTGGTACACAAAAATGAACAAAAATAGACAACCTATGCAATAACTGTGTTGTGATGAAATGTAACTACAGAAATTACGTATTATCGCTTAATTCTGAGCAAAGGCTATATTAAATGGTGTGCTATCTTTAAATAAAAAAATATACATACAGGTCTGTTCGGGTTTTCACTCATCGAGTTTCATGTTTTATGAAAAATTACTAGCTCGAATAACCATAGAGTAGCGCAGAGCTCACTTTCAAAGCTTCCATGCCGACTCACAGTGATCCCTGAGAAAATTTAGACGGCCAAAACCCAAAAAATTAAGTTGCATAAACAAGAAAAAATTCTATAGTCCTATCATATGTTCAAAGCATCTAGGATCACGTGTTTCAACCCATTCCGCGTGCGCATCATTGTCCTGACAACGCGATAAGATACCAGTTTCGCATGTTCGCCGGTTCCATTATTTCGCGTGTGTTTTTCTGACATGTGTTTTAGTGAAGTTTTTGAACGATTTTTTTTGACTCATTATGTTTCTTGAAGCATTTTTAACTGAGAATTTGTATTTGTTGTCAGTTTCAAAATTCAGTTGGTTGTAGTATGTGTTAACTCCACACAAAGTAAGTACTATTTTGGGAGTTTTATTTTGCTGCGGATGGACTTATAAAAATTGCCCCGCAGTTCTCCGCAAAAATTTTTTAACGAAAGTGTTCCTCAAAGTGTCTTTTATCACTAGTCACTTGAATTTTCCACCCGAAATCACCCCTCCCCCTTTTTTTTGGAATTTTTATCAATATTAACCCGGAATGTTAATTACAAATAATCGTTATTTGGAGTTGTGCCTTTTTATTAATAACTAGCTGACCCGGCAAACTCCGTTCCACCCATTTGTTTTTGTAATCAATACCTTTAAACATTCACGTTTTCTTACTATGAGCATGTTCATGGGTCCAATCGCAGTACTGTTTATTGATTAATCTTCTATTCGACCCCGTTGAATCTACCTTCTACTATAAAATTCCTAGTATTTCTAACAAAACTCATCATTATAATATCAGATTATTTTCAGACATAATTCTCGTTCATGATTTTTCAACCACTTGCGAAAAACATGTTTCTCCGTTACATGGAATAAATGTTTTATGCAGAAAATATAATAGATTAAAGACAGCCCAAAGTCGGACAATTCCTACCTCGAGTTCTGCTCTTATCAACACATCCGGCGATCCTTTTTTTTGGTATAGATAGAAGAAGATATAGGAGTGCGTTTCATCACATTAAATTCTATTTCCAGTTTCGAACAAAGATCAATTTCGCTAGCGCAAACATCAAATGGACTAACAGCACTTGTCACTATATAATTGTAGAAAATATGGAAATTTAATTTTCCGAATTTTACCTTTTTCCTTCAAAGTTTTCCGAAAATTTTCAATTGTCATGTTTGGTTGGAATATTTTTTGTTGAAATATGTGTAATATTTTTATGGAACCCCCTCTTCATTCCAGAGGAGGGAGGGGTGTCATACCATTATAGAAACATTTCTCATACCCAAGTTATACAGTTATGCAGAAGTTCGTGTTTCGTTTGTCTGGCAGCCCCCCTTAGTGAAGGGGGAGGAGTGTATTCACCATAGAAACGTTTCGTGCTCCGTAAAATCTTCACATGCCAAATTTGACTCCATTTGCTTGATTAGTTTTCGAGTTATGCAGAAATTTGTGTTTCATTTGTATGGCAGCCTCTCCTTAGAAAAGGGGGTGGAGTGTCTAACCACCATAAAAACATTTATTGCACCCTGAAACCTTCAAACGCCTAATTTGGTTTCATTTGCTTGATTAATTCTCGAATAATTCAGAAATTTGTGTTTCATTTGTATGGCAGTCCCCCCTTAAAGAGGGGGGTGGAGTGTCTAACCACCATCAAAACATTTATTGTACCCTAAAACCTCCACATGCCAAATTTCGTTCCATTTGCTTGTTATTTCTCGAGTAATGCAGAAATTTGTGTTTCATGTGTATGGCAGCCCCCCCTTAGAGAAGGCGGAGGGGTCTCAAACTGTCATGAAAACCTTCCCCGGCCCCAAAAACCCGTACATACCAAGTGTCATGTTGATCGGTTCAGTAGTTTCCGAGTCCATAAGAATCAGACAGACAGACAGACAGAAATCCATTTTTATATATATAAATGTGAATATTTTTTTGTAGATATGGCTACATTAAATCCTTAGGTAATAAGGATTTGTTCGATCATTGAAGAACAACTGGGCAGGATATTACTGCTTCAACTCCCGTGAGGAATTCATTATACGACTTCGTTATGGGAAAAACAATTTTTTTAAACAATATTAACCATTCAACCAACATTTCGTTAACTTTGCAAGCGCTTCTACGAAAGAAAACTGGTAGATTTGTTAGAAAATTAGTAAAGAAATGGGACTCTGCAAACAATATGATGGAACGATTTCCAAATAAAGAAGATGCATTGCTGAAGTTTGAATTTGTAATTGCTTAAGGAACTGGCAATTGTAGTGTTTTCTCATGATAAATGGTGCTTTAAAAATATTTTATAGGTTACAATATTTTTTATGTTATTTAGTGACTGCGGCACCGAGTAGTGATGATGGTTCATATCTAAGAGGGAGGCCTAAAAAAGACTACGAAGAATGTATAGATCGTACTAAACGAAGAAAAACTGCAATAACAGGTACAATGTACATGAAAATATCATCATTTCTCTCAATTTTTTGACGTAGGACTACGTCTTTCATTTCTATACCGGGGTGTAAAATCAAAGTTTCGAAAACGAAAGCGTTACGCCGGCGACCGAGATTTTGAGCGTTAATAGCTCCTAAACAACTGAACGAAATGGTATGATAAACACTTCATTCGAAAGATAAAATGTCTACGCGTTCTATACTTGTTACTTTTTGATCCAAAAACTTGTTTCAATAGTCTTAAAATTGCTTTCAAAACAGGCTATTGAAATCACCAATCGGTATATAAGCGAGCGCCGCTCGGAAATCCACTCAGTTCTAATTGAACAGAGATTGGAGCATGTTGTCGGTGTTGTGGTGAAGCTCTTCATTTATCATGAAAGCGCGGATGAACGGTGTCACCAAGAGCCTGTTTGTGCACCCTAGGCCAGAAGGGAATCCATCAGGAGGAGAGTGATACCACAAACGGTTCCCCGGGAAGACATCGCTACACACACATACACGCGCGGAATTCTTTCCGTTTGGATGCCATTCAGCATCGAGAAAGTTCCGGAAAGATCTAATCATTTCTGGAAAATAATCTACCAGTTTCTCTGGGAATTTAAAAAATACATTCATGTGAAAGAGTTTATTTGAATGTTTTCTATCCATGTAACACTGTGACCAAATATGTTTCAATCAAGTACTATTAACAGATGGTTATCGAGTTAATATTAACCACTGGTGGGCTTCCAGTGTCGAGGAAATTTGGAAATATCTAATCGTTACTGAAAATAAACTGCCAGATCCTCTGGGAATTTAAAAATACATTCATGTGAAAGAGTTTATTTGAATGTTTTCTATCCATGTAACACTGTAACCAAATACATTTGGTTTTGTGGTTTTTCAATCAATCGCAATTAACAGGATAACTTCTGAAGATTATTCTTCCTCATCAGTAGGATATTTCCGTATCCAATATTGTATGCGCCCGCAATCGATTATTGCTCAGTCGCCGAAAGTTCCGAGCTCAGAGAGTTCATTCCCCTCTAGTTTGCCTTCCAAATTGCCATCGTAAACCACACCTTCTCTCGATTCAATCACACACAAAAAGCATACTTAAGCGATATTCTGGTGGTGAGACACATTCATTTTTCGTGAGGACATCGACAAGACAACATCGTTGCCTAACGTGCTGGAGGAGGTGGACGGCGAAGGATCGACACATACACGCGCAGAATTCTTTCCGTTTGGATGCCATTCAGCATCGAGAAAGTTCCGGAAAGATCTAATCATTGCTGGAAAATAATCTGCCAGTTCCTCTGGGAATTTCAAAATACATTCATGTGAAAGAGTTTATTTGAATGTTTTCTATCCATGTAACACTGTGACCAAATATTTTTCAATCAAGTACTATTAACAGGTGGTTATCGAGTTAGTATTAACCACTGGTGGGCTTCCAGTATCGAGGAAAATGTGGAAATATCTAATCGTTGCTGGAAAATAATCTGCCAATTCCCCTTGGAATTGAAATTTACATTCATGCGAAAGAGTTTATTTTAATGTTTTCTATCCATAAAATATCCATATAATACATTTTGGTTTGTGATTTTTCAATCAAGTACAGTTAGCAGGTTAGGTTCTGAAGATTATTCTTCAGAACAAGGTTTTTCGTATCCTATATTGGATGCATAAAACCTTGTGCCTCCAACGTAACGCTCTCGTTTTCGAAGTCCCCCAAATATTCATTTATTCATTCATTCAGAATGGATTTAAATTCAGCTTCAAACAAATGATCTCTAAATCAACGATAGTCCTACGTCACCCTTGCGGTTATACCATAGATATAACCCACTTCCTGTTTTTGTTATAGAACAAACGTAACTCCAAATTTAAATTGAGTTTCAGTTTTGATTATTACCACTCCACAAGCAATAGATGTAACAAAATATAATCTGCGAACACTGCGTATCCGGAACATACACTAACATACCTAACACGATAAAAACTGAAAAATTTGAACTTTGCTCCCTTGCCTCTCCTCCTTTTGTTATTTTTTGTGAAACAGAGTTGAAAAAAGAACCCAGCGTATCCGAAAACACCAGTCTACCAAAAATTAGATTTTTAGCTCAACAATCTGAGATTTGGCCGCCTAAATTTTCTAAGGGACCACTGTGCGACGGGGCGACGGGCATCTCGGCTTGCTTTTCACAACAATCAGTCTTTTTTGTCTTCTTCACCCAGAAGATAGTTTCATCTATATTGAACACAAGAGCAACTCGTTCTTCCATGGCGCCTTTCTGGATGAAGCTCAAAGTACAAAATATAACACAATAAACAAGACTATCAATCGTAAATATTCTTAACCGCATCACAAGCGGAAACAACAAACGACAACCGAAACCTAACCAACATTATTTTCGGATCCGGAAGTGTTCGTTCGCTGGTGGAGTTATACTTTCCGATTAGAGTTGAGTTGTTACCTTGGATATCATTCCGTTCATGATATTGGTGTTGGCAATGAAGATTGTTGTAAAGAAGAATGTTTTTGTTTACTTCTCAAAAATAGATGTAAGTATTTGGATCGCCTTGACTGAGTGCTTCAAATTTTGTTAAAAAGTATATTATTCTTTCATGAACTGAGGAAATATTTGAATGACTCATAACTCATGAGAGGGAATTGGAGAGCTAGGCACAGGTATACATTTTGATATAACAAGAAGAATTCTTTCCCTCACAAAATTTGTGCCTTTTTACTCTGAAAATGAAATGTTTCTAGGCTAAAATATCTACTGAATCGCATTAAATAAGAGACTCGTGAGCGTATACCCACTTATACGTGTGCCAAAAAATGTGAAGACATTCAGCTCGCGCAGTCCGAAGACATCGGTCGCAAATTTGTTCGCGTCTATCATATAGTGGAGATTATACCGTTATCAGTGGCTGGTGAAGTTATTTCGCCCTAACGGGGTTCTCTTTATTGCGCGAGTGAGAAGAGCAGCAATCACAACCAGCGTGAGGAAGAAGTTCTCCACCGCGGGCGCGGTGCGTGTGCCGTATCATCGCTGTGTGTGCTTTATCATCGTCATCGATTCCATCATCGTGTGGTGGTGCGATTTATCGTTGCAGCTGTACCGAGCGATTGCCACGCGGTTCGATTGGGACACCGTTTCATTTCATTCGCATTGGTGTGCGATTTAGGTATAATATATATATTAGGTTTAGGAAGATAGAAGAATTCAAAATTATATTATTTCATATCTGCCGTAATGGCAGAAGGTCAAGTTGAAATGGAGATTGAAACTACTGTTTCCTCCTCACTAGCTACAACGGGGGCTGGGAAGTCGCTCAAACGCGTTCCCCCCTCAGAAGATGTCTCTTCAGAGAAAGAGTTAATTAACCTCAACAAGCCCCCCTCAAGAAAATTGGCAAACTTTTCCTCTTCGCCCCCTCCATCTCCCGCTTCCGTTCAACTCCCGAACTTGCCTCCCAGTCCTACTGATCCCACTCCCGCTCAACAATCGACCTCGTCCTCCCCCTCAGTTGTTTCCTCTCCTCGTGTCAAGGTCTATCCAGACGATGCACCTGGAGCTGGTCCATGGGTTGTTTTTTTCCGGCCCAAACCTAAAGGAAAATCTATTAATGTCATTCAGGTTTCGAAAGATCTGGCAAGATTTTATTCCTCCGTGGTCGAAATCTCTAAGGTTAGGCCGAACAAACTGCGTGTTGTCGTGAGTGATCGGAAACACGCAAATGCAATTGTGATCGACGAGAGGTTCACCCTAGAGTATCGTGACTACGTGCCCTCCCATGACGTAGAAATCTCGGGGGTGGTAACTGAAACGGGTCTGACGTGCCAATTGATAAAAGAAGGAGTTGGTAAATTCAAAAGACTCCCTTTGGTGGGCGTTAAAATTTTGGACAGTCGCCAACTAGGTAAAGTATCCCAAGAAGAGGGAAAAACGAAATTCACGCCGTCAAACTCGTTTCGAGTAACTTTTGCTGGTTCGGCCCTCCCTGACTACGTCATGGTGGACAAATTGAGACTGCCTGTGCGACTCTTCGTGCCAAAGCCCATGACTTGCAACAAATGCAAGTCAGTTGGTCACACTTCAGATTATTGTGCCAACAAGGAGCGCTGTGCAACTTGCGGAGAGCAACATGTGGGGGAATCCTGCAGTGCGACTGAGCATAAGTGTCCATATTGCGGGGGATCCCCACACGTGCTCTCAGCTTGTGAAACTTACAAGAGTCGCTGGGAGAAACAGAAGCGCTCTTTGAAGGAACGCTCAAAACACACTTTTGCGGATATTTTATAGGGCGCTTCTCCACTTGCCCAACAACAATCAATCAACACTCAAAATGTCTTCGCCACGTTGCCCGTTGACGAAATGGAAGCGGACACAGCTAACGGGGGCACACCGTTCATTTTCCAAGGGAATCCCCGGCGCAAAAATGTGACCACTCCCAAAGTTCAAGGACAAGCCCCACCGGTTATACCCCCTGTTAGCATGTCTAAAAAATCGAGTGCAGCGGACAAGCAAAATCAGGTTCCTCCTGGTTTCCGTGGGAATGGTTCACCTTTGAACGGCCCAGCACTCGAGGGGACATCAAAAACCCCAACTGTCCCTGTTTTTCCGTCTAGTTCAACTTCCCAATCGGGATTTATAAAGTTGACTGACCTTGTGGATCAAATCTTCACGTGTTTTAACGTTTCCGACTCCATCAGAACCATTGTCATCTCAATGCTTCCAGTGTTAAAGACAATTTTGCAGCAATTGATGCAAACATGGCCCCTTCTTGCAATGATTATCTCTCTTGATGTCTAATTTAAATAGAGAGGTCGGAGATATCACTGTTTTACAGTGGAATTGTCGTAGTCTTATCCCTAAATTGGATACTTTCAAATTTCTAATTCATAAATTCAATTGTGATGTTTTTGCTCTGTCCGAAACCTGGCTCTCTTCTCAAAATGATCTCTCTTTCCACGATTTTAATATAATACGCTTGGACCGCGATGACAGATACGGAGGGGTACTATTGGGGATTAATAAGTGCCACCCATTTTTTAGAATTGAACTTCCACCTATTGGAGGGATCGAAGCTGTTGCTTGTCATGCAAACATCAGAGGCAAAGACCTCTGTATTGTCAGTTTGTATTGGCCTCCGAGAGCTGCGGTTAGCCGCAAGCAACTTGTTGACATGTGCTCACTCCTTCCTGAGCCACGATTGATCTTGGGAGACTTCAACTCTCACGGAACTGCCTGGGGGGAACAGTACGACGACAATCGTTCATCGTTGATATATGACCTTTGTAACAGCTTCAATATGACCGTTTTGAATACTGGGGAAACAACACGTGTACCTAAACCTCCTGCTAACCCAAGTGCTCTTGACCTCTCGCTTTGCTCGAATTCACTATCGTTAGATTGCAAGTGGAATGTAATCCAGGACCCCAACGGTAGTGATCACTTGCCAATCAAAATTTCCATCACCATTGGGTCGAATTCTTCTGAATCTATAAACATGGCATATGACCTCACAAGACACATTGACTGGAAAAAATATGCGGACGCGATTGCTCTAGCCATCAATTCCAGAGATGGTTTACCTCCATTGGAGGAGTATAACTTCCTTTCTCGTTTGATATATGACAGCGCGGTTCGCGCTCAAACGAAACCCATCCCAGGTTCCACTATTCGTCGAAGGCCTCCCAATCCATGGTGGGATAGCCAATGTTCCAAGCTTTATCAGGATAAATCAAATGCATTTAAAGCTTTTCGAAAACGTGGAACCATTGAGAATTTTCAAACGTATTTGGACCTTGAAAATCAATTTAAAAACTTGATCAAAGGGAAAAAGCGTGCTTATTGGCGAACTTTCGTGGGAGGTTTGTCACGAGAAACGTCAATGAAAAAATTATGGAAAGTGGCTCGAAACATGAGAAATCGCTCTTCATCGAATGAAAGCGAAGAATATTCACATCGATGGATTTTTAAATTTGCACGGAAAGTTTGTCCCGATTCCGTTCCTGTGCAAAAAATTGTTCGAGATATACCACAAGATAGGTGCGATCTTGATTCCGAGTTTTCGATGGTAGAATTCTCTCTTGCTCTCCTTTCTTGCAACAATTCGGCTCCAGGAACAGATAGAATTAAGTTCAACTTGCTGAAAAACCTCCCTGATGTGGCGAAACATCGCTTGTTGAATTTATTCAATCAGTTTCTGGAGCATAATGTTGTTCCAGATGATTGGAGACAAGTGCGAATTAAAGCTATTCAAAAACCCGGAAAACCCGCGTCCGACTTCAATTCGTACCGCCCAATAGCAATGCTGTCTTGTATACGGAAATTGTTGGAGAAAATGATCTTGTTTCGCCTTGATCGTTGGGTTGAAACGAATGGCTTACTCTCAGATACACAATATGGGTTCCGCAGGGGCAAGGGGACGAATGATTGTCTTGCGTTGCTTTCTTCAGAAATTCAAATGGCTTACGCCGAAAAAAAACAAATGGCTTCAGTATTCTTGGACATAAAGGGGGCCTTTGATTCTGTTTCAATAGAGGTTTTGTCAGACAAATTACACTCTCGGGGTCTACCGCCTCTATTGAATAATATGTTATATAACTTGCTTTGTGAGAAACATTTGAATTTTTCTCATGGAGATTCGGCAGTAAGTCGGGTCTCTTACATGGGCCTCCCTCAGGGCTCATGTTTAAGCCCCCTTTTGTACAACTTCTATGTAAGCGACATTGACAATTGCCTTACACAAAATTGCAGCTTAAGACAACTTGCAGATGATGGAGTAGTGTCTGTCGTAGGATCAAAAGAATCCGACCTGCAAGAACCCTTACAAGATACATTGAACAATTTTTCAACCTGGGCCATTGGGCTAGGGATCGAATTCTCCACGGAGAAAACAGAGATGGTGTTTTTTTCTAGGAAGCATAGACCAGCAAAACCAAAGCTTCAACTTTTGGGTAAACCAATCACTCATGCTATGTCATTCAAGTATCTTGGGGTCTGGTTCGACTCCAAATGTACTTGGGGGGCCCATATTAGGTATCTGAGTAAAAAATGCCAACAAAGAATAAACTTTCTCCGTACAATTATCGGCACCTGGTGGGGAGCCCATCCAGAAGATCTTATAATGTTGTATCGAACAACTATTCTCTCAGTGATGGATTATGGCAGTTTCTGTTTTCAATCAGCTGCCAAAACACACCTCATTAAACTCGAGCGAATTCAGTATCTTTGTCTCCGTATCGCGTTGGGATGTATGCCCTCAACGCATACCATGAGTCTCGAGGTTTTGGCAGGCCTACTCCCACTAAAAGATCGCTTCAATTTATTATCTCTTCGGTTCTTCATCCGGTGTAAGGTCATGAACCCATTGGTGATCGGAAATTTTGAGCAGCTGATCGAGCTAAATTTTCACTCCGGATTCATGAGTTCATATCATGAATTCATCTCCATGCAGGTTGATCCTTCTTCGTATATTCCCAACCGTGTTTGTTTTCCTGACAACATCAATTCCTCTGTACATTTTGATCTGTTCATGAAGGAGAAAATCCATGGAATTCCAGATTATCATCGATCGGGGATCGTTCCTACGATCTTCAATGCAAAATATGGGCGTATCAATTGTGATAATATGTACTTTACTGATGGGTCCTCTATGAATGAGTCCACAGGATTTGGAGTGTTCAACGAATTTTTTAGCACCTCCCACAGTCTTCAGAATCCTTGCTCAGTGTATATTGCTGAATTGGCAGCAATACACTGGGCGCTGGACAGCGTCGCCTCACGACCTGTTGAACACTATTACATTGTAACGGATAGTCTTAGCTCTGTCGAAGCTATCCGTTCAGTGAGGCCGGAAAAGCACTCGCCGTACTTCCTTGAGAGAATACGAGAAATTTTGAGTGCTTTAACCAGACGCTGTTATGTCATTACCTTTGTCTGGGTCCCCTCACATTGCTCAATTCCGGGTAATGAGAGGGCTGACTCATTGGCAAAGGTAGGTGCAATTGAAGGCGATATTTATCAGCGTCAAATCGCCTTCAATGAATTTTATTCTTTAGTCCGTAAAAATACCATCGTTAAATGGCAACGTAAGTGGAACGAAGATGAATTGGGTCGGTTCATATGAGTGCAATTTTCTTTGTTATTGCAACCTGCTTCTATTCTATCTTTCATTCCTGATTTCTAATGGTATTTAATTGTATCGTATTATCTCTATGGTCCTTGTTTGGCACTAAAATTTTAAGATGTATTTTTTGTTTTTATCAAAGCTTATATCTAATGAACTTTATTCATTTTTTTTTTTTTATAAATGGCTCCTACGTGTCATTTTGTTCTTCTTGATTTTCATATATTTTTTTCCGTAAGAGTTCCTTATAACCTTCAACAGCCCTACCTTTTCCATTATTTATTTCAACTTGGTTTGTTGCATTAAATGACTCAATACATTATATTGTGGTTTGATTATGAAATACAAATTATTGGCCATCATTACAGTGCCATTTTCCCATATAAAATTTATATTCATTTAAAATCAAAATATTAATTATTCATTTCCTCCTACGAAAGCCCACTCACCTTACATTTCCTTTCCGGGTCATCGCTTGTTGTCATACTGGAAATCCAAGTAGCTTCATTGCTGCACAAATCGGTTGGTAATCACCTTTCATGCGTCGTCGGTGATAATAGTAACGAGGGGTGTGGTAGTGGTCCGGATTTCCAATGGCGCCTTTGTATACCGGATGTAACTCGGACTCAGTCAGCAGCATTCCACATGTGCTGCTCATTTTTTGGATCATCTTTGTCGGCTTGCATTCAAGCTGCTCGGAAATTTCTTCATTTGATTCAGTCAGTGGCATTTGTTCAACTTCAGCTTTCTGTGCAGCGATTGGTGTTGCAATAGAGCTTTTGTTTTCAGCAACCGAATTTTCGACTGGGAGATCCGGTTCTGTTTGCTCACTTTCCTCACATGCGCGATTTTCTTTTACCACAATTCCATTACCAGATGATTCGCTCGGTGCCTTCACTGTATCGCACTTAACAGCAGATTCTGGATCTTTGCACTCAGCTGTCTCAGTAGCTAATGCATTCCTGGCGGGTTGTAATGGTTCCTTCACTCGATACATTCTGATCTGAGGAAGCTGTATACCATGGGCCGCTGCTATGTTGTTGATGGAAGCCTTGTATCTGGAGCTTCGTTCTTCGAGTTCTTCCAGCTTTGCGATCTCTCGTGTTTCCACTTCGGCTTCCCACTTATCATCTTCGGCCGTCCATCCTCGCTCAATTCTTGCCGCAAACTCTTTGTCATGCAGTTCCCAGCTGGCATACAGAGCGACTTTTTCGGCTTGACACTCGTTATCCAGAAGTCTCATGAGTTCGATGGATGAACGAGCTAGTTCAACGGATAAACATATTTTAATTTCATTGGATGTCATTTTTGTTACCTTAATTCTTGATGAGGCGCCTGGATGCCTTCGTCCCCTTCGAGCGTGGCACCTAGTTGCCTACGCCTATCTGACCGGCCCTGGTGCCGGGTTTTTAATTATTGGCGAGACGCCTGGTTGTCTCCGCCGCTATATGATTTTATTGCTCAACTTGGTATTTGTCCGTCTTGCAGGACCAATTACTTTTATGTGTTGCCTTTCCTGGCGATCTGTCCGTCTTGCAGGACCGATCTACTGTTTTCTGAGATATGCGCTATTATGCCTCTTGGCTTTTAGGTGGTGTCCTCATGACAGCCTCACCTTGTTCGTCTTTACAATACCGAACCACTCCGTACTCCGATGGGCGCAAACCAAATTTAAACAGGACTGCTCAGATTCGTTCAGAAAAGTTCATCTTCAATGTGAGTAAGTTGCGTGAGTTCAATTGTTCCTCTCTGGAGCCACCATTGTTAATCTAGGGAATGTCAAAATTCCCTAGATGCTAGTAATTTGACTAGCTGGTTCGGATTCTACTCACAAAGAAAACGCTTCTTCCGTGGACGAATCGAGAGTAATTTATTTCTGTGATTTCTACAGTTTTTATACTAAAACTATCTCCCCAGTTCTTAATTCTACCCTCACCACACATAGCGATAAGCTACCTGAACATCTTATCACAATAATAACTGCCTGTTGGTGCGCAAGGGTATTCATTACTTCTCTTTTGCCTTGGTGCCAAACTCTTTTTGCCTGCGTCATTTCAGTTATTCCTGCCATGTGTTCTACCTGCTTATCCGGCAATCTCTTTTTGCCTGCGTCATTCTAAGTACCTATTTTCTAGTTGTTTTCTCCCTTTCTCGCTCCTATACGAGATACGGGGAAAACATGTGTTTCATAATTCAGTTTCTCCTATTCTCGCCGTTGCTCGAGATAGGGAAACACATATTTCTTTTATTATCCCTAGATCGTAAACAAATTTTACCACCGGCCCTGATTTGACATTTCCGTCCGTAACACTAAGGTTAGCCTCAAACCATGGTTCAAAAGTCTGGACTTGAGTCGGGACTTTATTCGCACCTTCTCTCGACTCATGTCCAATCACTGTTCGTTAGACGCGCTACTCTTTCGTTTTAATCTTGCCGATGGCAATATCTGTGCTTGTGGCCAAGGTTATCACGACATCGAACACGTTGTTTGGTCGTGCGAGGTGTATCTTGTTGCCAGATCGAATTTAGAAAACTCTCTTCGGGCCAGAGGAAGACAGCCCAATGTGCCGGTGAGAGATGTGTTGGCTCGGTTAGACCTTGATTACATGTCCCAAATATACGTCTTCTTAAAAGTTATCGATCTTCGTGTGTGATTGTCCTTATATCCTTATATTTTCCTTTTCCTTTTCCTTCGCGAGAAATTAAATCCCTTCTTACTAACAATAGAATAAGGTGAAATGTAAATACATGTTAGATATAAGATAGGCTTAAGAATTGAGTATGATGAATGTGAGTGCGAATGTGAGTGTGAACATTGTCAACATATCCTTATATCCCTTCCTTTTCCTGAAAAAAATGTCACCCTTCTAAACTCGAGCAAACCGCGAGTAATCGGTTCTCTACTTCATTAACACTAGAATTAATGAAAAATGATTATATATACTTGTAACAATACAGATAGGAGTTTGGCTCCTTTAAACTTATGTAACTGAGCCTGTAAAAATAAACGATTTAATAAAAAAAAAAAAAAAAAAAAATGTGAAGGATTTCGAGGATCTAGCTTATCCGAATCGGTCAGTAGTTCTAAAATTATGAATTTTTGAATTGGGAAAAGGGGGAGTATGAATTTTTCGGACCATCGAAAAAATCATAACTTAAGAACAACAAAATAAAGCCTCTCTGATTTTTGGATATGTTATGTAAAAAGCTTTCAAAAAGCCTCAGATTTCAAGAAAAAAAAAATTAAAAATGAAGCGTCCTGTAGTCCAAAGCCATGTAAACGGCAAAAAACAAATACAATCAATAACAAAGACAAAAGAAGACTAGCTAACTGATATGTTGATCATCTGAATTTTTTGAGTACATAGTTCTAAAGCTATGAATTTTTGAAAAAAAGGCATTTTTGGAAAAAAAAAAAAAAAAAAAGGTAAAAGCTGATTTTTCGGACCACTCTTAAATGGAAATAGGCACCCTAATAAAAAATATGGGTCTAATAATTTGCGTTGAAGAACAAAACTACCACTTTTCGCGAAAATATGAGAACCACTATATCGGTTGGGCATGGAATGGGTTTATATTAATAAATAAGCTTTTTTGTTTGAAATTGAAATTCTCCAGAAAATTTTAAAACAGTGTGAATGCCATTGTCAAAAGAACGTGGAACAATCTTTCCCACCTAGTGATTGAATGTGCCCGGCGTGAGGAAATAGAAAAATTTAATTACATTGTATTACGCAGCTTGTTAGGAAAATGCTGGCAAAAATTAATTCCAGGGTTATTTCGTCCTCCGACGGAGCGACAGACGATTATTCATCTGTTTTACAAAAGACCGGAATTCGCAACGTTTCCAGCTGTGTGATGATGAGAAATTGCTTTCTCGTCTTTTTGTGTGTTAGGGTAAAAGTCGTCGAAACCGTTTGAGTTATTCAGATGGTAATTCCCTGCGATAAATAGTACGCAGTGATTCTCGAAAACGAATTATACGGTCATTAAATGAAATTCGAAGATAATGTAGAAGCAGTTTCTACTAAATGTACATAATTTCCGGAGTTGTTTATTCGAGTTAACATTTAATCTTACTGTCTCAATTCATGCTATTGCTAGGATCAGACGATAGGGTTGATTTATTTCGCTCCGTCATTCGGACAACTATAACAGTCTATATAGTATTTTTTACAAACAATGTTGAGTTGATAGATGTTGGTCTGTGATACATTTGATCTCTTTATAATTCATATTGTTTTATATTGTGTCAATGAATAATTTTGATTTTTTTTGTCGAAGGATTACGTTTTCCGGGGGGAATATATTGAGGATACAGAATGGAAAATAAAAATCAGGCGCATCATGATAACTCAGTCATTTTGTGATGGATCAACGAGATTATTGTCATTTTTTTTCCTAAATTTTCTTACAAACAATTGAAGCACAAAAATCATAATTATTTTCATTTCTTTTTTTTTTAAATCTTCTCGAACTCCTGAGAACATTTTGTACTATCCTTGATGTATGTTGATGTAGTTCTTGAAATAGGAAAACAATGAAGACGAGCCAAAACACGAGCAAGCAAAACGGTTGTCAAAAATCAACTGAATATTCAAAGTGGCCGAATTAGTCAACAATAGTGAGAGGCATGGATACCAATATAATGCCACATAAAATCGCAAATCGAATATACGTAACCTGTGGAAATTCAAAAGTCGCGATACTTTTTGAACAAACCTCGGTATTAATAATCGATAATCGACGGGTTCCATAGGGAAATAGGGTAAGGTAGTTTCAATCCGAGCCATGGTTCTGAAAAATGTCACAACACTGACAATTTGATTGTATGCTGACAAAATTAAAATTATTAATATTAATGTATTACAATAAGTTTGTAATTCGTATGTCATCCTTGGTTCTCAACCAGTTCAGAATAATCTATTTGACGTAACTTCGATTAAGCTATGATATATTAAAACCTATAATTTGTTCCACATACTGCGTATTGACCTGGTAAATAATCAGGCTAGTCCAGAATCCGAAGCCTCTGAACAATAAATCATGTCAAGTTCCTTCCACTTTTATGCACTGAAGCGTTTTCCTGTAGAAACACCCATTCATCCATCACGTTAGTTTCGGTGCAAAGACCGCACTAATTGATTCCAAAGGACTTTGTTGTACTTTGTTGGTGGAGAAGTTATCCGAATCAGTACACTCACTGAGAAAGTTCAACTTATTAGGTATAAATAAGTCATTCGCGATGGCAAATCATCATCAGACACATGCTCGATCCAGCTGCCGACAACATTCCTTCCAATTGCTGAAGATTAGTTCCACACACAAAAGTTTGGCTCGATACAAAGGAAGAATGGAAGATATCGCAATGGTGGAGTTCTATTCGGTGGTTGTTATTTTTATGCGAATGTTGACTATAAGGTAGACTCAAGTTGTTCAGAAATGTGGAACAGTGATGCTGGTGGAGCAACACATATTTGCCTGTGACCAGGAATGTGTTAATAATACAATGCATACGTTGACACGAAGAAACAAATTGCAAAATATGGCCAACTTGTGTATTGTTCTCGCGAGGACATAAATTAAGCATTATGTAAGCATCGTTGATTTCGTGCGATATCGAAGGTAGACAAGGTAGACAGTGGACTGTATTTAAGCTGCGATCTTGTCTGTGCGTGTTTGATGCAAACACTTCCACAGCCGCCCATGCGGCTTACACGCAAGGTCAACGAATGTGCAACTCTCAACCAAAGTAGCAGTTATGCTACTTAGGAGAGAGAGTGCGCTCCCACGGAATGATTCCGAGCGACCCAATGCCGCGTGCTATGCGAGGTATGGAAAGTTCCACACCTCTTTGGTCCTATAAAGGGCCAATCCAAAATCACAAACTATACCAAGGACCGAATAAGGCATTACTAGTTGATAGCAAATGAAACACTTAATACTTTGTACACATTATATTTACAAAAAATTTACAAGATATGAACATTAAGCTTTCTTTTTAGCTTCTTCTTCTTTAACACTTTCGTCGCTCAGAGCGATTCGGTCGAGTTTCTTGCGGGGCCCAAATTCAACTGTCGGTGCGCTAGAGAAATAAGAGGGCAACGATAATAATGAGTGCGCCCTCAATTCAGGACTACTTTTCTGTTGAATCCGAATGAAATCAACCGACTGCTGATTAGAACACTTATAAAAATAATTTTTCAGCCAATTGTACAGTGTTGCAAATGATAAATAAAATAAGTAAAAAAAATATTTTTAAGTTAAACGGTTTAATTGTGATTAAACATAATAATGTACTAAAAGCTAGAAAATAATTAGGCAAGTAGCAGTTAGCAGTTATCACACCTCTCCTACATTAGTCTAGGGCATTGATAAGACAAAAATACAATCGTGGGACATATGAGGAAGTCGCTAATTGTGGATAATGGAAATCCAACGTGACCCACGATTTTATTTTAGTCTTATCAATGCCCTAGACTAATGAAGGAGAGGTGTGATAACTGCTAACTGCTACTTACCTAATTATTTTCTAGTTTTTAGTACATTGTTATGTTTAATCACAATTAAACCGTTTAACTTAAAAAGTTTCTTTACTTATTTTATTTTCCAGTTTTTAGTACTTTATCTGTTTTATTAGAACATTTCTCTACAATAAAATCATTGTACTTTATTCTATCAGTGAAATAATTTCATTTGATACCGATATTGAGTGGATTGCAGGAAATACATAGTGTGTTCTCCAAGTCAAATTTGTTCGTTTGATACACATATCTCACTATTTTGTAGCGGCGGCCATCTTGGATTTACATTTTTCCTCAATAACCGTATTCTACTAGTCAAGCCCTTTCATTTGATACCCATATTAACGGGATTTTAACATAATATGTAGTCCGCCATTTGGTAGTGGCAGCCATCTTAGATTTGCATTTTTCATCATAAACAGCCATCTTGGATTTGCATTTTTCATAAATAACTGTGTTCTACTAGTCAAGCACTTTCATTTGATACCCATATTGATGGGTTTTAGGAAAACCCATATCGATGAGGTTTTGAGAAAATATGTCATCCGCCATTTTGTAGCGTCCGCCATCTTGAATTTTCAAGATCTTGAAATACGCAGTTTTATAATGACTACAGAGATAAAGGTGTGTTCCAAATTTCAGATCAATCGGTCAGCAGAAAGGGGGTCAAATTTCTATTAATGTGGGTCAGCGCTGCAGACAAACACGTTACAAACATACAAACATACAAACATACAAACATACAAACATACAAACATACAAACATACAAACATACAAACATACAAACATACAAACATACAAACATACAAACATACAAACATACAAACATACAAACATACAAACATACAAACATACAAACATACAAACATACAAACATACAAACATACAAACATACAAACATACAAACATACAAACATACAAACATACAAACATACAAACATACAAACATACAAACATTGCCGTGGAGCTGCCGGCCTAGAATAGCGTTCCGGGTTTTTGGTCCCTGTCCCTGTCGTAAGAGGCGACTAATCGGGTGACAACGCGAGTAAGGGCGCGGTAAAGCCCTAGGGAGCTAGCGCGGGGGAAATACCGCGACACACAGTGAAGGAAGGAATGCCAACGGGCATATTAGGATCGACGCCAGTGAGATTCTAATTACGGCATACTGGTAATAACGACGCATGACTGATTTGGAATGATTTGGAAGAGACGCTATAGAGCTGACAGCCGCGCTATTCCGTTACTTTAGTAGAGCAGGGTGACACCTTCTTGAAACGGCTAGCGGGTTAATGGCGTGACTGCCTCCGTCCCGTTAAAAACCTGGCAGGCCTTCAGGTACGTTCAAAACTCGTTGATCGTGTGGGCTCAGATGTTGCATTCCTGTCTTGCGCTGATCCGGCTCTGAGCACGGTACCCCATGAAGGATCGTGCCAACCCTTTGCATGGCCTCCCTGCTTGCATAGACAACCATGGGATCACTTAAGCGACTGCACATTCCGAGTGGAGATAGCGGCCTGAAGGTGGGACCCACTTACATATGGAGTACACACAAAATACAATCGAAATCGAGAGCGAACAAGAAGACGTAAACATCTTCGCAAGAAGGGGACAGGTGATGAGATCACCGATTTTGAACCAATATCAGGTACCAAAATCCAACAACAGCAAAACCGCGGACGAGCAGCCAAGCCTGCATGTGAGAACTAAGCTGAGCGAAGCCATGAAGGCAAGTGAAGAACTCTACGAATACATCAAACCTCGTAGTAATGTTCATGCGGTGATAAGAACTCTTACCGTAAAAATAAGATCCGCGCTTGCGATAGCTGAACGTGAACAGCAGACCTGGCGGGCAAGAGCAGAAAAAGCGGAGAATGCTCTGAAAGAAGCTGTGCAGAGTAAGGCAAAGGAAGTGATCTTGATACCGACGGTAGACTCTACCCCACTAACCGCAAAGAGGAGAAGACAAACTCCAGAAGAAAAGAAGGAGACGAAAAAACACAAAGATGGCAGTGAAGGTGCTAGGGGTGAAAATAAGCAAAACAATGAAGATCCGAACGGGTGGCATACAGTCGAAAGGAAGAAAAAAGAAAACAAAAAGAAAGGAAAAACTAAGCCTAAGATGGAGAGGCAGAAACCAGAAGCTCTTATTGTGAGCGCAGCGGGGATGGCGACCTATGCCGAGATCCTGCGGAAGGTGAAAGAAGATCCGTCCTTACAGAATCTTGGGGAAAACGTGGCCAGGATAAGACGAACACAGAATGGAGAAATGTTGTTTGAATTGAAGAAGAACCCAACGATTAAAAGTTCGACATATAGAGAGCTAGTCGAAAAATCTCTGGGAGAAACGGCGAAAGTTAGGGCTCTTTCCCAAGAGATAGCGATCGAATGTAGAAATCTGGATGAGATCACAACAGACGACGAGCTGAGAGAAGCCCTGAACGAACAGTTCGAACTTAGCGATGTCTCCTTAACAATTCGACTGAGGAAAGCATTTGGAGGTACACAAACAGCAGTGATAAAACTGCCAAGAATCGCAGCAAGAAAACTGCTAGAGACTGGCAAGATAAAAGTTGGATGGACGGTGTGCCCTCTAAGGGCTATTCAGCAAATGATGAGATGCTTTAAATGCATGGACTTTGGCCACCAATCTAGAAACTGCAATGGACCTGATAGATCGGACTCTTGCTTAAGATGCGGTAATAAGGGGCACTTAGCGAAAATGTGTACTAAGCCTCCAAGATGCATGCTCTGTACGACGGAGGTAGATAACGATCACGTCACCGGAGGCTCGAGATGCCCATTCTTTAAAAGAGCGCTGGCAGCAACAAGTAAATGGAGGTAACACAAATAAATCTCAACCACTGCGACACGGCACAACAATTGCTATGGCAAGCCGCATATGAAATCAAATGCGATGTGGCGATCATAGCAGAGCCGTATCAGGTACCCCCAGACAACGGAAATTGGGTAACCGATAAAGCTAAAATAGCCGCAATTACGACGTTGGGAAAATATCCCTTCCAGGAAGTTGTATCCAGTGAATATGAAGGGTTCGTGATTGTCAAAATTAACGACATCTTTGTATGCAGCTGCTATGCACCCCCGAGATGGACGATTGAGCAGTTCGACCAGATGCTCCACAATATAACGGAAGAGCTCATCGGACGGCATCCCATAGTCATCGGCGGGGACTTCAACGCCTGGGCAGTAGAGTGGGGGAGCAGATTTACCAATGCGAGGGGGTTTAGTCTGCTCGAAGGACTGTCAAAGCTGAATATAAGACTAGTTAATGAGGGCTCTACTAGCACTTTTCGCAGGGATGGGAGAGAGTCAATTATTGATGTAACCTTCTGCAGCCCGTCGTTAGCATCGAACATAAACTGGAGAGTCTGCGAGGATTATACCAACAGTGATCACCAAGCGATTCGCTACACCGTCAGTACTCAGTCGCCATTAACAAGGAGAGGGACGAGAACAAAGTGTAAGAAGTGGAAGCTGAAGGAGTTTGACAAGAACCTCTTCATCGAAGCACTCCAGGTGGATCGAACAACTTCTACTTTAAATGCAGTCGAACTGACAGAGGTTTTAACGAGAGCATGTGACGTCACCATGACGCGGAAATCAACGCCAAAAAACGAACGCCGTCCAGTATATTGGTGGAACGAGACAATTAACACACTGCGGATAAGCTGTCTCCGAGCCAGACGGAGAATGCAAAGGGCTAGGATTGACACCGAAAGAACAGAGTGCAGGGAAGTGTTCAGAGCGGCGAGAGCCGCGCTCAAGAGCGAAATAAGAATCAGCAGAAAGAACTGCTTCAAAGAACTGTGCCGCGACGTTGATGCGAATCCTTGGGGCAATGCCTATAGAGTGGTGATGTCAAAACTTAAAGGTCCCTCGACGCCCCAAGAGACCTGCCCGGACAAGCTGAACAGTATTATTGAAGGGCTTTTCCCGCAGCATGATCCTATGAGCTGGCCACCTACACCATACGACCATAACGAAGATTCTGTCGAGAGAGTTACTACAGAGGAGCTGATAGCGGCAGTTAAAAAATTAAAAATTAAAAAAGCGCCAGGCCCAGACGGAATCCCCAACGTGGCTGTCAAAGCTGCGGTTCAAGCGTACCCGGATATATTTAGGGCAACGCTGCAGAAATGCCTCGATGATGGATACTTTCCGGATACCTGGAAAAGACAAAGACTGGTACTGCTACCAAAACCAGGGAAACCTCCAGGGGATCCATCGTCGTACCGTCCCATCTGCCTTCTGGACACACTCGGGAAGCTGCTGGAAAAGATCATTCTCAACAGATTGATGAAGTGCACAGAACGTGAAGGTGAATACGGACTCTCTAAAATGCAGTTTGGGTTCCGGAAAAAAAGATCGACAATGGATGCTATCATGTCAGTAACCGAGACAGCCGGCAAAGCATTGAAGCAAAAAAGACGCGGAAATCGTTATTGTGCCGTAATCACGATCGATGTGAAAAACGCATTCAACAGTGCCAGTTGGGAAGCTATCGCGATAGCGCTACATAGGTTACTAGTCCCGGACTACGTATGTAAAATTCTGAAAAGCTACTTCCAGAACCGAGTCTTAGTTTATGATACAGTGACAGGGCAGAAATCGTATAAAATTACAGCGGGGGTTCCACAAGGCTCCATTCTGGGCCCAACACTGTGGAACGCGATGTACGATGGTGTGTTGTTGTTGAAGCTTCCCAGGGGCGTACAAATCACTGGTTTTGCTGATGATGTTTTATTGACGGTGATCGGAGAATCCCGAGAAGAAGTCGAAATGTTGGGTACAGAGGCAATCAAAACCGTTGAAGAATGGATGAACGACTCTAAACTGCAGATAGCACACCAGAAAACCGAGATGGTGTTGGTCAGCAACTGCAAAGTTGTGGAGCAAGCGAAAATCACCGTTGGGGAACACAGTATCTGTTCCAAACGGGAACTGAAGTACCTGGGTGTTATCCTTGACGATCGACTCAATTTCAAGAGCCACGTGAGATATGCATGTGAGAAAGCAGCAAAGTCGCAACAGGGATGGCTAGAATTATGCCGAACAACGCAGGGTCATGTAGTAGCAAGAGGCGCCTTCTGGCCAGCGTATCCACATCGATACTCCGTTACGGTGGTCCGGTCTGGGTGGCAGCGCTCGAAGTAAGACAAAATCGGACGCTGCTAAACAGAACGCTCAGAGTAATGGCGATGAGAGTATCGAGTGCATATCGAACGATATCTGCAGAAGCGGTATGCGTGATAGCGGGAATGATTCCCATCGACATTATCCTGGTTGAAGATAGCGTACGCTACGAGGAAAAAACAACGGACGTGCAAAATAACAGAGAACTGCGAAAAAGATCACGACTAGAGTCAATACGGAAGTGGCAACAGGTGTGGAACAACACACCTAACGGTCGATGGACCCACCGACTAATTCCGAATATCACGAAGTGGATTGGGCGCAAGCATGGAGAAGTAAATTTCCACTTGACCCAATTTCTGTCTGGTCATGGATGTTTTAGGCGGTACTTGAACAGGTTCGGACACGCGAACTCACCATCCTGTCCTGAGTGTGGTCAAGTAGAAGAAACAGCGGAACACGTGGTCTTCGAATGTCCTCGATTTGTCCAGCAGAGAAGAGAGTTGATCGCTGCATGCGGACTCAATTTGAATGCCGATAACATCGTACACGAAATGTGTAAAAGCGAGAACTCGTGGAACGCAGTGAATTGTGTCATAGTCACAATAATGACGGAACTCCAACGAAAATGGAGAGCAGACCAAAGAATGAGCGTAGGAAACACAGAGCAATGAGTGCATAAGCACAGCCTCCTCCCGAAGTAATACCAAACGGTGGTTCCGGGAGAGAAACGGCATGAAGAAGGAGGTGGTTTTTGGTGAGTAGGAATCTCACACTATCCGGTCAACATGGCGACTGGGTGTCTATGCAAGATTTCCACCTTCTACAAAAAAAAAAAAAAAAAGCCAGGTTCTCAAATGGGGATCAACATAGGGTAGGAGCCTGCCTGTTGGTCTCAAATGTTCCTATCTCACGCCTCCACGAAGATCATATGACGACATTTTTAGATCGGGCGTGAACTGGAAACACACACCTGGTCTTGGCTCCGAGAACGGGTGTCGAAAGTGGCTAAGTGAGGGGGTGCGAGCGAGTCAGAGCGCTATATCTCTCCCGGGGAAGGCCTCCCGGGTCATGGAGGCCTTGCCAACCCGCTGTCTCCCGGGCAAAGGAGATACACCCAATAAAATGGAGCTACGATCACGAAGAATAATTAGAATGCGATCACCCGAGGAGGGTCCCCGAACTGGAGCTGGTCCTGGAACGGGCGTAAGAGCGAGCGGCCAGCGGCTGGAGGGCGATGTGCAAGAGCGGGCCACCAGCCGGGTTCAACCCGAAGAGCTACCGCCACACGGAAACAGCAGCCATCGACATCACCCAAGAAACGCTGCGCCTACGAGGCGTGTTGTGACTGCCAGACGGCAGTCGTCCACACTCGTGGGTACCACTAGGCGCCGGATCATGTGGACACACGAAATGAATGAATTCGTGATCCGCGCCTATTACATCTGCACTGCTTTGGAGACGGACATGAGTGGTCGCCCTCGAATACTAACAATGTTCGAGGAAGCGTATCCAGAGTTCGTTGGGAGGCTTGATCAGAACGCGATGAACGCGAGGCGTAGAGCGATAGTACGCAACAACATGCTCTCCCAAACGCAAATCGACGAGATCAAGCAGCAGGTGCAGAGAGAAATAAGCTCCAGGAACAACAGAGCAAGCGATGTGTCGAGACGAAGTTCAGTACGGCTGAGCAATTCATTCGCGAGTGGGGCACGCGAATCAGCACCAGTGGAGGCCACAGTACAACAACCCCCTGAGCCGGAAGACCCACAGCCAGATCAACAACTACTACGCGATCTGGTCTTCCACTACGACGAGGCGATCTCACAGTTCCGCGACACAGACCCATTGTCGCGCCCCAGGATCCCGAAGTTGCAGCATTCCCGCAGGCTGACAAGTGCAGTAAAGCTCATGAACGAGCACGTTCTTCCGCTGCACTTGGTTGATGCTGAGAACATGGAGGAGCTGCAACTGAAAGTTTACTGCGCTGCTGTGGCGACCGCCAAAAGTTTAGGATACCGTATTAGGCCAAGAGGCGGACTGCTCCAACATCTCCGTGAAAGGCGTGAGCCTCCATGGCGAAGGAGATTGGAGCAACGGATCCTAAACAAGCGCGCCGCAATTGGAAGACTGATGGCGTACAAAAGAGGCAGCAGATCGGTGAAATTATGTCGCCAAGTTGCTGTGATCGTGCGGCCTACTGAACTTCGCCAGCTGGGAGCTCACCAGCTGACGGAAAAACTCGACACACTGGTACAGCAATTGAGCGTCCTTACAAAACGGCTGAAACGTTACTCTGACTCTGCAAAGCGCCAGGAACAAAATCGGATGTTCAGAGATAACGAGAAAGCGTTCTACGACCACATTAGCGACGAGAAGCCCGACTACCGCGAAGGTTTGCCAGATATTAGCGATGTGACGAACTTCTGGGCTGGTATTTGGGAGACCCCAGTAGAACATCGCGACGGGCAAATGTGGTTAAGACGGGAGGAGGAGAGTTGTGGTGAAATTGGAGAGATGCCAGCTATCATCGTCGGAGAGAACGATGTCCGCGAAGCCTCGCGGTACCTGAGGAACTGGGCAGCACCGGGCCCCGATGGTGTTCAGAACTTCTGGCACAAGAAGCTGACCGTCGCACATCCAAAGATAGCTGAGTGCTTCAACAAGGTGCTACGTGACCCACACAACCTTCCTGAATTCGCCACCCGTGGCGTCACCTTCCTCCTCCCGAAAGACAGCAACACATTGAACCCATCAAAGTACAGACCGATAACGTGCCTATCGAGTCTGTACAAAATACTGAGCAGCATAATTACCGCCAAAGTTTCTGCTCACTGCGAACAGCATCACATCATCGCAGAAGAGCAGAAAGGATGCAGGAAAAATACGCATGGCTGCAAAGACCAGGCCATCATAGTCGGCCAGGCGGTTTATAACCAGCGGAACCTAAGCATGGCCTATATCGATTACAGGAAGGCTTATGACTCCATACCTCACTCGTTTCTCGTCCGGGTATTGGAGCTCTACAAAATTGATCCCTTCGTCGTTAGGTTCCTGCAGCATGCGATGAGGCAGTGGAGTACGTCTCTGCACCTCAGTGATGGGGAAAATGTGTTGCAGTCTAGAACGCTGCAGATAAAGAGGGGGATATTCCAAGGCGACTCTTTCAGCCCGCTTTGGTTTTGTCTGGCATTGAACCCCCTCAGTAGGACGCTCAATAGAAACGGTCATGGCTATAAAATAAGGTATGGCGACGGCGCCCACGAAGAAGTGACCCATACCTTCTACATGGATGATCTCAAGGTCTACGCTGATTCACGTCAGCGTCTAGGTGTAGCTATCCGGGTTGTCGAAGACATAAGCAGGGACATTTGCATGGAGTTCGGCCTCGACAAGTGCCGCTGTGTCCATCTGCTGAAAGGGCAGCTTACCGAATCCGGAGGTTACGAGGTCTATGACGGCGAGTTCATAAGAGACATGGTTCGTGGCGAATCCTATAAATATCTTGGATTCCGACAGCTCACCGGGATTCGCCACTCCGACATCAAGACGGAGCTGCGAGACAAGTTCTTGAGTCGAGTGAACTGTGTCCTGAGGACTTTCCTCAACGCGGGGAACAAGGTACGCGCGATCAACACATTCGCGGTTCCCCTGCTGACCTTCAGTTTTGGTGTAGTCAAATGGAGCAAAACTGACCTAGAGGACCTTGAGAGGAGGATGAGGAAAGCATTTAAAGAGGCCGGAATGCACCATCCTCAATCGGCACTGGAGAGAGTTTCACTGCCACGCAAAGAAGGGGGACTTGGAATAGTCGACATATCTGCACTGTGTGTTGCCCAGGTACGACAACTGCGCGAGTACTTCGCAGAACGCGCCAACCAAAACGCGCTATACCGGGCTGTCTGCGCCGCCGACAGAGGATACAGCGCTCTGCACTTGGCGCAAGCGGAGTACCAACTCAACTGCAATCTGCAGACAGTGGAGGAGAAGATTGCAGCTTGGAAGCAGAAGGCAGTGCATGGTGCCCACCCCCATCAACTGGACCGGCCACACGTCGACAAGGCCGCATCTAATCTGTGGCTAACGCGTGGTGAACTCTCTTCAGTAGTAGAAGCCGACATGATAGCCATCCAGGACAGGATAATGCCGACGAGAAACTGCAGGCGGTACGTCTGGCATCAAGACGTTGATGACATTTGCCGGATGTGTCATCAACCAGGTGAAAACATAGAGCACATTATGGGAGGCTGTCCCGTTTTGGCCAACGCAGCCTACACCGAGCGCCACAACAACGTGGCCCGTATTGTTCATCGACAACTGGCGCTCCAATGTGCTCTACTGGAAGACAACGTACCAAACTACCGGTACCTGCCTGCACCTGTCCTGGAAAATGACCGTTTCAAGCTGTACTGGGATCGCACTGTTCTGACCGACCTCTCGATCCACCACAACCGGCCAGATATAATGGTTTACGACAAGAGCGACCGCAAAGTCACCATCATCGATGTCGCTATTCCACTGAACCAGAATCTGGAGGAGACCTACGGTCGCAAAATCTGCAAGTACCGACCATTGGCCGTGGAGCTCAAGGAACTGTGGGGGCTAAGGGAGGTCCCAAGAATTGTTCCAGTCGTTCTCTCTGGAACTGGAATTGTCCCGAAGACACTTCTGGAAGCGCTAAAGGTGTTGAATATGGAGAAGGAATTGGCCGGCATCCAAAAGTCGGTCATCCTTAGCACCTGCGCGATTGTCCGACAATTTCTCGGTCAGGACTGAAACAGCACGAGCATGCAGATACGTGCATTCCGCAGAGCCTAGTCCCCCTTTGGCATGAAGCCCGGGGGCAGGTGAAAATTCTGGCTAGGTTCGCCTAGTTAAGAAGTGAGATAAGTCTGCCTAAAAAAAAAAACAAACATACAAACATACAAACATACAAACATACAAACATACAAACATACAAACATACAAACATACAAACATACAAACATACAAACATACAAACATACAAACATACAAACATACAAACATACAAACATACAAACATACAAACATACAAACATACAAACATACAAACATACAAACATACAAACATACAAACATACAAACATACAAACATACAAACATACAAACATGTGCCGTGGAGTTGCCGGCCTAGAATAGCACTTCGGGTCTTGGTCCCTGTCCCTGTCGTATGAGGCGACTAATCGGGTGACAACGCGAGTAAGGGCGCGGTAAAGCCTATTGGAGATTGCACGGGGGAAATACCGTGTACAGGAGCCACGAAAGGAGTGCCAAGCACATCAGGATTGACGCCAGTAAGATCCTGATTACGACATACTGGTTACGACATAGAAAACGGACACGATACGGAAACGATTTCAACACGACGCTAAAGGCTGACAGTCGTGCTATCCTGTTCCCTGAGTAAGGAAGGGTGACACCTTCCTGAAACGGCGTGTAGGCTAATAGTGCGATTGCCCCCGTCCCGGTAATAACTTGGCAAGTCTTCGGGTACGTTCAATGCTCGTCTAGGCTCAGGCACTAGGTACTAGGCGTCAGATGTCACATTCCTGACTTGCGCTGATCTGGCTCTGAACACGGTCCCTATGAAGGACCGTGTCAACCCCTGCATGGCCTCACTGCTTGCATAGACAACCATAGGATCACTGATAGCGACTATGTACAACGAGCGGAGATAGCGGCCCGAAGTTGGGACCCAACAGACATGAATATCATCGAACAATTCAACAGACGAAACGACGGTAATGAAGACACACCAACGGGAGAGGCGAGCGTGTTCGCAAGGAGCGGTAAGCTCCAGAGATCACCAATTCGCAACCCACCAACGCAACCAACAGCATCCACAACAAGGAGAGACTAGCCTGATACAAGTGCATAAAGCCAACACCACCACTTCTTTAGAAGGGCTGCAGGTCGGGAGGTCAAGCTTGATGGAGGTCAAGAAAAAAGTGAACGAGCTCTACGAGTTCATTAAGGACAAAAACAATGTCCATACTAAGATCAAACATTTAGTCACAAGCATCAAATCCGCCGTTACGGCTGCTGACCGCGAACAGAAGGAGATGATCACGCGAGCAGAGGTTGTTGAAAAAGCACTCGCTGAAGCAAGGGAGAAGATGTCCGTCGAGATACAGGAGACGCCTAAGACGCCACGAAACCCACGATCGGACAAAAGGAAGAGGGATACCCCAGGGGATGAAGAAGACCTGAAGAAGGTTAAAAATGACAACCTGGAAAACAAAAAGGAAGGTGAAGGCAGTGGATGGTGAACTGTCGAAAAACAGACGGAGAAACGGAAGAAGAAAGAAGAAAAGAAGAAAGGTGTGCAGGAGACAAAAAAGACGGGTGGGTAATGTCGGGGACATAACCGGAGTGACGTAGGACAATACAAAGGGGACAGCTTTTGTTAAATATATATTTTAAATATATTGTTTTATTTTCTTCTCCTACATGAATACCTACCTATCTACCTGAAAAATGGATTAGTTTACTGTTTACTCTTTATGAATATGTTGATGGTTCTGAAAAGAACCTTTGGTGTTGTGTTTTTGTTATCACTCGATTTCCCATCTTGTTTGGTAATACCATCCTGTTTAGCTATTGCGTTTGCCACTCGCCACAGCTTTCACAGTTGGAAAATTTCTTCCCATTCAGCTTGTGACATGTTGTTCAGTAAATTACATTTAATGCGACGTGCCGGAGAAACACTTTGCCACTCACTGAAACTAATTGTTGCCTTGATGAGCGCCGAACCGAAGTTGCTCTGTTCTTGATGCGGGTTTTCTGATTGTCGTGAGCAGCTTTGCAAGCCAACTCGAGCACTCCGACGGCCGAAACTCTATAATCGCTGTTAGGTATACTGGTGCTCCGGCACCAATCCGTTCGGCCTAGTTACCCTTGCGGAGCAATCAGTGAATGCGACCAACAGGGAACTGGAGACCTGCACGGTTCGAGTGAAACTTTGCCTTTCCCTTAACTTGTCCTCCTTTGTTACGTCCACGATGCCGATGCCGTACAACCACACGGGTTTACGGTTTGAAAGAAAATAAGATATTTTTTTGGGGTCCGCGTGTTTCATACTCTAGCGGTACACACTCACAGGATAGAGACAAATCGGCAGACTCAGCCAGAGGGGCGAGTCCAACGAGACGAACGAATGAGCGTTAAAAGGAAGCGATGGCAAAAAAAATACATTCATTATGATTTGTTCGCTCGTTGGATTCACATGCAGGCTAAAGAGGGTCCTTTTCAGGATCACATAATTATCTTCAATCCAAAGAGTTTATTGTTTTGTTATCACTCGATATCCCCATCTTGTTCGGCTAAACCTTTCTGTTTAGCGATTGCATTTGCCACTCGCCACAGCTTTCACAGTTGGAAAATTTCTTCCCATCCAGCTTGTGACATATTTTACAGTAAATTACATTCAATGCGACGTGCCGAAGCGCCACTCAGTGTCGCATTGGAGGCGATTTCAACCTGTAATTGAATATTTACGATGACAGTGGTACAGTGTCGACTTTCAATTTGGGGTCATAATTTGGATCTCTATGTTTACAAAAATGTCCAACTAAATAAGTCGCATTACATGTCCGTCCAATTAGCTAAATGTCGAACTAATTGTAAATTACTGTACTTTCAATCTGGAAAAAATTTAAGAATTGGTGAAAATTGAATAATCAGGAAAGTCCCCAACTATCAATAAGCTCAGAACAACTGCCAAATTCACATACTCATCATATCCTGGCAAACAAATTATGAAAAAATCAATTTGTGTTTCATTATTATTTTGGATAATGTTTTAGAAAGCATTGAACTGTATCTTCTAAACTCTTTTTTGGTAGGTTTAATGGCCCTGAAAAGCGCCTTGTTTTATGGAATGGTTCCAATTTAGAAAACGTAGTACTCGTGGTTTTGAAAAAAAAAAACATTTCGAACGCCCTCGATGCCGCCTTCTTCTGGATTTGCCACCAAAGCAGTTTGTATAAAGAACAAACTTTTTTCTTCTGCTACCTGATGCCGTTTTGCGATTGCGTTTGCCACTCGCCACTCGCTGCAACTGTCTGTTGTTGTCTTGATGTGTTCTGTTCTGAATGCGGTTTTTCTTATCGTCGCGAGCAGCTCTACCAGCCAACTCGATCACTTCGGCGGCCGAAACTATATAACGCCGGCTAGGTGGACTGGTACTAACGCGCTCGGCCTAGCTACCCTTGCGGGGAACTCCAGATTAACACGGTTCGAGCGGGATTTTGCTTTTCCCTTCACTTTTCCTCCTTTACCATGTCCAGACATGGCTGCTTGGGTTGGTTTGTTGATGTGTTGTGACGCGAACCGATGTGGTGTACGGTTCGAATGAGAATGATCGTTACGGCAGCGGAGCGGGGATTTTTAAGCTGACTGGCTGGCTCGAGAATTGCGCATGTGTGAGACTGCGACCAATGTTTCGTTCATTTTTTTCTTTTTCCTTTCCAATCGTGCTTCATTCTATTTCGCTGCTGTTCTGGTTGCCCGTTTTGGTCGGTACGATTTGAGGAGCAAAAAATGGACCAATCAAAAATGGGTACATAGTGCATTTTGACAATGCTTGATATTTCACAATTATTCAATTATTTATCTCAAGAAAAATGAAATGTTATTCATTATGATAGATGCGTAGATATATTTCCTATCAATTGATGCAAAAACCATTGCGATCTATTGAGAAATGCTCGAGTTATAAGCGTTCCAAATCTTGCATTTTTTCCTACTTGTTCAGTGCCTAGATTTCCATTTCACCCCCTATATCTTCCGGTTAGACGTAGTCCTACGTCAAAAAACCAGGCCCAGACGCGAGCGAAGTAAGGGAGATGCTCTGATCGTCGAGGTGAAGGAAGGAGTGACTTACGCATCACTCCTGCGGAAAGTGAGAGACGATCCGGAGTTGAAAGAACTGGGAGAGAATGTGGTGAAAACCAGGCGCACCCAGAAAGGAGAGATGCTCTTCGAGCTCAAGAGGGATCCGGCGGTCAAAAGTTCAGCCTTCAAGGAACTGGTTGCGAAGTCGCTCGGTGAGGAGGCGAAGGTGAGGGCTCTATCCCAGGAATCAGTGGTCGAATGCAGAAATCTCGACGAAATCACGACAGACGAGGAGTTAAGGCGCGAGTTAATAGAACAGTGTAAGCTGGACAATACACCAATGACGATCCGTATGAGGAAGGCGTATGGTGGCACGCAGACGGCGTCGATACGGCTCTCAACAGTCGCAGCCAATAAGATGGTAGAAACGACCAAAATAAAAGTTGGCTGGTCGGTTTGCTCGCTGAAGATGGTGCCCCGGGTGGCCAAGCGGATGGAGAGATGCTTCCAGTGCATGGGCTTTGGACATCAGGCAAGAAGCTGCACAGGCCCCGACAGGTCTGAACTGTGCAGGAGATGCGGTGAGAAAGGGCATGTTGCGAGAGACTGCACGAAGCAACCGAAATGCTTGCTCTGCAAACCAGAGAACGGCAGCGACCATGCGACAGGAAGCTTCAAGTGTCCCTCGTATAAGAAGGCGTTAGCAGAATCGCAGTAACGGAGATAATTCAGATCAATCTGAACCATTGCAACACAGCTCAGCAACTGTTGTGGCAGTCGACAACAGAGACAAAATGCGACGTTGCAATCATAGCGGAGCCGTACCGAGTACCCCGTGATAATGGCAGCTGGGCGACGGATAGCTCAGGGATTGCTGCAATATAGGTGATGGGCAGATATCCTATCCAGGAAGTGGTTGGAGGTTCACATGAAGGTTTCGTAATCGCCAAAATTAATGGAATCTTCATGTGTAGTTGCTACGCACCCCCGAGATGGACAACTGAGCAATTCCACCAGATGCTAGACGCAATGACCGAGGAACTAATCGGTAGAACACCGATCGTCATTGGAGGCGACTTCAACGCGTGGGCGGTGGAGTGGGGAAGTAGATGCACCAACATCAGAGGGTACAGTCTACTGGAAGCTCTAGCAAAGCTGGAAGTAACGTTACTAAACGAAGGTACCACTAGCACTTTCCGGAAAGATGGGCGCGAATCCATCATCGACGTTACTTTTTGCAGTCCGTCGCTGTTGGCGAGTACGGAGTGGAAAGTGTGCGAGTCGTATACGCACAGTGATCACCAGGCGATCCGGTACAGAATCGGTCAACGAAACCACGTGCTAGTTCGGAGGACAACAAGCGGTGAGCGGAAGTGGAAGACGAATGCTTTCGACAATGACCTTTTCGTCGAAGCACTTCGTCTAGCTGGCGGAGCTTCAGATTGGAACGCAGAAAAGTTGACAGATCTACTGGTGAGAGCATGCGACACTACCATGCCGAGGAAAGTTGTACCAAAAAATGGAAGACGCCCAGCTTACTGGTGGAACGACTCTCTTCGCAACCTTCGCGCTAGCTGTCTTCAAGCCAGAAGACGCGTTCAGAGAGCACGAAATAGCGCTGATAGAGAGGAACGAAATACGGTGTACCGAGCAGCTAGAGCCGCCTTGAAACGGGGAATTACACTGAGCAAAGCGAACTGTTTCAAGGAGCTGTGCCGAGATGCAGATGCCAACCCATGGGGCAACGCGTATCGAGTCGTGATGGCGAAGATCAGAGGACCTGTGACGCCCGTCGAATCGTGTCCCGAGAAGCTGAAGGTCATTGTGGAGGGTTTATTTCCGATGCATGATCCTACGATATGGCCACCGACACCGTACGCCGAAATAGCTACCGAACGTTCTCAAGTTTCCAGTGAAGAACTGGTAGCAGTGGCGAAGAGACTGCAGGTAAACAAAGCGCCCGGCCCCGACGGAATCCCCAACGCGGCCTTGAAAACGGCGATTCAGGCGTTCCCGGACATTTTCAGGATAGTGCTACAGAAATGCTTGGATGATGGTCACTTTCCTAAGAAATGGAAGATCCAAAAGTTAGTGTTGCTGCCAAAACCAGGAAAGCCCCCGGGGGTACCAACATCCTATAGGCCTATATGCCTGCTGGATACTCTTGGGAAACTCTTGGAAAGGATTATCCTCAACAGACTGACGAAATGTACGGAGAGTGACCATGGTCTGTCAAAGATGCAGTTTGGATTCCGGAAAGGTAGGTCCACCGTTGATGCTATCCGGACAGTGGTTGAAAAGGCAGAGAAGGCGTCACAGCAAAAGCGGAGGGGCGACCGACATTGTGCTATAGTAACGATCGACGTGAGGAATGCTTTCAACAGCGCTAGCTGGGAAGCCATTGCCGAGTCCCTACACCGTATGAAGGTTCCTGGGTACCTGTGCAGAATTCTAGGAAGCTACTTCCAGAACCGCGTCCTAGTCTACGAGACGAGCACGGGGCAGACAACGTTGAATATAACGGCCGGAGTACCACAAGGCTCTATCCTGGGCCCAACGCTCTGGAACGTAATGTATAACGGAGTACTGAATCTGAAGCTTCCCAAAGGCGTGGAGATCGTGGGCTTCGCGGATGATATCGCTCTCACAGTGGCAGGCGAGACACTCGAAGAGGTGAAGATGCTTGCAATCGAGTCCATCGTCTCAGTAGAGAACTGGATGCAAGCAGCGAAACTGCAGATTGCTCATAATAAAACGGAAGTATTGTTGGTGAGTAACTGCAAAGCCGTGCAGCGAGCGGAAATCACAGTCGGGGAACACGTGATAACTTCTAAGCGTAGGTTGAAATACTTGGGAGTTATGATCGACGACCGGCTGAATTTCAACAACCACGTCGACTACGTCTGCGAGAAAGCAGAGAAGTCCATTAGCGCGATAGCGAGAATAATGCCGAATAACGCAGGACCTTGCAGTAGCAAAAGGCGTCTCCTGGCTGCTGTATCCTCGTCCATACTGCGGTACGGAGCACCAGCCTGGTCGGCGGCTCTCGAAACCCACCGGAATCGTAGAAAACTGGACCGTACGTTTCGGCTCATGGCGATGAGAGTTGCGAGCGCGTATAGGACGATCTCGTTGGAGGCAGTCTGCGTTATCGCCGGCATGATCCCTATTGGCATCACTCTGGCGGAAGACAGAGAGTGCTACAGACGAAAGGAAATCAGGGGTATCCGGAAAACAGCGAGAGTAGAATCACTCTTGAAGTGGCAGCAGGAATGGGACACGGCGGAGAAAGGCAGGTGGACGTATGGGCTCATACCGGTACTATCGACCTGGCTGAACAGGAAGCACGGGGAGGTGAATTTTCATCTGACACAGTTCCTGTCTGGACATGGCTGCTTCAGGCAATATTTGCACCGGTTCGGGCACGCAACGTCGCCACTCTGTCCGGAGTGTGAAGATGTGGAGGAAACACCAGAACACGTGGTATTTGTGTGTCCCAGGTTCACCGCAAGACGCGAGGGGCTGCCTGCCCTTCATGCCGGGAACATAGTAGAGAAAATGTGTCGCGACGAGGGCACCTGGAACGCTGTGAACAGTGTAATCATACATATCATGTCCGAGCTACAGCGGAAGTGGAGGGCCGACCAGCGTAGTAATAACCCCTGACCATAGAAGAGGAACAAATGCGAGGGCTGTTGCAAAGTGTAGTACCCCACGAGAGTCGTTGTGACGGAGTGCGCGTTATGTTGGAGGGCACTGCCTAATCGGCGCTCCGTTGGGAAGAGAAATCCTGCGAGGGTGGCTGTGACGGGGCGCGCGTCAAGTTGGAGGGCGCTTCCTAATCGGTTCACGTCTCGACAGGTGAGAAACCCCGCGAGGGTGACTGTGACGGGTTGCGCGTCAAGCTGGAGGGCAATTCCTAATCGGTACACGTCTCGACGGATAAGCGGAATCTGGAGAGCAGGGTCAAGAAAATGCTGGCAATGCCTGTTGGTGGATTGAGAGAGGAACATTGCGAGGGTCGTTTCGGCGGAGCGAGAGCCTAGGAGAGCATCATCAAATCGGTGGGTACCCCCACGAGAGTTGCTGTGACGGAGTGCGCGTTATGTTGGAGGGCACTGCCTAATCAGCGCTCCGTTGGGAAGAGAAATCCTGCGAGGGTGGCTGTGACGGGGCGCGCGTCAAGATGGAGGGCGCTTCCTAATCGGTTCACGTCTCGACAGGTGAGAAACCCCGCGGTACACGTCTCGACGGGTAAAAGGAAGCCTGTGCTGCGGATGTGCGTGGCGGAGTACAACGGAAACGTAAATGAGATGTATAGAGAAAAAGGGAAGGATCAACGCTAGTTAGCGTTGAAAACTCGTGAAGTGCATGAGCACAGCCGCCCCCTGAAGTAGTCGCCTAGATGTGGTCCCGGGGGGAATGAGGCTACGAGTAGAGGGCTTGGTTTTTGTGGGTGCGATCCCCACTCGACGTCTGGGTTATCCCTTCCCAGATAAGGCTGGAAGAGCGTTCCTCACCTCTATAAAAAAAAAAAAAAAAAAAAAAAAAACAAACATACAAATACAGGTTCTCAAATGGGGATCAACACTAGGGTAGGAGCCTACCTGTTGGTCTCAAATGTTCCTATCTCACGCCTCCACGAAGATCATATGATTTTTAGATCGGGCGTGAACTGGAAACACACACCTGGTCTTGGCTCCGAGAACGGGTGTCGAAAGTGGCTAAGTGAGGGGGTGCGAGCGAGTCAGAGCGCTATATCTCTCCCGGGGAAGGCCTCCCGGGTCATGGAGGCCTTGCCAACCCGCTGTCTCCCGGGCAAAGGAGATACACCCAGAAAATGGAGCTACGTTCACGAAGAATACTCAGAATGCGATCGCCCGAGGAGGGTCCCCGAACTGGAGCTGGTCCTGGAACGGGCGTAAGAGCGAGCGGCCAGCGGCTGGAGGGCGATGTGCAAGAGCGGGCCACCAGCCGGGTTCAACCCGAAGAGCTACCGCCACACGGAAACAGCAGCCATCGACATCACCAACGAAACGCTGCGCCTACGAGGCGTGTTGCGACTGTCAGACGACAGTCGTCCACACTTGTGGGTACTACTAGGCGACGGATCATGTGGACACATGAAATGAATGAATTCGTGATCCGCGCCTATTACATCTGCACTGCTTTGGAGACGGACATGAGCGGTCGCCCTCGACCTGCGCGATTGTCCGACAATTCCTCGGTCAGGACTAAAACAGCACGAGCATGCAGATACGTGCATTCCGCAGAGCCTAGTCCCCCTTTGGCATTCAGAAGCCCGGGGGCAGGTGAAAATTCTGGCTAGGTTCGCCTAGTTAAGAAGTGAGATAAGTCTGCCCAAACATACATGGTGGTTCTCAAATGGGGATCAACACTAGGGTAGGAGCCTACCTGTTGGTCTCAAATGTTCCTATCTCACGCCTCCACGAAGATCATATGACGACATTTTTAGATCGGGCGTGAACTGGAAACACACACCTGGTCTTGGCTCCGAGAACGGGTGTCGAAAGTGGCTAAGTGAGGGGGTGCGAGCGAGTCAGAGCGCTATATCTCTCCCGGGGAAGGCCTCCCGGGTCATGGAGGCCTTGCCAACCCGCTGTCTCCCGGGCAAAGGAGATACACCCAGAAAATGGAGCTACGTTCACGAAGAGTAATTAGAATGCGATCACCCGAGGAGGGTCCCCGAACTGGAGCTGGTCCTGGAACGGGCGTAAGAGCGAGCGGCCAGCGGCTGGAGGGCGATGTGCAAGAGCGGGCCACCAGCCGGGTTCAACCCGAAGAGCTACCGCCACACGGAAACAGCAGCCATCGACATCACCCAAGAAACGCTGCGCCTACGAGACGTGTTGCGACTGCCAGACGACAGTCGTCCACACTTGTGGGTACCACTAGGCGCCGGATCATGTGGACACACGAAATGAATGAATTCGTGATCCGCGCCTATTACATCTGCACTGCTTTGGAGACGGACATGAGCGGTCGCCCTCGAATACTAACAATGTTCGAGGAAGCGTATCCAGAGTTCGTCGGGAGGCTTGATCAGAACGCGATGAACGCGAGGCGTAGAGCGATAGTACGCAACAACATGCTCTCCCAAACGCAAATCGACGAGATCAAGCAGCAGGTGCAGAGAGAAATAAGCTCCAGGAACAACAGAGCAAGCGATGTGTCGAGACGAAGTTCAGTACGGCTGAGCAATTCATTCGCGAGTGGGGCACGCGAATCAGCACCAGTGGAGGCCACAGTACTACAACCCCCTGAGCCGGAAGACCCACAGCCAGATCAACAACTACTACGCGATCTGGTCTTCCACTACGACGAGGCGATCTCACAGTTCCGCGACACAGACCCATTGTCGCGCCCCAGGATCCCGAAGTTGCAGCATTCCCGCAGGCTGACAAGTGCAGTAAAGCTCATGAACGAGCACGTTCTTCCGCTGCACTTGGTTGATGCTGAGAACATGGAGGAGCTGCAACTGAAAGTTTACTGTGCTGCTGTGGCGACCGCCAAAAGTTTAGGATGCCGTATTAGGCCAAGAGGCGGACTGCTCCAACATCTCCGTGAAAGGCGTGAGCCTCCATGGCGAAGGAGATTGGAGCAACGGATCCTAAACAAGCGCGCCGCAATTGGAAGACTGATGGCGTACAAAAGAGGCAGCAGATCGGCGAAATTATGTCGCCAAGTTGCTGTGATCGTGCGGCCTACTGAACTTCGCCAGCTGGGAGCTCACCAGCTGACGGAAAAACTCGACACACTGGTACAGCAATTGAGCGTCCTAACTAAACGGCTGAAACGTTACTCTGACTCTGCAAAGCGCCAGGAACAAAATCGGATGTTCAGAGATAACGAAAAAGCGTTCTACGACCACATTAGCGACGAGAAGCCCGACTACCGCGAAGGTTTGCCAGATATTAGCGATGTGACGAACTTCTGGGCTGGTATTTGGGAGACCCCAGTACAACATCGCGACGGGCAAATGTGGTTAAGACGGGAGGAGGAGAGTTGTGGTGAAATTGGAGAGATGCCAGCTATCATCGTCGGAGAGAACGATGTCCGCGAAGCCTCGCGGTACCTGAGGAACTGGGCAGCACCGGGCCCCGATGGTGTTCAGAACTTCTGGCACAAGAAGCTGACCGTCGCACATCAAAAGATAGCTGAGTGCTTCAATAAGGTGCTACGTGACCCACACAACCTCCCTGAATTCGCCACCCGTGGCGTCACATTCCTCCTCCCGAAAGACAGCAACACATTGAACCCATCAAAGTACAGGCCGATAACGTGCCTATCGAGTCTGTACAAGATATTAAGCAGTATCATAACCGCCAAAGTTTCTGCCCACTGCGAACAACACCATATCATCGCAGAAGAGCAGAAAGGATGCAGAAAAAATACGCATGGCTGCAAAGACCAGGCCATCATCGACGCAGCCATAGTCGGCCAGGCGGTTTATAACCAGCGGAACCTAAGCATGGCCTATATCGATTACAGGAAGGCTTATGACTCCATACCTCACTCGTTTCTCGTCCGGGTATTGGAGCTCTACAAAATTGATCCCGTCGTCGTTAGGTTCCTGCAGCATGCGATGAGGCAGTGGAGCACGTCTCTGCACCTTAGTGATGGGGAAAATGTGTTGCAGTCTAGAACGCTGCAGATAAAGAGGGGGATATTCCAAGGCGACTCTTTCAGCCCGCTTTGGTTTTGTCTGGCATTGAACCCCCTCAGTAGGACGCTCAATAGAAACGGTCATGGCTATAAAATAAGGTATGGCGACGGCGCCCACGAAGAAGTGACCCATACCTTTTACATGGACGATCTCAAGGTCTACGCTGATTCACGTCAGCGTCTAGGTGTAGCTATCCGGGTTGTCGAAGACATAAGCAGGGACATCTGTATGGAGTTCGGCCTCGACAAGTGTCGCTGTGTCCACCTGCTGAAAGGACAACTTACCGAATCCGGAGGCTACGAGGTCTATGACGGCGAGTTTATAAGAGACATGGTTCGTGGCGAATCCTATAAATATCTTGGATTCCGACAGCTCACCGGGATTCGCCACTCCGACATCAAGACGGAGCTGCGAGACAAGTTCTTGAGTCGAGTGAACTGTGTCCTGAGGACTTTCCTCAACGCGGGGAACAAGGTACGCGCGATCAACACATTCGCGGTTCCCCTGCTGACCTTCAGTTTTGGTGTAGTCAAATGGAGCAAAACTGACCTAGAGGACCTTGAGAGGAGGATGAGGAAAGCATTCAAAGAGGCCGGAATGCACCATCCTCAATCGGCACTGGAGAGAGTTTCACTACCACGCAAAGAAGGGGGACTTGGAATCGTCGACATTTCTGCACTGTGTGTTGCCCAGGTACGACAACTGCGCGAGTACTTCGCAGAACGCGCCAACCAAAACGCGCTATACCGGGCTGTCTGCGCCGCTGACAGAGGATACAGCGCTCTGCACTTGGCGCAAGCGGAGTACCAACTAAACTGCAATCTGCAGACAGTGGAGGAGAAGATTGCAGATTGGAAGCAGAAGGCAGTGCATGGTGCCCACCCCCATCAACTGGACCGGCCACACGTCGACAAGGCCGCATCTAATCTGTGGCTAACGCGTGGTGAACTCTCTTCAGTAGTAGAAGCCGACATGATAGCCATCCAGGACAGGATAATGCCGACAAGAAACTGCAGGCGGTACGTCTGGCATCAAGACGTTGATGACATTTGCCGGATGTGCCATCAACCAGGTGAAAACATAGAACACATTATGGGAGGCTGTCCCGTTTTGGCCAACGCAGCCTACACCGAGCGCCACAACAACGTGGCCCGTATTGTTCATCGACAACTGGCGCTCCAATGTGCTCTACTGGAAGACAACGTACCAAACTACCGGTACCTGCCTGCACCTGTCCTGGAAAATGACCGTTTCAAGCTGTACTGGGATCGCACTGTTCTGACCGACCTCTCGATCCACCACAACCGCCCAGATATAATGGTTTACGACAAGAGCGACCGCAAAGTCACCATCATCGATGTCGCTATTCCACTGAACCAGAATCTGGAGGAGACCCACGGTCGCAAAATCTGCAAGTACCGACCATTGGCCGTGGAGCTCAAGGAACTGTGGGGGCTAAGGGAGGTCCCAAGAATTGTTCCAGTCGTTCTCTCTGGAACTGGAATTATCCCGAAGACACTTCTGGAAGCGCTAAAGGTGTTGAACATCGAGAAGGAAATGGCCGGCATCCAAAAGTCGGTCATCCTTAGCACCTGCGCGATTGTCCGACAATTCCTCGGTCAGGACTAAAACAGCACGAGCATGCAGATACGTGCATTCCGCAGAGCCTAGTCCCCCTTTGGCATTCAGAAGCCCGGGGGCAGGTGAAAATTCTGGCTAGGTTCGCCTAGTTAAGAAGTGAGATAAGTCTGCTAAAAAAAAACATACAAACATACAAACATACAAACATACAAACATACAAACATACAAACATACAAACATACAAACATACAAACATACAAACATACAAACATTTGAGCCGTGGAGTTGCCGGCCTAGAATAGCACTTCGGGTCTTGGTCCCTGTCCCTGTCGTATGAGGCGACTAATCGGGTGACAACGCGAGTAAGGGCGCGGTAAAGCCTATTGGAGATTGCACGGGGGAAATACCGTGTACAGGAGCCACGAAAGGAGTGCCAAGCACATCAGGATTGACGCCAGTAAGATCCTGATTACGACATACTGGTTACGACATAGAAAACGGACACGATACGGAAACGATTTCAACACGACGCTAAAGGCTGACAGTCGTGCTATCCTGTTCCCTGAGTAAGGAAGGGTGACACCTTCCTGAAACGGCGTGTAGGCTAATAGTGCGATTGCCCCCGTCCCGGTAATAACTTGGCAAGTCTTCGGGTACGTTCAATGCTCGTCTAGGCTCAGGCACTAGGTACTAGGCGTCAGATGTCACATTCCTGACTTGCGCTGATCTGGCTCTGAACACGGTCCCTATGAAGGACCGTGTCAACCCCTGCATGGCCTCACTGCTTGCATAGACAACCATGGGATCACTGATAGCGACTATGTACAACGAGCGGAGATAGCGGCCCGAAGTTGGGACCCAACAGACATGAATATCATCGAACAATTCAACAGACGAAACGACGGTAATGAAGACACACCAACGGGAGAGGCGAGCGTGTTCGCAAGGAGCGGTAAGCTCCAGAGATCACCAATTCGCAACCAGACAACCATAGCGAATCCTATAGGACACCAACAGCATCCACAACAAGGAGAGACTAGCCTGATACAAGTGCATAAAGCCAACACCACCACTTCTTTAGAAGGGCTGCAGGTCGGGAGGTCAAGCTTGATGGAGGTCAAGAAAAAAGTGAACGAGCTCTACGAGTTCATTAAGGACAAAAACAATGTCCATACTAAGATCAAACATTTAGTCACAAGCATCAAATCCGCCGTTACGGCTGCTGACCGCGAACAGAAGGAGATGATCACGCGAGCAGAGGTTGTTGAAAAAGCACTCGCTGAAGCAAGGGAGAAGATGTCCGTCGAGATACAGGAGACGCCTAAGACGCCACGAAACCCACGATCGGACAAAAGGAAGAGGGATACCCCAGGGGATGAAGAAGACCTGAAGAAGGTTAAAAATGACAACCTGGAAAACAAAAAGGAAGGTGAAGGCAGTGGATGGCGAACTGTCGAAAAACAGACGGAGAAACGGAAGAAGAAAGAAGAAAAGAAGAAAGGTGTGCAGGAGACAAAAAAAACCAGGCCCAGACGCGAGCGAAGTAAGGGAGATGCTCTGATCGTCGAGGTGAAGGAAGGAGTGACTTACGCATCACTCCTACGGAAAGTGAGAGACGATCCGGAGTTGAAAGAACTGGGAGAGAATGTGGTGAAAACCAGGCGCACCCAGAAAGGAGAGATGCTCTTCGAGCTCAAGAGGGATCCGGCGGTCAAAAGTTCAGCCTTCAAGGAACTGGTTGCGAAGTCGCTCGGTGAGGAGGCGAAGGTGAGGGCTCTATCCCAGGAATCAGTGGTCGAATGCAGAAATCTCGACGAAATCACGACAGACGAGGAGTTAAGGCGCGAGTTAATAGAACAGTGTAAGCTGGACAATACACCAATGACGATCCGTATGAGGAAGGCGTATGGTGGCACGCAGACGGCGTCGATACGGCTCTCAACAGTCGCAGCCAATAAGATGGTAGAAACGACCAAAATAAAAGTTGGCTGGTCGGTTTGCTCGCTGAAGATGGTGCCCCGGGTGGCCAAGCGGATGGAGAGATGCTTCCAGTGCATGGGCTTTGGACATCAGGCAAGAAGCTGCACAGGCCCCGACAGGTCTGAACTGTGCAGGAGATGCGGTGAGAAAGGGCATGTTGCGAGAGACTGCACGAAGCAACCGAAATGCTTGCTCTGCAAACCAGAGAACGGCAGCGACCATGCGACAGGAAGCTTCAAGTGTCCCTCGTATAAGAAGGCGTTAGCAGAATCGCAGTAACGGAGATAATTCAGATCAATCTGAACCATTGCAACACAGCTCAGCAACTGTTGTGGCAGTCGACAACAGAGACAAAATGCGACGTTGCAATCATAGCGGAGCCGTACCGAGTACCCCGTGATAATGGCAGCTGGGCGACGGATAGCTTAGGGATTGCTGCAATACAGGTGATGGGCAGATATCCTATCCAGGAAGTGGTTGGAGGTTCACATGAAGGTTTCGTAATCGCCAAAATTAATGGAATCTTCATGTGTAGTTGCTACGCACCCCCGAGATGGACAACTGAGCAATTCCACCAGATGCTAGACGCAATGACCGAGGAACTAATCGGTAGAACACCGATCGTCATTGGAGGCGACTTCAACGCGTGGGCGGTGGAGTGGGGAAGTAGATGCACCAACATCAGAGGGTACAGTCTACTGGAAGCTCTAGCAAAGCTGGAAGTAACGTTACTAAACGAAGGTACCACTAGCACTTTCCGGAAAGATGGGCGCGAATCCATCATCGACGTTACTTTTTGCAGTCCGTCGCTGTTGGCGAGTACGGAGTGGAAAGTGTGCGAGTCGTATACGCACAGTGATCACCAGGCGATCCGGTACAGAATCAGTCAACGAAACCACGTGCTAGTTCGGAGGACAACAAGCGGTGAGCGGAAGTGGAAGACGAATGCTTTCGACAATGACCTTTTCGTCGAAGCACTTCGTCTAGCTGGCGGAGCTTCAGATTGGAACGCAGAAAAGTTGACAGATCTACTGGTGAGAGCATGCGACACTACCATGCGGAGGAAAGTTGTACCAAAAAATGGAAGACGCCCAGCTTACTGGTGGAACGACTCTCTTCGCAACCTTCGCGCTAGCTGTCTTCAAGCCAGAAGACGCGTTCAGAGAGCACGAAATAGCGCTGATAGAGAGGAACGAAATACGGTGTACCGAGCAGCTAGAGCCGCCTTGAAACGGGGAATTACACTGAGCAAAGCGAACTGTTTCAAGGAGCTGTGCCGAGATGCAGATGCCAACCCATGGGGCAACGCGTATCGAGTCGTGATGGCGAAGATCAGAGGACCTGTGACGCCCGTCGAATCGTGTCCCGAGAAGCTGAAGGTCATTGTGGAGGGTTTATTTCCGATGCATGATCCTACGATATGGCCACCGACACCGTACGCCGAAATAGCTACCGAACGTTCTCAAGTTTCCAGTGAAGAACTGGTAGCAGTGGCGAAGAGACTGCAGGTAAACAAAGCGCCCGGCCCCGACGGAATCCCCAACGCGGCCTTGAAAACGGCGATTCAGGCGTTCCCGGACATTTTCAGGATAGTGCTACAGAAATGCTTGGATGATGGTCACTTTCCTAAGAAATGGAAGATCCAAAAGTTAGTGTTGCTGCCAAAACCAGGAAAGCCCCCGGGGGTACCAACATCCTATAGGCCTATATGCCTGCTGGATACTCTTGGGAAACTCTTGGAAAGGATTATCCTCAACAGACTGACGAAATGTACGGAGAGTGACCATGGTCTGTCAAAGATGCAGTTTGGATTCCGGAAAGGTAGGTCCACCGTTGATGCTATCCGGACAGTGGTTGAAAAGGCAGAGAAGGCGTCACAGCAAAAGCGGAGGGGCGACCGACATTGTGCTATAGTAACGATCGACGTGAGGAATGCTTTCAACAGCGTTAGCTGGGAAGCCATTGCCGAGTCCCTACACCGTATGAAGGTTCCTGGGTACCTGTGCAGAATTCTAGGAAGCTACTTCCAGAACCGCGTCCTAGTCTACGAGACGAGCACGGGGCAGACAACGTTGAATATAACGGCCGGAGTACCACAAGGCTCTATCCTGGGCCCAACGCTCTGGAACGTAATGTATAACGGAGTACTGAATCTGAAGCTTCCCAAAGGCGTGGAGATCGTGGGCTTCGCGGATGATATCGCTCTCACAGTGGCAGGCGAGACACTCGAAGAGGTGAAGATGCTTGCAATCGAGTCCATCGTCTCAGTAGAGAACTGGATGCAAGCAGCGAAACTGCAGATTGCTCATAATAAAACGGAAGTATTGTTGGTGAGTAACTGCAAAGCCGTGCAGCGAGCGGAAATCACAGTCGGGGAACACGTGATAACTTCTAAGCGTAGGTTGAAATACTTGGGAGTTATGATCGACGACCGGCTGAATTTCAACAACCACGTCGACTACGTCTGCGAGAAAGCAGAGAAGTCCATTAGCGCGATAGCGAGAATAATGCCGAATAACGCAGGACCTTGCAGTAGCAAAAGGCGTCTCCTGGCTGCTGTATCCTCGTCCATACTGCGGTACGGAGCACCAGCCTGGTCGGCGGCTCTCGAAACCCACCGGAATCGTAGAAAACTGGACCGTACGTTTCGGCTCATGGCGATGAGAGTTGCGAGCGCGTATAGGACGATCTCGTTGGAGGCAGTCTGCGTTATCGCCGGCATGATCCCTATTGGCATCACTCTGGCGGAAGACAGAGAGTGCTACAGACGAAAGGAAATCAGGGGTATCCGGAAAACAGCGAGAGTAGAATCACTCTTGAAGTGGCAGCAGGAATGGGTCACGGCGGAGAAAGGCAGGTGGACGTATGGGCTCATACCGGTACTATCGACCTGGCTGAACAGGAAGCACGGGGAGGTGAATTTTCATCTGACACAGTTCCTGTCTGGACATGGCTGCTTCAGGCAATATTTGCACCGGTTCGGGCACGCAACGTCGCCACTCTGTCCGGAGTGTGAAGATGTGGAGGAAACACCAGAACACGTGGTATTTGTGTGTCCCAGGTTCACCGCAAGACGCGAGGGGCTGCCTGCCCTTCATGCCGGGAACATAGTAGAGAAAATGTGTCGCGACGAGGGCACCTGGAACGCTGTGAACAGTGTAATCATACACATCATGTCCGAGCTACAGCGGAAGTGGAGGGCCGACCAGCGTAGTAATAACCCCTGACCATAGAAGAGGAACAAATGCGAGGGCTGTTGCAAAGTGTAGTACCCCACGAGAGTCGTTGTGACGGAGTGCGCGTTATGTTGGAGGGCACTGCCTAATCGGCGCTCCGTTGGGAAGAGAAATCCTGCGAGGGTGGCTGTTACGGGGTGCGCGTCAAGTTGGAGGGCGCTTCCTAATCGGTTCACGTCTCGACAGGTGAGAAACCCCGCGAGGGTGACTGTGACGGGTTGCGCGTCAAGCTGGAGGGCAATTCCTAATCGGTACACGTCTCGACGGATAAGCGGAATCTGGAGAGCAGGGTCAAGAAAATGCTGGCAATGCCTGTTGGTGGATTGAGAGAGGAACATTGCGAGGGTCGTTTCGGCGGAGCGAGAGCCTAGGAGAGCATCATCAAATCGGTGGGTACCCCCACGAGAGTTGCTGTGACGGAGTGCGCGTTATGTTGGAGGGCACTGCCTAATCGGCGCTCCGTTGGGAAGAGAAATCCTGCGAGGGTGGCTGTGACGGGGCGCGCGTCAAGATGGAGGGCGCTTCCTAATCGGTTCACGTCTCGACAGGTGAGAAACCCCGCGAGGGTGACTGTGACGGGTTGCGCGTCAAGTTGGAGGGCAATTCCTAATCGGTACACGTCTCGACGGGTAAAAGGAAGCCTGTGCTGCGGATGTGCGTGGCGGAGTACAACGGAAACGTAAATGAGATGTATAGAGAAAAAGGGAAGGATCAACGCTAGTTAGCGTTGAAAACTCGTGAAGTGCATGAGCACAGCCGCCCCCTGAAGTAGTCGCCTAGATGTGGTCCCGGGGGGAATGAGGCTACGAGTAGAGGGCTTGGTTTTTGTGGGTGCGATCCCCACTCGACGTCTGGGTTATCCCTTCCCAGATAAGGCTGGAAGAGCGTTCCTCACCTCTATAAAAAAAAAAAAAAAAACGGTGAACGGTGACAAACATACAAACATACAAACATACAAACATACAAACATACAAACATACAAACATACAAACATACAAACATACAAACATACAAACATACAAACATACAAACATACAAACATACAAACATACAAACATACAAACATACAAACATACAAACATACAAACATACAAACATACAAACATACAAACATACAAACATACAAACATACAAACATACAAACATACAAACATACAAACATACAAACATACAAACATACAAACATACAAACATACAAACATACAAACATACAAACATACAAACATACAAACATACAAACATTCAAACATACAAACATACAAACATACAAACATACAAACATACAAACATACAAACATACAAACATACAAACATACAAACATACAAACATACAAACATACAAACATACAAACATACAAACATACAAACATACAAACATACAAACCCAACAACAAAAATGAGTTTCCAAACAAATTCAACAGAAATCGAGAGCGAAATCGAAGAGGTAGGCATCTTTGCCAGAAGGGGACAGGTGATGAGATCTCTGCCGCTGAGCCAACCACCAGCACCAAAATCCACAAGCGATAAATACATCGGAGAGCAGCCAAACCTGCAACACGAGAAAACTAAGCTGGGTGAGGCCAAAAGGGTATCTGATGAACTTTACGAGTACATTAAGCCTCGCAGTAACGTTCACGCCGTCATAAGGACCTTGACGATTAAAATCAAATCGGCGCTTGCAGCAGCCGAACGTGAGCAACAATTCTGGAGAGCAAAAGCTGAAAAGGCGGAGAACGCACTGAAAGAGAATGTGCAGAGTAAGCCAATAGAAGCGATCTCGACACCAATGAGTGACAGTACCCCGTTAACCGCGAAAAGGAAAAGACTAACTCCTGAAGAGAAAAGGGCAGCAAATAAACAAAAAGATGGTAGCGAAGTGGCTAATGGTGAAAGCAAACAGAACAACGAAGAGATAAATGAGTGGAAAAAGATCGAAAGAAAGAAAAAAGAAGAGAAGAAGAAAGAAAAATTAAAGCCTAGGCTGGAGAGGCCAAAGCCGGACGCTCTGATTGTGGCTACAGCGGGCGCTGCAACATATGCTGAGATTTTGCGAAAAGTTAAAGAGGATCCGTCCCTGAAAAATCTCGGAGAAAACGTGGCCAAAGTAAGGCGAACTCAAAATGGACAATTGCTGTTCGAATTGATGAAGGACCCAACGATTAGAAGTTCAACTTATAAAGAGCTTGTCGAGAAATCTTTGGGCGAAACAGCGAAAGTGAGAGCTCTGTCCCAAGAAACAGTTGTAGAATGTAGAAACCTGGATGAGATCACTACAGATACCGAATTGAGAGAATGAACAGTTTGAGCTGGGAGAAGTCGCCATATCAATCAGGCTGAGGAAAGCATTTGGAAATACTCAAATAGCAACCTTAAGACTGCCAAGAACCGCAGCTAGCAAGCTATTGGAGGTTGGTAAGATGAAAGTCGGATGGACGGTGTGTTCCCTGAGAGCTATCCAGCAAGTATCTAGGTGTTTCAAGTGCATGGACTTTGGCCACCAAGCAAAGTACTGTAAAGGACCTGACAGATCGGAGCTCTGTATAAGATGCGGCGAAAAGGGGCATTTGGCAAAGAATTGTACTAAGCCCCCAAGGTGCATGCTCTGCACGACGGAGGAAGAAAAAGACCACGCCACAGGGGGATCGAGATGCCCGGTCTATAAAAGGGCGATGGCAGCAATAAACAAATGGAGGTAACCCAGATAAACCTGAATCACTGCGACACGGCGCAACAATTGCTATCGCAAGCCGCATCAGAAACCAAATGCGATGTGGCGATCATAATAACCTTTCGTGCCAATCCACTCCAACACAAACTCTGAATCGTTCGACTATTGTCGATAATATTACCACCCAAGATGCAGGTAATCGGTCTCGCATCGACTCTGATGCTGCATCGCGTGATAAGACGGGATGCACTACAAGGACCAACACCGCATTCCTGAAAGTGGCAAAAAAGGATCAAGCTGACAGCGATATGGTGTCTTTCTATGTTACCCCCTTCGCACCGGAACAGAACGAAAACGACTTGAAGAGGCATATTCATGATATTGTTAACATTGACTCATCTTTATTAAAAATCACCAAGCTAGTACCGCGAGGGAAGAGTCTAGAAGATCTCTCTTTCGTATCCTTCAAAGTTGTCATATCAAAAGCCGTATCTGAAATTGTTGGTGACTCATGGTACTGGCCTGATGGGGTAACCGTACGTATGTTTGAGCCTAACCAAAAAAACGGATCATCCATCCGTCACCTAACTGCAATTTAATCATCGCATCACAGGACGCACAGAAATAAGCACTATGGAAGACTCCTCTCCGTCTGACACAGTCGTGCTGCATCCTGAGTCTAACCAGCAGTGTCCTAGTCGTCCTGGCTCTGTGTTCAGTTCTGGAGACGGGGTCTTCCGTGCTACCCCCTCTGGCAAGTACACTCTAAATACGAACATTTCATACGTTGAAAATCCATCACATCGCAGCTTCTCCAACTCTGATAGTCTTCATCACCTGGGACGCAAACCGTTCAGTATTATGGGAGACTCTGAGCCCCCCAGCACAGTCGAGCATTTCCTGCCTGCGTTCAACAGTCGTCCCAGGCCTGTGCTTGGGTCTGGTGGAGGAGTCGTCCAGCCTGTAATATCAGGAAAGTATCCATTGTTTTCATCTTGTTCTCCACATAATGGATCTTCGCGTTACAGCGACCGTGTCCCGTGTAACTATAACACACTACTGGAAGATAACGTACTCATCTATTACCAGAATGTTGGAGGCATCAACACGTCAGTGGCTCAATACAGATTGGCTTGTTCAGACGCCTGTTACGACATCTATGCATTCACGGAGACATGGTTAAAAAAGCAGCACACTCTCTAGGCAAATATTCAGCACGGAGTTCACAGTATATCGCACTGATCGGTCACGAGACACGAGCCCCAAAAGTAATGGTGGTGGAGTTTTACTTGCCATTCGGTCAACTTTTCAATCTCGACAGCTCCATCCACCGAATTGCACTGGTGTTGAACAACTGTAGATGTCCTTCACTCTACAATCAAAATCTGTATTCATCTGTGTAGTATATCTGCCTCCCGACCGAGTAAGAGATTATGAATTGATAAATCAACACATAAATTCTCTCTTCTGGATTGTATCGAAGATGAGTACAAACGACGACATTCTTGTTATTGGTGATTTCAATCTATCTTCACTCAAATGGTGTGTAAACGATGCCGGATACCTCTATACTCAATCCAGTTGCTCAAACATTGGACCCTTAGCGGCTGCCTTTCTGGATAGTTATAGTACTGCAGGTCTCCGTCAACTGAATAGTGTATCCAATGCGAATCATAGACTGCTCGATCTATGTTTTCTCAGTCAGGAGCTAATTTCCAACTGCTCAATTTTCGAGGCACCTGAGCCACTAGTGAAACATTGCATCCACCACCCACCTCTACAAGTATCGCTAAAATTGTGCCAGGCTTTTCCTTACCGAAACGCCACAGGAAGCATCTCATACGACTTTTGGAAAGCTGACTTCGTTAGAATGATCGCTTTTCTCGACAACATTAAATGGGATGAAGAAATGCGAGGTTGTGACGTGAATGTTGCATCGAATATATTTACAAGTATAGTTGGTTACGCAATCGACCAGTTCGTACCAAAGAAAATTTCGCTCTCACTAATTCACCCTCCATGGTCCTGTCATCGTTTGAAGCGCCTAAAAACCTCTAAGCGGGCTGCTCTGAAGAAGTTTTGCAAACTGCGAACAGAAGAATCGAGAAAGAAATACATACGAATCAACAAACAGTATAAGGCGCTCAACAAACATCTCTATCGCAATCATCAGTATCGTCTTCAACATAAGCTTAGATCTAATCCCAAAAGTTTCTGGAATCACGTGAAAGATCAACGTAAGGAATCCGGCCTACCTTCCACGATGTCCAATGGAGATCGGGAAATGTCTACCGTTGATGGAATCGCCGATTTGTTCATGGCACATTTTCGCAGTGTTTTCGTTAGCGAAGTGGTTTCTGATGAACTCGTATCAAATGCTGCAAGAGAAGTTCCCATGCACTTAGCCATTGAACCCCTTCCACATTTATCGATAGATGACGTCCGTAAAGCTGGTCTTCGTTTGAAAAACTCCACCTGCATTGGTCCTGATGGAATCCCCGCCTTGATGATTAAATACTGTATAGACGTCCTGAGTACACCACTTGCAGCCATATTCAACCTCTCATTAAAATCTGGAATTTTCCCTAACGGTTGGAAGGATTCTTTCATTTTTCCTGTTTTTAAGAAAGGCGACAACTATCGAATTACGAACTATCGAGGCATTGCCGCATTGTGTGCTGTGTCCAAACTTTTCGAGTTAATCGTCCTAGACTACGTTAAACACAGTTGTTCCAGTTATATAGCTGCTGAACAACATGGATTCATGAAGAAAAGATCAACATCAACAAATCTAGTGCAATACACATCATTTATAATCCGCGAGCTTGATAACGGGAAACAGGTTGATGCTGTCTATACTGACTTCTCGGCTGCGTTTGACAAAATCAACCATAAGATTGCTGTTGCCAAACTAGAGCGGCTTGGCTTCCATGGTGCACTCCTCAACTGGCTTCGATCTTATCTCACGGGTCGTCAAATGTCCGTCAAAATAGGTGATCATGTTTCTCAATCTTTTCCTGTGTCATCTGGTGTACCACAAGGCAGCCATCTCGGTCCATTCGTATTTCTGCTGTATTTGAATGACATTCACTTCTCAATCAAATGCCAGAAGCTGTCTTATGCGGATGATTTCAAGCTGTACTTTGTCATAAACGATCGTACTGACGCAGTTTTCCTTCAACAACAGTTGGACATATTTGCTGTGTGGTGTCAAAACAATATGATGATACTGAATGCTTCGAAATGCTCTGTCATCAGTTTCTGTAGGAAGAAATCACCCATCTGCTTTACATACTCTCTTCGTGGGCAGTCACTAAACCGAGAGTCTATTGTGAAGGATTTGGGAGTAATGCTTGACTCTCATCTCACCTTTAAACAGCATGTGTCATATGTCGCCAGCAAAGCATCTTCTCTGCTTGGATTTATCTTTCGCTATGCAAAGGATTTCAGAGACATTGCATGTTTGAAAATCTTGTACTGTTCAATAGTCCGCTCAACTTTAAAATACTGTTCAGTAATTTGGGCGCCGTTCTACAATAATGCAGTCAATCGTATTGAGTCCATACAGAGAAGATTTGTACGCTTTGCTCTTCGAAAACTACCCTGGAGGGATCCCGTTAACCTGCCAAGTTACGAAAGTCGATGTAATTTGTTGAGCCTGCAACTTCTAAATGTGCGTCGAGACCTGTCTAAGGCAATGTTTATTGCTGATCTATAACGGTCAGATATAGACTGCGTTGCACTTCTCCAACAGTTAAATATCCACATAAGACGAATAAATTTACGTTCCCACCCGTTTTTGAATATTCCGGCATCTCGTACAAACTATGGTGCAAATGAACCTCTGACCAGCATGTGTAAAATATTCAACAAATGTTATCATATATTTGACTTTAATCATTCTCGTGCTAGTCTTAAGGTGGAAGTCGAAGAAATTCGACAAGAATTTATTCATTGAAGCACTCCGAGAGGAGCGAACAGTCACCAGTCTTAGTGCCGGCGAACTAACAAATTCGGTAGTGAGAGCATGCGACGTTACCATGCCACGAAAACTAATACCGAAAGGCGAACGTCGCCCAGTTTATTGGTGGAACGAGACGATTAACTCCCTTCGGTCGAACTGTCTCCGAGCCAGGAGGAGGATGCAAAGGGCCAGAAATGCTATCGACAGAGTAGAGCGCAGGGAAGAACTCAAAACAGCAAAAGCCGCCCTTAAGCATGAAATAAGACGTAGTAAGATAAACTGCTTCAGAGAACTATGCCGCGATGCCGATGCGAACCCTTGGGGCAATGCATATAGGGTGGTGATGGCAAAGATTAAAAGTTCATCGACACCCAGTGAAAGCTGTCCGGTGCGGTTGAAGAATATTGTAGAAGGGCTCTTCCCGCAGCATGATCCAACGAGCTGGCCAGCAACACCATATAGTGAAAATGAAGAACACGTCGAGAGAGTGTCCACAGAAGAGCTGCTGGTGGCGGCAAAAGAACTGAAAGTGAATAAAGCACCTGGCCCCGACGGAATCCCAAATGTGGCCCTCAAAGCCGCGGTTGAAGCGTATCCAGATCTTTTCAGAGCAACGATGCAAAAGTGTCTGGATGAAGGATGCTTTCCAGATATTTGGAAGAAGCAGAAACTGGTACTGTTGCCGAAACCAGGAAAGCCACCAGGGGAACCCTCTTCCTATAGGCCCATCTGTCTACTGGATACCCTCGGAAAACTGCTGGAGAAGATAATTCTGAACAGGTTGACGAAGTACACAGAAAGTGACAACGGACTCTCGAAGACGCAGTTCGGGTTCCGGAAATATAAATCCACGGTGGATGCCATCCTGTTAGTTGCCGAAGCAGCCAGAAAAGCCTTAAAACAGAATAGACGCGGCGATCGATACTGCGCTATAATAACGATTGACGTGAAAAATGCTTTCAACAGCGCCAGTTGGGAAGCTATTGCCGAAGCACTGCACCGAATGAAGGTACCGAATTATGTGTGCCAGATCCTCAAAAGCTACTTTCAAAACAGGGTTCTGACTTACGACACAGAGAAGGGACAGAAGGCATTGAATATAACAGCGGGTGTCCCTCAGGGCTCCATCTTGGGTCCAACGCTGTGGAACGGGATGTACGATGGTGTGCTGAGGTTGAAGCTCCCTACAGGAGTGAAGATTACCGGCTTCGCCGATGATATTTCCCTGACGGTGACAGGCGAGACTCGTGAGGAAATCGAGATGCTGGCTACAGAGGCGATAAAGATAGTGGAAAATTGGATGAAAGAGGCTAAGTTGCAGATAGCACATCACAAAACCGAAATGGTGTTGGTCAGCAATCACAGACTTGTAAAGCAAGCGAAGATCAATGTTGGGGCGCATACTATCGTCTCCAAACGTGAGCTGAAATACCTTGGGGTGATTATCGACGACCGACTAAATTTCAAGAGTCATGTTAAATACGCATGCACGAAAGCGGCCAAAGTCATCGCGGCGCTAGCTAGAGTTATGCCGAATAACGCGGGGCCTAGGAGTTGTAAGAGACGCCTCCTGGCCAGTGTAGCAACATCAATACTCCGATATGGCGGTCCAGTTTGGACAGCAGCGCTTGAATGCCAACAAAATCGCAAGCTGCTGACTAGAACATACCGAATAATGGCGATGAGAGTAGCGAGCGCTTATAGAACTATATCTGCGGATGCGGTTTGTGTCATAGCCGGAATGATCCCGATCGATCTCACTCTGGCCGAAGACGACATGTGTTACAAACAGAGAACAGAAAGCGTGCAGAGTAACAGAAAAGTGCGGGTAAGAGCAAGGGTTGGCTCCATGAGAAAGTGGCAGCAGGAGTGGAACAACACGCCTAACGGTAGATGGACCCACAGCTTGATCCCGAACATCACTACGTGGGTAGAAAGAAAACACGAAGAAGTGAGCTTCCACCTGACGCAATTCCTATCCGGTCATGGCTGTTTCAGATGGTACTTGTACAGATTCGGCCATGCAAGTTCGCCGCTTTGCCCAGAGTGTAACACAATAGAGGAGACAGCAGAACACGTGGTTTTCGACTGCCCCCGTTTTTCTATTGAAAGGGAAGAAATGTTCCTCGCTAGCAGATCAACCCTAAATGCTCAGAACATCGTCCAAAAGATGTGCGAAAGTGAAAGTACGTGGAATGCAGTGAATCGTGCAATAACAAAAATGTTGACGACGCTCCAACGAAGATGGAGGGACGAGCAAAGATTCAGCATAGCAAATCTAGAGAGATGAGTGCATGAGCACAGCCCCCTCCCGAAGTAATACCAAATGGTGGTTCCGGGGGGCCAGGCATGAAGTACAAGGAGGTGGTTTTAGTGAGTAAAAATCTCACACTACCCAGTCAACATGGCGACGGAGAGTCTATGAAGATCTCAAAAAAAAAATGGTTCTCAAATGGGGATCAACATAGGGTAGGAGCCTGCCTGTTGGTCTCAAATGTTCCTATCTCACGCCTCCACGAAGATCATATGACGACATTTTTAGATCGGGCGTGAACTGGAAACACACACCTGGTCTTGGCTCCGAGAACGGGTGTCGAAAGTGGCTAAGTGAGGGGGTGCGAGCGAGTCAGAGCGCTGGAACGGGCGTAAGAGCGAGCGGCCAGCGGCTGGAAGGCGATGTGCAAGAGCGGGCCACCAGCCGGGTTCAACCCGAAGAGCTACCGCCACACGGAAACAGCAGCCATCGACATCACCCAAGAAACGCTGCGCCTACGAGACGTGTTGCGACTGCCAGACGACAGTCGTCCACACTTGTGGGTACCACTAGACGCCGGATCATGTGGACACACGAAATGAATGAATTCGTGATCCGCGCCTATTACATCTGCACTGCTTTGGAGACGGACATGAGCGGTCGCCCTCGAATACTAACAATGTTCGAGGAAGCGTATCCAGAGTTCGTCGGGAGGCTTGATCAGAACGCGATGAACGCGAGGCGTAGAGCGATAGTACGCAACAACATGCTCTCCCAAACGCAAATCGACGAGATCAAGCAGCAGGTGCAGAGAGAAATAAGCTCCAGGAACAACAGAGCAAGCGATGTGTCGAGACGAAGTTCAGTACGGCTGAGCAATTCATTCGCGAGTGGGGCACGCGAATCAGCACCAGTGGAGGCCACAGTACAACAACCCCCTGAGCCGGAAGACCCACAGCCAGATCAACAACTACTACGCGATCTGGTCTTCCACTACGACGAGGCGATCTCACAGTTCCGCGACACAGACCCATTGTCGCGCCCCAGGATCCCGAAGTTGCAGCATTCCCGCAGGCTGACAAGTGCAGTAAAGCTCATGAACGAGCACGTTCTTCCGCTGCACTTGGTTGATGCTGAGAACATGGAGGAGCTGCAACTGAAAGTTTACTGTGCTGCTGTGGCGACCGCCAAAAGTTTAGGATACCGTATTAGGCCAAGAGGCGGACTGCTCCAACATCTCCGTGAAAGGCGTGAGCCTCCATGGCGAAGGAGATTGGAGCAATGGATCCTAAACAAGCGCGCCGCAATTGGAAGACTGATGGCGTACAAAAGAGGCAGCAGATCGGCGAAATTATGTCGCAAAGTTACTGTGATCGTGCGGCCTACTGAACTTCGCCAGCTGGGAGCTCACCAGCTGACGGAAAAACTCGACACACTGGTACAGCAATTGAGCGTCCTAACTAAACGGCTGAAACGTTACTCTGACTCTGCAAAGCGCCAGGAACAAAATCGGATGTTCAGAGATAACGAAAAAGCGTTCTACGACCACATTAGCGACGAGAAGCCCGACTACCGCGAAGGTTTGCCAGATATTAGCGATGTGACGAACTTCTGGGCTGGTATTTGGGAGACCCCAGTACAACATCGCGACGGGCAAATGTGGTTAAGACGGGAGGAGGAGAGTTGTGGTGAAATTGGAGAGATGCCAGCTATCATCGTCGGAGAGAACGATGTCCGCGAAGCCTCGCGGTACCTGAGGAGCTGGGCAGCACCGGGCCCCGATGGTGTTCAGAACTTCTGGCACAAGAAGCTGACCGTCGCACATCAAAAGATAGCTGAGTGCTTCAATAAGGTGCTACGTGACCCACACAACCTCCCTGAATTCGCCACCCGTGGCGTCACATTCCTCCTCCCGAAAGGCAGCAACACATTGAACCCATCAAAGTACAGGCCGATAACGTGCCTATCGAGTCTGTACAAGATATTAAGCAGCATCATAACCGCCAAAGTTTCTGCCCACTGCGAACAACACCATATCATCGCAGAAGAGCAGAAAGGATGCAGAAAAAATACGCATGGCTGCAAAGACCAGGCCATCATCGACGCAGCCATAGTCGGCCAGGCGGTATATAACCAGCGGAACCTAAGTATGGCCTATTTCGATTACAGGATTACAGGATTATGACTCCATACCTCACTCGTTTCTCGTCCGGGTATTGGAGCTCTACAAAATTGATCCCGTCGTCGTTAGGTTCCTGCAGCATGCGATGAGGCAGTGGAGTACGTCTCTGCACCTCAGTGATGGGGAAAATGTGTTGCAGTCTAGAACGCTGCAGATAAAGAGGGGGATATTCCAAGGCGACTCTTTCAGCCCGCTTTGGTTTTGTCTGGCACTGAACCCCCTCAGTAGGACGCTCAATAGAAACGGTCATGGCTATAAAATAAGGTATGGCGACGGCGCCCACGAAGAAGTGACCCATACCTTCTACATGGATGATCTCAAGGTCTACGCTGATTCACGTCAGCGTCTAGGTGTAGCTATCCGGGTTGTCGAAGACATAAGCAGGGACATCTGCATGGAGTTCGGCCTTGACAAGTGCCGCTGTGTCCATATGCTGAAAGGGCAGCTTACCGAATCCGGAGGTTACGAGGTCTATGACGGCGAGTTCATAAGAGACATGGTTCGTGGCGAATCCTATAAATATCTTGGATTCCGACAGCTCACCGGGATTCGCCACTCCGACATCAAGACGGAGCTGCGAGACAAGTTCTTGAGTCGAGTGAACTGTGTCCTGAGGACTTTCCTCAACGCGGGGAACAAGGTACGCGCGATCAACACATTCGCGGTTCCCCTGCTGACCTTCAGTTTTGGTGTAGTCAAATGGAGCAAAACTGACCTAGAGGACCTTGAGAGGAGGATGAGGAAAGCATTTAAAGAGGCCGGAATGCACCATCCTCAATCGGCACTGGAGAGAGTTTCACTGCCACGCAAAGAAGGGGGACTTGGAATAGTCGACATATCTGCACTGTGTGTTGCCCAGGTACGACAACTGCGCGAGTACTTCGCAGAACGCGCCAACCAAAACGCGCTATACCGGGCTGTCTGCGCCGCCGACAGAGGATACAGCGCTCTGCACTTGGCGCAAGCGGAGTACCAACTCAACTGCAATCTGCAGACAGTGGAGGAGAAGATTGCAGCTTGGAAGCAGAAGGCAGTGCATGGTGCCCACCCCCATCAACTGGATCGGCCACACGTCGACAAGGCCGCATCTAATCTGTGGCTAACGCGTGGTGAACTCTCTTCAGTAGTAGAAGCCGACATGATAGCCATCCAGGACAGGATAATGCCGACGAGAAACTGCAGGCGGTACGTCTGGCATCAAGACGTTGATGACATTTGCCGGATGTGCCATCAACCAGGTGAAAACATAGAACACATTATGGGAGGCTGTCCCGTTTTGGCCAACGCAGCCTACACCGAGCGCCACAACAACGTGGCCCGTATTGTTCATCGACAACTGGCGCTCCAATGTGCTCTACTGGAAGACAACGTACCAAACTACCGGTACCTGCCTGCACCTGTCCTGGAAAATGACCGTTTCAAGCTGTACTGGGATCGCACTGTTCTGACCGACCTCTCGATCCACCACAACCGCCCAGATATAATGGTTTACGACAAGAGCGACCGCAAAGTCACCATCATCGATGTCGCTATTCCACTGAACCAGAATCTGGAGGAGACCCACGGTCGCAAAATCTGCAAGTACCGACCATTGGCCGTGGAGCTCAAGGAACTGTGGGGGCTACGGGAGGTCCCAAGAATTGTTCCAGTCGTTCTCTCTGGAACTGGAATTGTCCCGAAGACACTTCTGGAAGCGCTAAAGGTGTTGAATATGGAGAAGGAATTGGCCGGCATCCAAAAGTCGGTCATCCTTAGCACCTGCGCGATTGTCCGACAATTCCTCGGACAGGACTAAAACAGCACGAGCATGCAGATACGTGCATTCCGCAGAGCCTAGTCCCCCTTTGGCATTCAGAAGCCCGGGGGTAGGTGAAAATTCTGGCTATGTTCGCCTAGTTAAGAAGTGAGATAAGTCTGCCAAAAAAAAAAATTATATATATATCTCTCCCGGGGAAGGCCTCCCGGGTCATGGAGGCCTTGCCAACCCGCTGTCTTCCGGGCAAAGGAGATACACCCAGAAAATGGAGCTACGTTCACGAAGAGTAATTAGAATGCGATCAACCGAGGAGGGTCCCCGAACTGGAGCTGGTCCTGGAACGGGCGTAAGAGCGAGTGGCCAGCGGCTGGAAGGCGATGTGCAAGAGCGGGCCACCAGCCGGGTTCAACCCGAAGAGCTACCGCCACACGGAAACAGCAGCCATCGACATCACCCAAGAAACGCTGCGCCTACGAGACGTGTTGCGACTGCCAGACGACAGTCGTCCACACTTGTGGGTACCACTAGACGCCGGATCATGTGGACACACGAAATGAATGAATTCGTGATCCGCGCCTATTACATCTGCACTGCTTTGGAGACGGACATGAGCGGTCGCCCTCGAATACTAACAATGTTCGAGGAAGCGTATCCAGAGTTCGTCGGGAGGCTTGATCAGAACGCGATGAACGCGAGGCATAGAGCGATAGTACGCAACAACATGCTCTCCCAAACGCAAATCGACGAGATCAAGCAGCAGGTGCAGAGAGAACTAAGCTCCAGAATAAGCAGAGCAAGCGATGTGTCGAGACGAAGTTCAGTACGGCTGAGCAATTCATTCGCGAGTGGGGCACGCGAATCAGCACCAGTGGAGGCCACAGTACAACAACCCTCTGAGCCGGAAGATCCACAGCCAGATCAACAACTACTACGCGATCTGGTCTTCCATTACGACGAGGCGATCTCACAGTTCCGCGACACGGACCCTTTGTCGCGCCCCAGGATCCCGAAGTTGCAGCATTCCCGCAGGCTGACAAGTGCAGTAAAGCTCATGAACGAGCACGTTCTTCCGCTGCACTTGGTTGATGCTGAGAACATGGAGGAGCTGCAACTGAAAGTTTACTGTGCTGCTGTGGCGACCGCCAAAAGTTTAGGATACCGTATTAGGCCAAGAGGCGGACTGCTCCAACATCTCCGTGAAAGGCGTGAGCCTCCATGGCGAAGGAGATTGGAGCAACGGATCCTAAACAAGCGCGCCGCAATTGGAAGACTGATGGCGTACAAAAGAGGCAGCAGATCGGTGAAATTATGTCGCCAAGTTGCTGTGATCGTGCGGCCTACTGAACTTCGCCAGCTGGGAGCTCACCAGCTGACGGAAAAACTCGACACACTGGTACAGCAATTGAGCGTCCTTACAAAACGGCTGAAACGTTACTCTGACTCTGCAAAGCGCCAGGAACAAAATCGGATGTTCAGAGATAACGAGAAAGCGTTCTACGACCACATTAGCGACGAGAAGCCCGACTACCGCGAAGGTTTGCCAGATATTAGCGATGTGACGAACTTCTGGGCTGGTATTTGGGAGACCCCAGTAGAACATCGCGACGGGCAAATGTGGTTAAGACGGGAGGAGGAGAGTTGTGGTGAAATTGGAGAGATGCCAGCTATCATCGTCGGAGAGAACGATGTCCGCGAAGCCTCGCGGTACCTGAGGAACTGGGCAGCACCGGGCCCAGATGGTGTCCAGAACTTTTGGCACAAGAAGCTGACCGTCGCACATCCAAAGATAGCTGAGTGCTTCAACAAGGTGCTACGTGACCCACACAACCTTCCTGAATTCGCCACCCGTGGCGTCACCTTCCTCCTCCCGAAAGACAGCAACACATTGAACCCATCAAAGTACAGACCGATAACGTGCCTATCGAGTCTGTACAAAATACTGAGCAGCATAATTACCGCCAAAGTTTCTGCTCACTGCGAACAGCATCACATCATCGCAGAAGAGCAGAAAGGATGCAGGAAAAATACGCATGGCTGCAAAGACCAGGCCATCATCGACGCAGCCATAGTCGGCCAGGCGGTATATAACCAGCGGAACCTAAGTATGGCCTACATCGATTACAGGAAGGCTTATGACTCCATACCTCACTCGTTTCTCGTCCGGGTATTGGAGCTCTACAAAATTGATCCCGTCGTCGTTAGGTTCCTGCAGCATGCGATGAGGCAGTGGAGTACGTCTCTGCACCTCAGTGATGGGGAAAATGTGTTGCAGTCTAGAACGCTGCAGATAAAGAGGGGGATATTCCAAGGCGACTCTTTCAGCCCGCTTTGGTTTTGTCTGGCACTGAACCCCCTCAGTAGGACGCTCAATAGAAACGGTCATGGCTATAAAATAAGGTATGGCGACGGCGCCCACGAAGAAGTGACCCATACCTTCTACATGGATGATCTCAAGGTCTACGCTGATTCACGTCAGCGTCTAGGTGTAGCTATCCGGGTTGTCGAAGACATAAGCAGGGACATCTGCATGGAGTTCGGCCTCGACAAGTGCCGCTGTGTCCATCTGCTGAAAGGGCAGCTTACCGAATCCGGAGGTTACGAGGTCTATGACGGCGAGTTCATAAGAGACATGGTTCGTGGCGAATCCTATAAATATCTTGGATTCCGACAGCTCACCGGGATTCGCCACTCCGACATCAAGACGGAGCTGCGAGACAAGTTCTTGAGTCGAGTGAACTGTGTCCTGAGGACTTTCCTCAACGCGGGGAACAAGGTACGCGCGATCAACACATTCGCGGTTCCCTTGCTGACCTTCAGTTTTGGTGTAGTCAAATGGAGCAAAACTGACCTAGAGGACCTTGAGAGGAGGATGAGGAAAGCATTCAAAGAGGCCGGAATGCACCATCCTCAATCGGCACTGGAGAGAGTTTCACTGCCACGCAAAGAAGGGGGACTTGGAATAGTCGACATATCTGCACTGTGTGTTGCCCAGGTACGACAACTGCGCGAGTACTTCGCAGAACGCGCCAACCAAAACGCGCTATACCGGGCTGTCTGCGCCTCCGACAGAGGATACAGCGCTCTGCACTTGGCGCAAGCGGAGTACCAACTCAACTGCAATCTGCAGACAGTGGAGGAGAAGATTGCAGCTTGGAAGCAGAAGGCAGTGCATGGTGCCCACCCCCATCAACTGGACCGGCCACACGTCGACAAGGCCGCATCTAATCTGTGGCTAACGCGTGGTGAACTCTCTTCAGTGATAGAAGCCGACATGATAGCCATCCAGGACAGGATAATGCCGACGAGAAACTGCAGGCGGTACGTCTGGCATTAAGACGTTGATGACATTTGCCGGATGTGCCATCAACCAGGTGAAAACATAGAGCACATTATGGGAGGCTGTCCCGTATTGGCCAACGCAGCCTACACCGAGCGCCACAACAACGTGGCCCGAATTGTTCATCGACAACTGGCGCTCCAATGTACTCTACTGGAAGACAACGTACCAAACTACCGGTACCTGCCTGCACCTGTCCTGGAAAATGACCGTTTCAAGCTGTACTGGGATCGCACTGTTCTGACCGACCTCTCGATCCACCACAACCGCCCAGATATAATGGTTTACGACAAGAGCGACCGCAAAGTCACCATCATCGATGTCGCTATTCCACTGAACCAGAATCTGGAGGAGACCCACGGTCGCAAAATCTGCAAGTACCGACCATTGGCCGTGGAGCTCAAGGAACTATGGGGGCTAAGGGAGGTCCCAAGAATTGTTCCAGTCGTTCTCTCTGGAACTGGAATTGTCCCGAAGACTCTTCTGGAAGCGCTAAAGGGGTTGAACATGGAGAAGGAATTGGCCGGCATCCAAAAGTCGGTCATCCTTAGCACCTGCGCGATTGTCCGACAATTTCTCGGTCAGGACTGAAACAGCACGAGCATGCAGATACGTGCATTCCGCAGAGCCTAGTCCCCCTTTGGCATTCAGAAGCCCGGGGGCAGGTGAAAATTCTGGCTAGGTTCGCCTAGTTAAGAAGTGAGATAAGTCTGCCAAAAAAAAAATTTGGTTCTCAAATGGGGATCAACATAGGGTAGGAGCCTGCCTGTTGGTCTCAAATGTTCCTATCTCACGCCTCCACGAAGATCATATGACGACATTTTTAGATCGGGCGTGAACTGGAAACACACACCTGGTCTTGGCTCCGAGAACGGGTGTCGAAAGTGGCTAAGTGAGGGGGTGCGAGCGAGTCAGAGCGCTATATCTCTCCCGGGGAAGGCCTCCCGGGTCATGGAGGCCTTACCAACCCACTGTCTCCCGGGCAAAGGAGATACACCCAGAAAATGGAGCTACGTTCACGAAGAGTAATTAGAATGCGATCACCCGAGGAGGGTCCCCGAACTGGAGCTGGTCCTGGAACGGGCGTAAGAGCGAGCGGCCAGCGGCTGGAGGGCGATGTGCAAGAGCGGGCCACCAGCCGGGTTCAACCCGAAGAGCTACCGCCACACGGAAACAGCAGCCATCGACATCACCAACGAAACGCTGCGCCTACGAGGCGTGTTGCGACTGTCAGACGACAGTCGTCCACACTTGTGGGTACTACTAGGCGACGGATCATGTGGACACACGAAATGAACGAATTCGTGATCCGCGCCTATTACATCTGCACTGCTTTGGAGACGGACATGAGCGGTCGCCCTCGAATACTCGCAATGTTCGAGGAAGCGTATCCAGAGTTCGTCGGGAGGCTTGACCAAAACGCGATGAACGCGAGGCGTAGAGCGATTGTACGCAACAATATGCTCTCCCAAACGCAAGTCGACGAGATCAAGCAGCAGGTGCAGAGAGAACTAAGCTCCAGAACAAGCAGAGCAAGCGATGTGTCGAGACGAAGTTCAGTACGGCTGAGCAATTCATTCGCGAGTGGGGCACGCGAATCAGCACCAGTGGAGACCACAGTACAACAACCCTCTGAGCCGGAAGATCCACAGCCAGATCAACAACTACTACGCGATCTGGTCTTCCATTACGACGAGGCGATCTCACAGTTCCGCGACACAGACCCTTTGTCGCGCCCCAGGATCCCGAAGTTGCAGCATTCCCGCAGGCTGACAAGTGCAGTAAAGCTCATGAACGAGCACGTTCTTCCGCTGCACTTGGTTGATGCTGAGAACATGGAGGAGCTGCAACTGAAAGTTTACTGTGCTGCTGTGGCGACCGCCAAAAGTTTGAGCCTCCATGGCGAAGGAGATTGGAGCAACGGATCCTAAACAAGCGCGCCGCAATTGGAAGACTGATGGCGTACAAAAGAGGCAGCAGATCGGTGAAATTATGTCGCCAAGTTGCTGTGATCGTGCGGCCTACTGAACTTCGCCAGCTGGGAGCTCACCAGCTGACGGAAAAACTCGACACACTGGTACAGCAATTGAGCGTCCTTACAAAACGGCTGAAACGTTACTCTGACTCTGCAAAGCGCCAGGAACAAAATCGGATGTTCAGAGATAACGAGAAAGCGTTCTACGACCACATTAGCGACGAGAAGCCCGACTACCGCGAAGGTTTGCCAGATATTAGCGATGTGACGAACTTCTGGGCTGGTATTTGGGAGACCCCAGTACAACATCGCGACGGGCAAATGTGGTTAAGACGGGAGGAGGAGAGTTGTGGTGAAATTGGAGAGATGCCAGCTATCATCGTCGGAGAGAACGATGTCCGCGAAGCCTCGCGGTACCTGAGGAACTGGGCAGCACCGGGCCCCGATGGTGTCCAGAACTTTTGGCACAAGAAGCTGACCGTCGCACATCCAAAGATAGCTGAGTGCTTCAACAAGGTGCTACGTGACCCACACAACCTTCCTGAATTCGCCACCCGTGGCGTCACCTTCCTCCTCCCACAAAGACAGCAACACATTGAACCCATCAAAGTACAGACCGATAACGTGCCTATCGAGTCTGTACAAAATACTGAGCAGCATAATTACCGCCAAAGTTTCTGCTCACTGCGAACAGCATCACATCATCGCAGAAGAGCAGAAAGGATGCAGGAAAAATACGCATGGCTGCAAAGACCAGGCCATCATCGACGCAGCCATAGTCGGCCAGGCGGTATATAACCAGCGGAACCTAAGTATGGCCTACATCGATTACAGGAAGGCTTATGACTCCATACCTCACTCGTTTCTCGTCCGGGTATTGGAGCTCTACAAAATTGATCCCGTCGTCGTTAGGTTCCTGCAGCATGCGATGAGGCAGTGGAGTACGTCTCTGCACCTCAGTGATGGGGAAAATGTGTTGCAGTCTAGAACGCTGCAGATAAAGAGGGGGATATTCCAAGGCGACTCTTTCAGCCCGCTTTGGTTTTGTCTGGCACTGAACCCCCTCAGTAGGACGCTCAATAGAAACGGTCATGGCTATAAAATAAGGTATGGCGACGGCGCCCACGAAGAAGTGACCCAAACCTTCTACATGGATGATCTCAAGGTCTACGCTGATTCACGTCAGCGTCTAGGTGTAGCTATCCGGGTTGTCGAAGACATAAGCAGGGACATCTGCATGGAGTTCGGCCTCGACAAGTGCCGTTGTGTCCATCTGCTGAAAGGGCAGCTTACCGAATCCGGAGGCTACGAGGTCTATGACGGCGAGTTCATAAGAGACATGGTTCGTGGCGAATCCTATAAATATCTTGGATTCCGACAGCTCACCGGGATTCGCCACTCCGACATCAAGACGGAGCTGCGAGACAAGTTCTTGAGTCGAGTGAACTGTGTCCTGAGGACTTTCCTCAACGCGGGGAACAAGGTACGCGCGATCAACACATTCGCGGTTCCCCTGCTGACCTTCAGTTTTGGTGTAGTCAAATGGAGCAAAACTGACCTAGAGGACCTTGAGAGGAGGATGAGGAAAACATTTAAAGAGGCCGGAATGCACCATCCTCAATCGGCACTGGAGAGAGTTTCACTGCCACGCAAAGAAGGGGGACTTGGAATAGTCGACATATCTGCACTGTGTGTTGCCCAGGTACGACAACTGCGCGAGTACTTCGCAGAACGCGCCAACCAAAACGCGCTATACCGGGTTGTCTGCGCCGCCGACAGAGGATACAGCGCTCTGCACTTGGCGCAAGCGGAGTACCAACTCAACTGCAATCTGCAGACAGTGGAGGAGAAGATTGCAGCTTGGAAGCAGAAGGCAGTGCATGGTGCCCACCCCCATCAACTGGATCGGCCACACGTCGACAAGGCAGCATCTAATCTGTGGCTAACGCGTGGTGAACTCTCTTCAGTAGTAGAAGCCGACATGATAGCCATCCAGGACAGGATAATGCCGACGAGAAACTGCAGGCGGTACGTCTGGCATTAAGACGTTGATGACATTTGCCGGATGTGCCATCAACCAGGTGAAAACATAGAGCACATTATGGGAGGCTGTCCCATTTTGGCCAACGCAGCCTACACCGAGCGCCACAACAACGTGGCCCGTATTGTTCATCGACAACTGGCGCTCCAATGTGCTCTACTGGAAGACAACGTACCAAACTACCGGTACCTGCCTGCACCTGTCCTGGAAAATGACCGTTTCAAGCTGTACTGGGATCGCACTGTTCTGACCGACCTCTCGATCCACCACAACCGCCCAGATATAATGGTTTACGACAAGAGCGACCGCAAAGTCACCATCATCGATGTCGCTATTCCACTGAACCATAATCTGGAGGAGACCCACGGTCGCAAAATCTGCAAGTACCGACCATTGGCCGTGGAGCTCAAGGAACTGTGGGGGCTAAGGGAGGTCCCAAGAATTGTTCCAGTCGTTCTCTCTGGAACTGGAATTGTCCCGAAGACACTTCTGGAAGCGCTAAAGGTGTTGAATATGGAGAAGGAATTGGCCGGCATCCAAAAGTCGGTCATCCTTAGCACCTGCGCGATTGTCCGACAATTTCTCGGTCAGGACTGAAACAGCACGAGCATGCAGATACGTGCATTCCGCAGAGCCTAGTCCCCCTTTGGCATTCAGAAGCCCGGGGGCAGGTGAAAATTCTGGCTAGGTTCGCCTAGTTAAGAAGTGAGATAAGTCTGCCAAAAAAAACAAACATACAAACATACAAACATACAAACATACAAACATACAAACATACAAACATACAAACATACAAACATACAAACATACAAACATACAAACATACAAACATACAAACATACAAACATACAAACATACAAACATACAAACATACAAACATACAAACATACAAACATACAAACATACAAACATACAAACATACAAACATGAGCCGTGGAGCTGCCGGCCTAGAATAGCACTTCGGGTCTTGGTCCCTGTCCCTGTCGTAGAAGGCGACTAATCGGGTGACAACGCGAGTAAGGGCGCGGTAAAGCCTATGGAGATTGCACGGGGGAAATACCGTGTACAGGAGCAACGTAGGGAGTGCCGGGCACATCAGGGTTGACGCCAGTAAGATCCTGATTACGATATACTGGTACGACACGGAAAACGGACATGTTAAGGATGAGAATTACTTTCGACGCTAAAGGCTGACAATCGTGCTATCCTGTTCCCTGAGTAAGGAAGGGTGACACCTTCCTGAAACGGCGTGTGGGCTAATAGCGCGGTTGCCCCCGTCCCGGTAATAACTTGGCAAGTCTTCGGGTACGTTCGATGCTCGTCTAGGCTCAGGCACTAGGTACTAGGCGTCAGATGTCACATTTCTGACTTGCGCTGATCTGGCTCTGAACACGGTCCCCATGAAGGACCGTGTCAACCCCCTGCATGGCCTCACTGCTTGCATAGATAACCATGGGATCACTGATAGCGACTATGTGCAACGAGCGGAGATAGCGGCCCGGAGTTGGGACCCAACAACAAAAATGAGTTTCCAAACAAATTCAACAGAAATCGAGAGCGAAATCGAAGAGGTAGGCATCTTTGCCAGAAGGGGACAGGTGATGAGATCTCCGCCGCTGAGCCAACCACCAGCACCAAAATCCACAAGCGATAAATACATCGGAGAGCAGCCAAACCTGCAACACGAGAAAACTAAGCTGGGTGAGGCCAAAAGGGCATCTGATGAACTCTACGAGTACATTAAGCCTCGCAGTAACGTTCACGCCGTCATAAGGACCTTGACGATTAAAATCAAATCGGCGCTTGCAGCAGCCGAACGCGAGCAACAATTCTGGAGAGCAAAAGCTGAAAAGGCGGAGAACGCACTGAAAGAGAATGTGCAGAGTAAGCCGATAGAAGCGATCTCGACACCAATGAGTGACAGTACCCCGTTAACCGCGAAAAGGAAAAGACTAACTCCTGAAGAGAAAAGGGCAGCAAAGAAACAAAAAGATGGTAGCGAAGTGACTAATGGTGAAAGCAAACAGAACAACGAAGAGATAAATGAGTGGAAAAAGATCGAAAGAAAGAAAAAAGAAGAGAAGAAGAAAGAAAAATTAAAGCCTAGGCTGGAGAGGCCAAAGCCGGACGCTCTGATTGTGGCTACAGCGGGCGCTGCAACATATGCTGAGATTTTGCGAAAAGTTAAAGAGGATCCGTCCCTGAAAAAACTCGGAGAAAACGTGGCCACAGTAAGGCGAACTCAAAATGGACAAATGGACCCAACGATTAGAAGCTCAACTTATAAAGAGCTTGTCGAGAAATCTTTGGGGGAAACAGCGAAAGTGAGAGCTCTGTCCCAAGAAACAGTTGTAGAATGTAGAAACCTGGATGAGATCACTACAGATACCGAATTGAGAGAATGAACAGTTTGAGCTGGGAGAAGTCGCCATATCAATCAGGCTGAGGAAAGCATTTGGAAATACTCAAATAGCAACCTTAAGACTGCCAAGAACCGCAGCTAGCAAGCTATTGGAGGTTGGTAAGATTAAAGTCGGATGGACGGTGTGTTCCCTGAGAGCTATCCAGCAAGTATCTAGGTGTTTCAAGTGCATGGACTTTGGCCACCAAGCAAAGTACTGTAAAGGACCTGACAGATCGGAGCTCTGTATAAGATGCGGCGACAAGGGGCATTTGGCAAAGAATTGTACTAAGCCCCCAAGGTGCATGCTCTGCACGACGGAGGAAGAAAAAGACCACGCCACAGGGGGATCGAGATGCCCGGTCTATAAAAGGGCGATGGCAGCAATAACCAAATGGAGGTAACCCAGATAAACCTGAATCACTGCGACACGGCGCAACAATTGCTATCGCAAGCCGCATCAGAAACCAAATGCGATGTGGCGATCATAGCAGAGCCGTATCAAGTACCTCCAGATAACGGAAACTGGTTGACCGATAAAGCTAGAATGGCTGCACTATCGACGATGGGAAGATACCCCATCCAGGAAGTGGTATCCAATACATACGAAGGGTTCGTGATAGCCAAAATAAATGAAATCTTCGTATGTAGCTGCTATGCCCCCCCGAGATGGACAATAGAACAGTTTGATCTGATGCTATATAACCTAACAGAAGAGCTCATCGGACGGAGTCCCATAGTCATTGGTGGAGACTTCAACGCCTGGGCAGTGGAGTGGGGGAGCAGATTTACCAACGCGAGGGGTTTTAGTCTACTGGAAGCCCTGGCGAAGCTGAATGTGAGACTGGTCAACGAAGGCTACACCAGCACTTTCCATAGAAACGGTCGAGAATCAATCATCGATGTTACCTTCTGCAGTCCGATGTTGGCAGTAAATTGGAGAGTATGTGATGATTACACTCACAGCGACCATCAAGCAATCCGCTACACTGTGCGCTGTCAGAGTTCATCTAAAACAAGAAGTATAAAAACAAAAGGTCGCAGGTGGAAGTCGAAGAAATTCGACAAGAATTTATTCATTGAAGCACTCCGAGAGGAGCGAACAGTCACCAGTCTTAGTGCCGGCGAACTAACAAATTTGGTAGTGAGAGCATGCGACGTTACCATGCCACGAAAACTAATACCGAAAGGCGAACGTCGCCCAGTTTATTGGTGGAACGAGACGATTAACTCCCTTCGGTCGAACTGTCTCCGAGCCAGGAGGAGGATGCAAAGGGCCAGAAATGCTATCGACAGAGTAGAGCGTAGGGAAGAACTCAAAACAGCAAAAGCCGCCCTTAAGCATGAAATAAGACGTAGTAAGATAAACTGCTTCAGAGAACTATGCCGCGATGCCGATGCGAACCCTTGGGGCAATGCATATAGGGTGGTGATGGCAAAGATTAAAGGTTCATCGACACCCAGTGAAAGCTGTCCGGTGCGGTTGAAGAATATTGTAGAAGGGCTCTTCCCGCAGCATGATCCAACGAGCTGGCCAGCAACACCATATAGTGAAAATGAAGAACACGTCGAGAGAGTGTCCACAGAAGAGCTGCTGGCGGCGGCAAAAGAACTGAAAGTGAATAAAGCACCTGGCCCCGACGGAATCCCAAATGTGGCCCTCAAAGCCGCGGTTGAAGCGTATCCAGATCTTTTCAGAGCAACGATGCAAAAGTGTCTGGATGAAGGATGCTTTCCAGATATTTGGAAGAAGCAGAAACTGGTACTGTTGCCGAAACCAGGAAAGCCACCAAGGGTACCCTCTTCCTATAGGCCCATCTGTCTACTGGATACCCTCGGAAAACTGCTGGAGAAGATAATTCTGAACAGGTTGACGAAGTACACAGAAAGTGACAACGGACTCTCGAAGACGCAGTTCGGGTTCCGGAAATATAAATCCACGGTGGATGCCATCCTGTTAGTTGCCGAAGCAGCCAGAAAAGCCTTAAAACAGAATAGACGCGGCGATCGATACTGCGCTATAATAACGATTGACGTGAAAAATGCTTTCAACAGTGCCAGTTGGGAAGCTATTGCCGAAGCACTGCACCGAATGAAGGTACCGAATTATGTGTGCCAGATCCTCAAAAGCTACTTTCAAAACAGGGTTCTGACTTACGACACAGAGAAGGGACAGAAGGCATTGAATATAACAGCGGGTGTCCCTCAGGGCTCCATCTTGGGTCCAACGCTGTGGAACGGGATGTACGATGGTGTGCTGAGGTTGAAGCTCCCTACAGGAGTGAAGATTACCGGCTTCGCCGATGATATTTCCCTGACGGTGACAGGCGAGACTCGTGAGGAAATCGAGATGCTGGCTACAGAGGCGATAAAGATAGTGGAAAATTGGATGAAAGAGGCTAAGTTTCAGATAGCACATCACAAAACCGAAATGGTGTTGGTCAGCAATCACAGACTTGTAAAGCAAGCGAAGACCAATGTTGGGGCGCATACTATCGTCTCCAAACGTGAGCTGAAATACCTTGGGGTGATTATCGACGACCGACTAAATTTCAAGAGTCATGTTAAATACGCATGCACGAAAGCGGCCAAAGTCATCGCGGCGCTAGCTAGAGTTATGCCGAATAACGCGGGGCCTAGCAGTTGTAAGAGACGCCTCCTGGCCAGTGTAGCAACATCAATACTCCGATATGGCGGTCCAGTTTGGACAGCAGCGCTTGAATGCCAACAAAATCGCAAGCTGCTGACTAGAACATACCGAATAATGGCGATGAGAGTAGCGAGCGCTTATAGAACTATATCTGCGGATGCGGTTTGTGTCATAGCCGGAATGATCCCGATCGATCTCACTCTGGCCGAAGACGACATGTGTTACAAACAGAGAACAGAAAGCGTGCAGAGTAACAGAAAAGTGCGGGTAAGAGCAAGGGCTGGCTCCATGGGAAAGTGGCAGCAGGAGTGGAACAACACGCCTAACGGTAGATGGACCCACAGCTTGATCCCGAACATCACTACGTGGGTAGAAAGAAAACACGGAGAAGTGAGCTTCCACCTGACGCAATTCCTATCCGGTCATGGTTGTTTCAGATGGTACTTGTACAGATTCGGCCATGCAAGTTCGCCGCTTTGCCCAGAGTGTAACACAATAGAGGAGACAGCAGAACACGTGGTTTTCGACTGCCCCCGTTTTTCTATTGAAAGGGAAGAAATGTTCCTCGCTAGCAGATCAACCCTAAATGCTCAGAACATCGTCCAAAAGATGTGCGAAAGTGAAAGTACGTGGAATGCAGTGAATCGTGCAATAACAAAAATGTTGACGACGCTCCAACGAAGATGGAGGGACGAGCAAAGATTCAGCATAGCAAATCTAGAGAGATGAGTGCATGAGCACAGCCCCCTCCCGAAGTAATACCAAATGGTGGTTCCGGGGGGCCAGGCATGAAGTACAAGGAGGTGGTTTTAGTGAGTAAAAATCTCACACTACCCAGTCAACATGGCGACGGGAAGTCTATGAAGATCTCCACCTCCTTGCCAAAAAAAAAAAAAAAAAAAAAAAAACATACAAACATACAAACATACAAACATACAAACATACAAACATACAAACATACAAACATACAAACATACAAACATACAAACATACAAACATACAAACATACAAACATACAAACATACAAACATACAAACATACAAACATACAAACATACAAACATACAAACATACAAACATACAAACATACAAACATACAAACATACAAACATACAAACATACAAACATACAAACATACAAACATACAAACATACAAACATACAAACATACAAACATACAAACATACAAACATACAAACATAGATGCTTCCAGTGCATGGGCTTTGGACATCAGGCAAGAAGCTGCACAGGCCCCGACAGGTCTGAACTGTGCAGGAGATGCGGTGAGAAAGGGCATGTTGCGAGAGACTGCACGAAGCAACCGAAATGCTTGCTCTGCAAACCAGAGAACGGCAGCGACCATGCGACAGGAAGCTTCAAGTGTCCCTCGTATAAGAAGGCGTTAGCAGAATCGCAGTAACGGAGATAATTCAGATCAATCTGAACCATTGCAACACAGCTCAGCAACTGTTGTGGCAGTCGACAACAGAGACAAAATGCGATGTTGCAATCATAGCGGAGCCGTACCGAGTACCCCGTGATAATGGCAGCTGGGCGACGGATAGCTTAGGGATTGCTGCAATACAGGTGATGGGAAGATATCCTATCCAGGAAGTGGTTGGAGGTTCACATGAAGGTTTCGTAATCGCCAAAATTAATGGAATCTTCATGTGTAGTTGCTACGCGCCCCCGAGATGGACAACTGAGCAATTCCACCAGATGCTAGACGCAATGACCGAGGAACTAATCGGTAGAACACCGATCGTCATTGGAGGCGACTTCAACGCGTGGGCGGTGGAGTGGGGAAGTAGATGCACCAACATCAGAGGGTACAGTCTACTGGAAGCTCTAGCAAAGCTGGAAGTAACGTTACTAAACGAAGGTACCACTAGCACTTTCCGGAAAGATGGGCGCGAATCCATCATCGACGTTACTTTTTGCAGCCCGTCGCTGTTGGCGAGTACGGAGTGGAAAGTGTGCGAGTCGTATACGCACAGTGATCACCAGGCGATCCGGTACAGAATCGGTCAACGAAACCACGTGCTAGTTCGGAGGACAACAAGCGGTGAGCGGAAGTGGAAGACGAATGCTTTCGACAATGACCTTTTCGTCGAAGCACTTCGTCTAGCTGGCGGAGCTTCAGATTGGAACGCAGAAAAGTTGACAGATCTACTGGTGAGAGCATGCGACACTACCATGCCGAGGAAAGTTGTACCAAAAAATGGAAGACGCCCAGCTTACTGGTGGAACGACTCTCTTCGCAACCTTCGCGCTAGCTGTCTTCAAGCCAGAAGACGCGTTCAGAGAGCACGAAATAGCGCTGATAGAGAGGAACGAAATACGGTGTACCGAGCAGCTAGAGCCGCCTTGAAACGGGGAATTACACTGAGCAAAGCGAACTGTTTCAAGGAGCTGTGCCGAGATGCAGATGCCAACCCATGGGGCAACGCGTATCGAGTCGTGATGGCGAAGATCAGAGGACCTGTGACGCCCGTCGAATCGTGTCCCGAGAAGCTGAAGGTCATTGTGGAGGGTTTATTTCCGATGCATGATCCTACGATATGGCCACCGACACCGTACGCCGAAATAGCTACCGAACGTTCTCAAGTTTCCAGTGAAGAACTGGTAGCAGTGGCGAAGAGACTGCAGGTAAACAAAGCGCCCGGCCCCGACGGAATCCCCAACGCGGCCTTGAAAACGGCGATTCAGGCGTTCCCGGACATTTTCAGGATAGTGCTACAGAAATGCTTGGATGATGGTCACTTTCCTAAGAAATGGAAGATCCAAAAGTTAGTGTTGCTGCCAAAACCAGGAAAGCCCCCGGGGGTACCAACATCCTATAGGCCTATATGCCTGCTGGATACTCTTGGGAAACTCTTGGAAAGGATTATCCTCAACAGACTGACGAAATGTACGGAGAGTGACCATGGTCTGTCAAAGATGCAGTTTGGATTCCGGAAAGGTAGGTCCACCGTTGATGCTATCCGGACAGTGGTTGAAAAGGCAGAGAAGGCGTCACAGCAAAAGCGGAGGGGCGACCGACATTGTGCTTTAGTAACGATCGACGTGAGGAATGCTTTCAACAGCGCTAGCTGGGAAGCCATTGCCGAGTCCCTACACCGTATGAAGGTTCCTGGGTACCTGTGCAGAATTCTAGGAAGCTACTTCCAGAACCGCGTCCTAGTCTACGAGACGAGCACGGGGCAGACAACGTTGAATATAACGGCCGGAGTACCACAAGGCTCTATCCTGGGCCCAACGCTCTGGAACGTAATGTATAACGGAGTACTGAATCTGAAGCTTCCCAAAGGCGTGGAGATCGTGGGCTTCGCGGATGATATCGCTCTCACAGTGGCAGGCGAGACACTCGAAGAGGTGAAGATGCTTGCAATCGAGTCCATCGTCTCGGTAGAGAACTGGATGCAAGCAGCGAAACTGCAGATTGCTCATAATAAAACGGAAGTATTGTTGGTGAGTAACTGCAAAGCCGTGCAGCGAGCGGAAATCACAGTCGGGGAACACGTGATAACTTCTAAGCGTAGGTTGAAATACTTGGGAGTTATGATCGACGACCGGCTGAATTTCAACAACCACGTCGACTACGTCTGCGAGAAAGCAGAGAAGTCCATTAGCGCGATAGCGAGAATAATGCCGAATAACGCAGGACCTTGCAGTAGCAAAAGGCGTCTCCTGGCTGCTGTATCCTCGTCCATACTGCGGTACGGAGCACCAGCCTGGTCGGCGGCTCTCGAAACCCACCGGAATCGTAGAAAACTGGACCGTACGTTTCGGCTCATGGCGATGAGAGTTGCGAGCGCGTATAGGACGATCTCGTTGGAGGCAGTCTGCGTTATCGCCGGCATGATCCCTATTGGCATCACTCTGGCGGAAGACAGAGAGTGCTACAGACGAAAGGAAATCAGGGGTATCCGGAAAACAGCGAGAGTAGAATCACTCTTGAAGTGGCAGCAGGAATGGGACACGGCGGAGAAAGGCAGGTGGACGTATGGGCTCATACCGGTACTATCGACCTGGCTGAACAGGAAGCACGGGGAGGTGAATTTTCATCTGACACAGTTCCTGTCTGGACATGGCTGCTTCAGGCAATATTTGCACCGGTTCGGGCACGCAACGTCGCCACTCTGTCCGGAGTGTGAAGATGTGGAGGAAACACCAGAACACGTGGTATTTGTGTGTCCCAGGTAGGATTGGGCGATCTTGGATCGATTTTCAGAAGATCGATTTTATTCATTTCGATTTCCGATTTTTTGGATCGATTCTTAGTACCCGAAAAAATCGTGAAGATCGATCTTTTTCTTTCGATTTTTTCGATCTCACAATTTGTTTTGAGCGTTCATTGATTTCAATCTCGCCACATGACAAATTATATAAACATAATGTCAACGTTTGGATCGCTCTCGAGGATGTCAAATTAGTGATAGTGAATCCAGGTGAAGCTGCTATGTATGTTTGGTCTAGGATTGGGCGATCTTGGATCGATATTTAAAAGATCGATATTTTTCGATTTAACACAAACGTTTTATAATTGTCTTTTTCAGTATAAACCAGCTTTAATTTCACCAAAGATTGCCTGACAAATTTTATAAACATAATGGCAACGTTTGACCGCTATGAAGCACTTCATTTGGCTCACTGATAAAGTCAGTTTGATCATTCTCCGATTTTATTCCGTACAAGTTCTGACAAGATCGGAAATTGCGACAGCTACTAAGGGTTGTTGATGTGTTACTAATGATACTTTTTCAAATAAATTATTTAATTAAATGATTCCATGATGAATGCTCTGGAGAACACTATTTTCGAAGATCTAATTTTTTGTGCTCTTGATTATTGAATAAAACCATGAAATTTTCATTCCATGTTTCAACAGAAGACGATACCCATATAACATAAGTAGATAAATTGGAGAAATGCTTCCGATTTTTTGAAGATCGATTCGGCAAAGATCGATTCTTTTTTGCCGATTTAATCAGTGAATCGATCCCTACGCCGTTTAGAAAATCGATTCGTCGAGATCGATCTTTTCGTAAAGATCGCCCAATCCTAGTCCCAGGTTCACCGCAAGACGCGAGGGGCTGCCTGCCCTTCATGCCGGGAACATAGTAGAGAAAATGTGTCGCGACGAGGGCACCTGGAACGCTGTGAACAGTGTAATCATACACATCATGTCCGAGCTACAGCGGAAGTGGAGGGCCGACCAGCGTAGTAATAACCCCTGACCATAGAAGAGGAACAAATGCGAGGGCTGTTGCAAAGTGTAGTACCCCACGAGAGTCGTTGTGACGGAGTGCGCGTTATGTTGGAGGGCACTGCCTAATCGGCGCTCCGTTGGGAGAGAAATCCTGCGAGGGTGGCTGTGACGGGGCGCGCGTCAAGTTGGAGGGCGCTTCCTAATCGGTTCACGTCTCGACAGGTGAGAAACCCCGCGAGGGTGACTGTGACGGGTTGCGCGTCAAGCTGGAGGGCAATTCCTAATCGGTACACGTCTCGACGGATAAGCGGAATCTGGAGAGCAGGGTCAAGAAAATGCTGGCAATGCCTGTTGGTGGATTGAGAGAGGAACATTGCGAGGGTCGTTTCGGCGGAGCGAGAGCCTAGGAGAGCATCATCAAATCGGGGGGTACCCCCACGAGAGTTGCTGTGACGGAGTGCGCGTTATGTTGGAGGGCACTGCCTAATCGGCGCTCCGTTGGGAAGAGAAATCCTGCGAGGGTGGCTGTGACGGGGCGCGCGTCAAGATGGAGGGCGCTTCCTAATCGGTTCACGTCTCGACAGGTGAGAAACCCCGCGAGGGTGACTGTGACGGGTTGCGCGTCAAGTTGGAGGGCAATTCCTAATCGGTACACGTCTCGACGGGTAAAAGGAAGCCTGTGCTGCGGATGTGCGTGGCGGAGTACAACGGAAACGTAAATGAGATGTATAGAGAAAAAGGGAAGGATCAACGCTAGTTAGCGTTGAAAACTCGTGAAGTGCATGAGCACAGCCGCCCCCTGAAGTAGTCGCCTAGATGTGGTCCCGGGGGGAATGAGGCTACGAGTAGAGGGCTTGGTTTTTGTGGGTGCGATCCCCACTCGACGTCTGGGTTATCCCTTCCCAGATAAGGCTGGAAGAGCGTTCCTCACCTCTATAAAAAAAAAAAAAAAAAAAAAAAAAAAAAAAACAAACATACAAACATACAAACATACAAACATACAAACATACAAACATACAAACATACAAACATACAAACATACAAACATACAAACATACAAACATACAAACATACAAACATACAAACATACAAACATACAAACATACAAACATACAAACATACAAACATACAAACATACAAACATACAAACATACAAACAACGCCGTGGAGTTGCCGGCCTAGAATAGCACTTCGGGTCCTGGTCCCTGTCCCTGTTGTATGAGGCGACTAATCGGGTGACATCGCGAGTAAGGGCGCGGTAAAGCCTATTGGAGATTGCACGGGGGAAATACCGTGTACAGGAGCAACGTAGGGAGTGATAAGCACATCAGGATCGACGCCAGTAAGATCCTGATTACGACATACTGGTACGACACGGAAAACGGACATGTTAAGGATGAGATTTACATTCGACGCTAAAGGCTGACAGTCGTGCTATCCTGTTCCCTGAGTAAGGAAGGGTGACACCTTCCTGAAACGGCGTGTGGGTTAATGGCGCGGTTGCCCCCGTCCCAGTAATAACTTGGCAAGTCTTCGGGTACGTTCGATGCTCGTCTAGGCTCAGGCACTAGGTACTAGGCGTCAGATGTCACATTCCTGACTTGCGCTGATCTGGCTCTGAACACGGACCCCATGAAGGACCGTGTCAACGCCTGCATGGCCTCACTGCTTGCATAGATAACCATGGGATCACTGATAGCGACTATGTACAACGAGCGGAGATAGCGGCCCGGAGTTGGGACCCAACAACAAAAATGAATTTCCAAACAAATCTAACAGAAATCGAGAGCGAAATCGAAGAGGTAGGCATCTTTGCCAGAAGGGGACAGGTGATGAGATCACCGCCGCTGAACCAACCACCAGCACCAAAACCCACAAGCGATAAATCTATCGGAGAGCAGCCAAACCTGCAATACGAGAAAACTAAGCTGGGTGAGGCCAAAAGAGCATCTGACGAACTCTACGAGTACATTAAGCCTAGCAGTAACGTTCACGCCGTCATAAGGACCTTGACAACAAAAATCAAATCGGCACTTGCAGCAGCCGAACGCGAGCAACAATTCTGGAGAGCAAGAGCAGAAAAGGCGGAGAATGCACTGAAAGAGAATGTGCAGAGTAAGCCGATAGAAGCGATCTCGACACCAATGAGTGACAGTACCCCGTTAACCGCGAAAAGGAAAAGACTAACTCCTGAAGAGAAAAGGGCAGCAAAGAAACAGAAAGATGGTAGCGATGTTGCCAATGGTGAAAACAGTCAGAACAATGAAGAGATAAATGAGTGGAAAATGATCGAAAGAAAGAAAAGAGAAGAGAAGAAGAAAGATAAACTGAAGCCTAGGTTGGAGAGGCCAAAGCCGGACGCTCTGATTGTGGCTACAGCGGGCGCTGCAACGTATGCTGAGATCTTGCGAAAAGTAAAAGAGGATCCGTCCCTGAAAAATCTCGGAGAAAACGTGGCCAAAGTAAGGCGAACTTAAAATGGACAATTGCTGTTCGAATTAAAGAAGGACCCAACGATTAAAAGCTCAACTTATAAAGAGCTTGTCGAGAAATCGTTGGGCGAAACAGCGAAAGTGAAAGCTCTGTTCCAAGAAACAGTTGTAGAATGTAGAAACCTAGATGAGATCACTACAGATACCGAATTGAGAGTAGCCCTTAAGACTGCCAAGAACCGCAGCCAGCAAGCTGTTGGAGGCTGGTAAGATGAAAGTCGGATGGACGGTGTGCTCCCTGAGAGCTATCCAGCAAGTATCTAGGTGTTTCAAATGCATGGACTTTGGTCACCAAGCAAAGTACTGTAAAGGACCTGACAGATCGGAGCTCTGTATAAGATGCGGCGACAAGGGGCATTTTGCAAAAAATTGTACTAAGCCCCCAAGGTGCTTGCTCTGCACGACGGAGGAAGAAAAAGACCACGCTATAGGGGGACCGAGATGCCCGGTCTTTAAAAGGGCGATGGCAGCAATCACTAAATGGAGGTAACCCAGATAAACCTGAATCACTGCGACACGTCGCAACAACTGCTATGGCAAGCCGCATCAGAAACCAAATGCGATGTGGCGATCATAGCAGAGCCGTATCAAGTACCACCAGATAACGGAAACTGGGTGACCGGGTGATTTACCAACATGAGGGCTTTAGTCTGCTGGAAGCTCTGGCAAAGCTGAATGTGAGCAGCCAGAACTTAGTAAAAAGACGAATAATGAGAACAGAGGGGCGAAGATGGAAGTCGGATGAAATCGACAAAAATCTCTTCCTGGAAGCACTCCGAGTTGAACGATCAGTCAATAACACGAGCGCCAGTGAATTGACAAGTATAAAGGTAATATTATATTATCAGGCACGTAGCGTAACTGGCACGGCACGTTTCATGCAAGACAAATATTATTGCGTGTGTTTCAAATGTGTATGCGTATATATAGCGGAACGGCTCCGGGCATACACAGCACGTTTCAGACAAATGCATGAAGGAATTCTCGAAAAGAATATTTTGCCGGTGCCGGGCACGAGCTACACGAGCGAGTAGCACCATACATACAAATCAAACGTCGAAGTACGTGGTATGGGTGCGATCGTCGCTCTTCGGTACGACATCGGTTCAATCATCAGTAGCATTTCTCTGCTCCGTCTGCGCTGCCGGTCCCTACAGAGAAGTTGCTATGCCTGATGATATGAATACATCATGTATTTGTCTGCCGGTGTCGGTACGTGCCGTTAACGCTACGTGCTAGATAATATAAAACGGCCTTAATGGTGAGAGCATGTGACGTCGCCATGCCGAGAAAAAGAACACCGAAAAACGAACTCTGCCCAGTTTATTGGTGGAACGAGGTGATTAACTCCCTTCGCTCGGACTGTCTCCGAGCGAGAAGGAGAATACAGAGGGCTAGAACTACTAGCGAAAGAATAGAGCGTAGAGAATTATTCAAAACAGCAAAAGCCGCCCTTAAGCACGAAATCAGGCCCAGCAAGAGAAACTGAGAGAGTGTCAACAGAGGAGTTGATTACGGCAGCAAGAAAATTAAAAATCAACAAAACACCTGGCCCCGACGGAATCCCAAATGTGGCGGTCAAAGCCGCAATACAAGCGAACTCTGATATTTTCAGGGCAACGCTGCAAAAGTGCCTGGATGGGGGGTACTTTCCAGACATGTGGAAGAAGCAGAGACTGGTCCTACTGCCAAAACCAGGAAAGCCACCAGGGGATCCATCCTCGTATAGACCGATTTGCCTCCTTGATACCCTTGGGAAACTGTTAGAGAAGATCATCCTCAACAGGCTGTCAAGATGCACAGAAAGTGAACACGGACTCTCGAGGATACAGTTCGGATTTCGGAAAAATAAATCTACGGTGGATGCCATCTTGTCAGTTGTCGAAGCAGCTGAAAAAGTGTTGAAGCAGAAAAAAACGTGGAAATCGATTTTGTGCAGTAATTACGGTCAACGTAAAAAATGCGTTCAACAGTGCCAGCTGGGAAGCTATCGCCGAAGCGTTGCACAGACTGACGGTACCAAACTATGTTTGTAGGATCCTGAAAAGCTATTTCGAGAACCGAGTTTTGATTTATGACACAGACAAGGGACAGGAGTCATTTAACATAACAGCGGGTGTCCCACAGGGTTCCATCTTGGGTCCAACACTATGGAATGGAATGTACGATGAAGTGCTGAGGTTGAAGCTTCCGCAGGGTGTAGTGATTACCGGCTTCGCCGACGATATATCCTTGACGGTAACAGTCAAGTCCCGAGAGGAAGTAGAAATGTTGGCTACTGAGGCAATACAAACTGTTGAAGATTAGATGAACGATGCTAAACTGCAGATCGCACACCACAAAACAGAAATGGTGATAATCAGCAACCACAGAGCAGTACAGCGGGCGGAAATAACAGTTGGGGCGCATACTATCGTCTCCAAACGCGAACTTAAATACCTGGGTGTTATAATAGAGGACCGACTCAATTTTAAGAGCCACGTGAAATACGCGTGTGAAAAAGCGGCTAAAGTTTCCACGGCGTTTGCTAGGATAATGCCCGATAATGCCAAGCAGTAGTAAGAGGCGCCTTCTGGCCAGTGTAGCCACTTCGATATTGCGATACGGTGGTCCGGCTTGGACAGCAGCGCTTAAATTACAACAAAACCGTAGGCTGTTGAACAGAACTTACCGGATGATGGCGATGAGAGTAGCCAGTGCCTATAAAACGATATCTGCGGAGGCGGTATGTGTCATAGCCGGATTGGTTCCTATCGAAATCACTCTGAGCGAAGATAGTGTGTGCTACAATCTGAGGACGACAAGCACACAGAGCAATAGAGAAGTTCGAGTAACATCAAGAGCCGACTCCATGAGGAAGTGGCAGCAGGAGTGGAACAGCACCCCTAACGGTAGATGGACCCACAGATTGATCCCAAATATAATCAATTGGGTACAAAGAAAGCACGGTGAAATCAATTTCCACTTGACACAATTCTTATCCGGACATGGTTGCTTTAGACGGTACTTGCACAGATTCGGCCATGCAAGTTCACCGTTCTGCCCTGAGTGTGATAGAATAGAGGAAACGCCGGAGCACGTGGTTTTCGACTGTCCTCGCTTCGTCCAAGAAAGAGAACAAATGGACAGCGAGATCAGCACAGATGTAAACGATGGAAACGTTGTTCAACGAATGTGCGAAATAGAGAGCACGTGGAATGCGGTGAATTCTGCTATTACCAAAATACTCACGATGCTCCAACGAAGATGGAGAGAAGAACAAAGAAGTAGCATAGCAAATTCATAGAGATGAGTGCACGAGCACAACCTCCTCCCGAAGTAATACCAAACGGTGGTTCCGGGGGGAAAAGGCAAGGCGCATAAGAGGTGGTTTTAGTGAGTAAGAATCTCACACTACCCAGTCAACATGGCGACTGGGTGTCTAGAAAGATCTCCACCTTCTTCATCAAAAAAAAAAAACATGCAAACATACAAACAGATTACAGGACAAAAACCGTTTAAAAAGGTTCGAACCTACCACAACTTGATGCGTGCTGAGTAGAAATCTTTTGACACCAAGATGATGGCTCTTACCCCGCTCCTAGCTGCTCTAGTCTAAAATGTCAGTTATTTTCTGTATAGCACTCGTATGGAAAGCAAATCGTCAAAATAATTACACGTCATTCTAAAAAAATACGGTCTAAGATGTGCTTTGATTATTGGAAGAGACGCTCAGAGGGATAACACAATGAACATTAGAGGTTTTTGATAATACGACGAACATTTTGAATATGAGCAAAGCCAAATTGCTGCTGTTGTTGAACCATAGCAAGGGATTAAACAGGATAAACATTATCGGGATATGTTATCGTTTGAATGAAAAATATATATGAAACAATTGCGGAACTCATGCATCTCGTTCTAACCACCTATGTCGGTCCCAGCAGGGGATATAACTCATACTCCATCCTACACCCGTGCACCTACTCCTATAAGGTTGTTGAAAATAGTTAAACCCCACTTTGATCTATTTGCTGAGTCTTTTCAACTGGGAAGATAGATGGAAGAAAAGAAGCTTAGCTGAATGGCTCGAAACGATAAACAAAACAACGAAAAGCTGATAAGTAACACGTTCCTTGCTAGGAAGTAAAGAAAACAACTTCCGGAACCGGTAGATGTACCCCTTATGTTGCAAAGCGCGTTGTACATGCCATCAGATAAAATCCTTTTGTTGGTTAGAGGCACATGAATTTGGCACGATGACTCTGAACAGGGTTGATTTAACCGTACGAAACCGAACGAAAATTAATTTCTTCCCCGCTAAATGTGTCAGATTTCTGTTCAACCCTGTGTATGTTCTACAAGTTCACACGATAGAGGATAATCCTTATCGGATCGGGCGGTAGAATGAAAATTGTATTAAATTAAATTTAATTAATTTTCACTTGACACGATAATACGAGAGCTATCCTATTCTCTGGAATGAAATCATGTTAACTCGCGTTGAACACAACGAAGACAGCGCTTACGTTTTAGCAGAAGGAAATTTATCTGAACAATGAAATAAATTATGTGGTGCCTACAAATGATTAGTGTACCTATTATGAACATATTCTGTTGTTTAACACTTTTAGATAGATAACCATGGATGGATAGGTTTGTCCGTTGTAATTGTTCATCTTTTATTTTTTGCATTGATGTATACTGAAAATGGTAATCTCGAATTTCAATAAGTTACTCCACAAAAAATGTTCACCACCTCGAAAAAACGCCCTAAATATCAGGTCGATTGGACTTAAGGGAGAGTGGCACAAAGCGGTCAAAGTTAGAGTTTTTTTGGAAATCGTAAAATCTATTAAATAACCGCAAGGATGACGTAGAACTACCATTGCCTTAGTATTGTATTAGTGTATTGTATTGATTGAATGAAACAATTTTCGAATTCAATTGAATTCAACATATTAGCTTTGTAAGTAAAAAGTTTAAACAGTTGCCATGTAAGATCAATTCATGCATTGTAATAGATTATGCTCTTTGTTACAAGTACATTTAATGACCGTTCTACGTTTGATATGATGCCTAGGACTGTCAAACGATCATTTTATTTTACATTCCCCTCTGAATGATTGGATCACTCATGATTACGTAGCTCTCGAACCGTCAAAATCCATTCACCTCTTGTATCTGAAATGACGATTTTCCCAGCCCTCTCAGAAGTACGTTTTAGGGAAACATATTCCGGTCTGCATAAAGACAAGACAAGCGAGTACAAAAGTACTCGCAGCTTGCATGTATTTATAAAGCGGATTCCTCCAGGTATCTTGGTTTTGAAATCCTTCTTAGGGAAACACAGAAGTACCCCCGACTTGCATATACCGGTAAAGCGGATTCCCCTAGGTACATTGATTTAAAAGTCCATCTTAGGGAAACACTGTGTGGAACAAAAATACCCCTTACTTGAATGTAGATTTGCAAAGCAGATTCCCACAGGTACATTGAGCATCAGCGATTCCCCTCTGTGCGAAGGGGTAAAAAGATACTTGCTACAATTTTTCTAAACTTTACCAGGACAACTTTATACATTTATATATTGGAATTATTAGTGAAAAAGTTTCATAGGGCATTTTCTTAAAATGCTGGAATATTGAAGGTATAGATGGTATATTTCTAATATATTCCATCTCTTTGATATGGACAAATATCGCGTAGCGAGCATATGATTCTTTGCACATGATGTGTTCACACCTCTGGGCACTGAACTCAGAATGTCGGTGTATTGGCGATAATTGATTACAGTCACAAACAACAAGTACAACCGAATTAATTTCAAAATATTTTTTTTATTAATTATAAAAAAACCTGGAAAAGGAATCAAAATATTAGGCTGTCAAAAAAGTCCTGCGGTATTTTTTTTTTTGAATTTTCATTTGTTCATAAAATTAGTTACAATAATCTGTTTTAAGTCAAATATGCGCCGTTTTGTTCGATTACTTGTTCCCAACGAGATACCAACTTCATAATACCCCTGTTATAGAAGCTAGCTTTCCTTCGTTGTGTCCCCGTTTCATATCCCTCCTATCCGATCGATAAACTTTTACTTAGTCGCGGCAATACATACACACACTCTTTACAGATACACGGGCCAAAGGTTGTGCAGTCCACTGAACATTCAACAAGAGCCAAAGGTTGCACCGCTCATGACAACCCTACACGAACTGATGATTGCGCCGGCTAGTGACCATTCTATCCTGGATTCCTCGAGTCGAGAAAAATGCACCACGCTAGATATGGGTTACAGACTAGGGGGGCGTTGCTGATTAATGGTCAGCTGCATCCCAATAGGAAGTATCCCGTGTCGGGCACACGTACAGAGCATTGGAGACAACAACATCCCAATTACGAAAACACTTGTAATACTAACCTCGAGCCAACCGCGAGTAATCGGTTACATATTACTAACATAGATAATAAGAAAAATTGTCAAAGTATTGGACTACCGGCCCCGTGAGGCTAACGCCATATGGGCCTTGATAAAAATATATATTTTGGAAAAAAAATAGAAGCTCGCTTCCATATTGGCAAAAAACTCGGATAGCCAATTTTCACAGGCCTCTTTTGTGGCTAACTTCTGACTACCTAGCTCGTTCGCCATGGACAAAAACAGGTGGTAGTCACTTGGTGCAAGGTCCGGACTATACGGCGGATGCAAAAGAACCTCCCATCCGAGCTCCCAGAGCTTCTGGCGCGTCACCAAAGAAGTGTGTGGCCTGGCGTTGTCCTGATGGAAGACAATGCGGCCTCTGTTTATCAAAGATGGCCTCTTATTCATGAGTGCTACCTTCAAGCGGTCCAGTTGTTGGCAGTACAGGTCCGAATTGAGCGTTTGGCCATAGGGAAGCAGCTCATAATAGATTATTCCTTGAAAATCCCACCAAACACACAGCAGAACCTTCCTGGCCGTTAATGAGGGCTTGGCCACCATCTGAGCCGCTTCAGCGGGCTTCGACCACGACCGTTTGCGCTTCACGTTGTCGTAAGTGACCCACTTTTTATCGCCAGTCACCATCCGCTTCAGAAACGGGTCGATTTTGTTGCGATTCAGCAGCGATTCACATGCGTCGATACGGTCAAAGATGTTTTTTTGCATCAACGTGTGTGGCACCCATACATCGAGCTTCTTTGTGAATCCAAGCTTCTTCAAATGGTTAACAACGGTTTGATGACTTATCACCAGATCTTGGCCGATGCTACGGCTGCTACTATGCCGGTCTTTCTCGGCTAATTCAGCGATTTTGTCGCAATTTTCGACGACAGGCCTTTCGGAGCGTGGCGCATCTTCGACGACCTCTACACCAGAACGAAAACGTTGAAACCATCGTTGTGCGGTGGAAATGGAAACTGTATCGGGTCCATAAACTGCACAAATTTTATTGGCAGCTTGAGATGCATTTTATAACTCACTCACTATAACTCACGCACGACTTAACCAAACAAAACACTGTCAAAGACTATATTATAGCGCGCAAAAATACCTTTCCAACAAGCTATAGTATACAATGAATACAACTAGAACTACGCGCTTACAACGACACCTCGCGGAAATAGCGCAGGACTTTTTTGACAGCCTAATATATATATATATATATATATATATATATATATATATATATATATATATATATATATATATATATATATATATATATATATATATATATATATATATATATATATACATATACATATACATATATACATATATATTACCTTCGAAAGGTAGTACAAGTATTTCTCGAGTTGTGTTTGTAATTGGACAAATATATATTTTAATACAAAACGACACTTGCGCACTTTTGCCCCATAGTGGGGGCAAAGGTGCGCACTTATTGAATTGAAATTCTGAGATAACCTTTACCAAAAATAAATACGTTATCATCAGAAACGGGAGAAGCATCATTACTAGAGAGTGTAGGAACCGTCCAGTAGGCAGGAGGAGGGTGTTCTAGGTTTTTATGGATGGATTAAGAGTGGCTGTTATAGTCGAACACACCACGTGGAAATTTTTAGGAGGAAGGAGACTGACAATATAAGATATCCGAAAATGTCCAACATTTGTAACAGTATTAGTTTTTATCAACAAACTAGCTGATCCAGCGAACTCCGTCCCACCCACAATTGATATATTGATATAAATCATTTCGAATACTCAAGTTCCCACAGAAATTATTTTTATGTACGTAATCTATACTCGCGGTATATAATTTCTTTTTTGACATATAAAACTGATGCAGACTAAGACGCATCAGTCCTGATACTGACTGTTTAAATCCTGTTTCTCCGTTCTTGAGTTAAATTGTGAGGACCGGACACCAAATCATTTTTATTTATATAGATTAAGTTTATAAATACATAGTTACCTTCACTTTATTTATTTGAAACTCATTGTTGAAAAAAAACAATATTGATTTGAAGTTCATTGTTAAAACATAAACATAAACGAAACATAAACGTTACTGAATTGAATGCATGGTTAAAATAAAAACATTTTTAATTTGAAATTCATTTTGAATTATTTTTAAGCAATTTTTATTCCTCATCTTGGATTTCAGTTTTGAGGATTCCGAAGCTTTGCCTTGGAGCACTGTTGCTTCGTTGCACTGTTGTGGGATCGAAGAGATAGACGGTGGTTCCATATGAAGCTAGTAGCCCAATCTCTTCCTGCTAGTTTTGCAACTTTGTGAATTCGTGCTGGAGATTATTGGTTTCCGAAAAATCGAACGCCATGCGCCGTAAATCTTTGAGAGTCATACCATAGAAAACTTTGTCCAGTGGTCTGCAAATACTCAGACTGCTCACTCGTAAATACCTATCTGAACCGCACTAGGTGCTCGCTGACACATTCCAGCAGAAGTAGAAATATCAATAAAAGAAGATTCAAATCATAAATCACTTTCTGATATGAGCCTCTTCCTCAGAGCTGCTTCATAAATACCGAGGTTTGCCGCAATCCGACACTTCGAAACTCCATCCCGAAGCTTCTGTCGGGCCATTTGAGAATTACAGGAGTGCATTTCTTCTAATCAGTTTTCTTCTTGTGGGTCCCGTTAAAAAAATTGTTGAAAACATTTTATAATTTATTTCAGAGCAAAACGCTAGGGCGAGCTTTTACCCCACAGCTACTGCGCGCCTTAGCCCCACAAACAATATTTGAACTAATCTAATTTTTGAAAAAAAGCCCTTGAACTTTTTCACAAAAACGAATACGCACTATCATCTACTATAGAATGAAGGTTTCCTTGACAGTGTAGTTTCGAACATTACAGTTATTTTAGGTAAATTAGATCAAAACATCGCAAAACTCTTTTTACCTCTCCTTTTTTTCTTTTTTCATAAGTGTGAGCTGCTGGTGTAATAATGTATCAAACGACTACACTGTTGTCGAAGTTTATGCTCTTTGCTTCAAAATGACCAATGCGCACCTTTGCCCCGCATTACTCTATAGTCACAAGCTGGTGAAGTGAGGTGGTCCAAAAAATCGTTGTGCCATGGCATACACGTTTTCAGCCCTTCTGGTTAACTGAAATCTGAATCAACTGAGGTGCCGCTATAATATGAACCACGGGCAAGTCAAAATGGCGACCGTTTAAAAAAAAGTTGCTTTTCAGCATATTTTTATAAGTTTTTCAAAAAAAGTAAAATAAAAAGAAATTATTGGTTCATGCGATAGAAATACGAATAAAGATTTAATCACATCAAATTTGGAATAATTCTGTTTAGTAGAACTTGAGATATCGTGTTCAACAGTTTGTAAAAACTAATTTCGTGAAAAACGCGCTTGAAGTTTTGTGTCAAGCCCGTACTAGATAAGATATCACAACACTAAAATACATTAACGCAATTTTCAAAAAGATGAAGAATAAAAAACAGGTTTTTCAAATTTACCCCTTCAACATACCCACTACATTCGCTATCCAACTCTTGACGAGTGAAGTTCAGTATCGGTATTGTGCGTTATCACTTTTGCTATTGTGCATTGCTGTCCGCTTTCGAACTGACCTTTTGTGAAGTTGAACAAAGGAACAAAGGAAGCAGCGCTCTTGCAGCGAGCCGGATTGGCAGCTGTTGAACTGTGCTCATCGGCTTAACGGGATTCATCATCACGTGGCCGAGTAAGCTATTCTAGCGCCATTGTGTTGTCTCCGTAGCGCGTAGCCTCTGTCTCTCCCTGAATAGGGTAGTAGAGCGCATTATCGGAACAACTTATATATTAAGGTACATATATTTATTATTAATATCATTATTCAACTCATTTGTTTATTGTTTAATATTTTTATCATGGTTTTTTGCCATTTTTTTTGTTAATTAATGTTAAAATGATAAATAAATTAAACATAAGACAGATTTTTGTAAAATGGAGAATAGTGGAGGATCTCCACAGATGGAGATCGCCGATACTGAATCCCATACAAGACCTGGGAAAAAACATAATCGAGTCCATCCTAAGGAAGATACTTCTTCTGGGGACGTATCCACTCATCCTACCAAGCTCCCCTCTAAGAAAATGGCCTCCCTCTTCAACCCACCGTTACTCCCACTCGCCCTCTGCCATCATCGATTTCGCTTCCCTCTTCTGATGTTCCCGATCCAACTCAATCCTGGTCCCCGTTCTCGTCTTCCCCCTCTGTTGTCACAGCTCCAAGTTGCAGAGTCTATCCAGAAAATGCACCTGGAACTGGCCCGTGGGTTGTTTTCCTCCGGCCAAAACCAAATTAAAAAGTCTTAACGTGATTCAGATCATGAAAGATCTGGCTAGTATCACTTCTGTAATTCACAGGGTTAGAGTGAACAAATTGCGAGTTGTTGCTGATCACTATAGAAAATCGCACATTCATTCCCTCCCATAACGTAGAAATTGAGAGGGTGATAGCTGAAACGGGTCTGACTAGCGAACAAATAAAAAAAAGAAGTAAGCACGTTCAAGAAGCTCCCCTTAATGGAAGTAAAAATCTTGGACTGTCGCCAACTCGGGAAACTCTCCCATGATGGGGACCAAACTAAATTTACGCCGTCCGACTCGTTTCGAGTCACCTTTCCTGGTGCCGCCTTCCCTGACTACGTTATGGTGGACAAATTGAGACAACCGATGCGAATCTTCGTGTCAAAGCCCATGACTTGCAACAAATGCAAGTCAGTTGGTCACACAGCAGATTATTGCGCCAACAAGGAGCGCTGTACCACTTGTGGAGAGTGTCCATAAGTGTCCATATTGCGGAAGAACTCCACACGTGCTCTCAACTTGTGAAACTTACAAGAGTCGCTGGGAGAAATAGAAGCGCTCTTTGCGGAAATTTTAAAGAGCACTGGCCCAACAACAACAACAGCGAATTTCCAAACATAATGTTTTCTCTACGTTGGCAGTTGATGAAATGGAAGCGGACACAGCTAGCAGGGCCACACCGTTTATTTTCAACGAGAAACATTTGAACTTTTCTCACGGAGATTAGGCAGTAGGTCGGTTCTCTCACATGAGCCTCTCCTAGGGCTCAAGTCTAACCCTTCCAATACGGCAGTGTGCTCCCCCGGATTGCTACCGCTGTACGGAGTACTGCGCCGAAAAGTATGCACATCGCGCTGGTGTGATCGATGTGCAGTATCACTTTCGTGTCGTCTAAAGACGACGCTCGTACACATAGGGTTAAGCCCCCTTCTGTACAACTTCTATGTAAGCGACATCGACAATTGCCTTACACAAAATTACAGCCTAAGACAACTTGCAGATGATGGAGTGGTGTCTGTCGTAGGATCAAACGAATCCGACCTGCAAGAACCCTTACAAGATACTTTGAACAATTTTCCAACCTGGGTCATTGGGCTAGGGTTTGAATTCTCCACGGAGAAAACAGAGATGGTGGTTTTTTTCTAAGAAGCATAAACCAGCAAAATCAAAGCTTCAACTTTTGGGTAAACCGATCACTCATGCTATGTTTCATTCAAGTATCTTGGGGTCTGATTCGACTCCAAATGCACTTGGGGGGGCCATATTAAAGGGTGTGTCACATCAAATTGCATCACGGAAAAAACGCTGTAGAAATTCGCCCAGTAGACCGATCCTTTTGAAAATTTTAGACAGTAAAATAAAAACTATTAAACAACTTTTGGCATTTTCTTTTTATTCATACTTTGAGCCCAAGCACGTATGCTCGCACCTTCCTCTTTACCCCGTCCATAAGGTTCTGTACAACGTCAGGTTGTAGTTTTTTTTTTTTTTTTGAACAGAAATCCATTTTCTCTTGAAGTCCGCCTCCGATTTGACAACTTTTGGGTTCTTCCGGAGGGCCTGCTTCATAATCGCCCAATATTTCTCTATTGGACGAAGCTCCGACGCGTTGGGCGGGTTCATTTCCTTTGGCACGAAGGTGACCCCGTTGGCTTCGTACCACTCCAACACGTCCTTTGAATAGTGGCACGAAGCGAGATCCGGCCAGAAGATGGTCGGGCCCTCGTGCTGCTTCAATAGTGGTAGTAAGCGCTTCTGTAGGCACTTCTTAAGGTAAACCTGCCCGTTTACCGTGCCGGTCATCACGAAGGGGGCGCTCCGCTTTCCGCAAGAGCAGATCGCTTGCCACACCATGTACTTTTTGGCAAACTTGGATAGTTTCTGCTTGCGAAACTCCTCTGGAACGCTGAATTTGTCCTCTGCGGAGAAGAACAACAGGCCCGGCAGCTGACGAAAGTCCGCTTTGACGTAGGTTTCGTCGTCCATTACCAGGCAATGCGGCTTCGTCAGCATTTCGGTGTAAAGCTTCCGGGCTCGCGTCTTCCCCACCATGTTTTGCCTTTCGTCGCGGTTAGAAGCTTTCTGAACCTTGTATGTACGCAGGCCCTCCCGCTGCTTGGTCCGCTGGACGAATGAACTTGACAAATTCAGCTTATTGGCGACATCCCGGACCGAACTTCTCGGATCACGTCTAAACTGCTTAACTACGCGCTTGTGATCTTTTTCACTGACGGAGCATCCATTTTTGCCGTTCTTCACCTTCCGGTCGATGGTTAGGTTCTCGAAGTATCGTTTTAGTACTCTGCTGACCGTGGATTGGACGATTCCCAGCATCTTACCGATGTCCCGATGTGACAACTCCGGATTCTCGAAATGAGTGCGCAGGATTAATTCACGACGCTCTTTTTCGTTCGACGACATTTTTCCAAATTTACGAAAAATTGACAGTGTAGCATGGCCAACGTGATTTATACACTCTTATCTGATTATAAGCGAAGGCTGAAGATGTAATTCCTAAAAATTAAATTTCTACAGCGTTCTTTCCGTGATGCAATTTGATGTGACACACCCTTTAGTTATCTGAGTAAAAAATGCCAACAAAGAATAAACTTTCTCCGTACAATTACCGACACCTGGTGTGACGCCCACCCCGAAGATCTTTTAATTTTGTATCGAACAACTATTCTCTCAGTGATGGAGTATGGCAGTTTCTGTTTTCAATCAGCTGCCAAAACACACCTCGTTAAACTCGACCGAATTCAGTCTCTTTGTCTCCGTATTGCGTTGGGAAGTATGCCCTCAACGCATACCATGAGTCTCGAGGTTTTGGCAGGCGTACTCCCATTAAAAGATCGCTTCAATTTATTATCTCTTCGGTTCCTCATCCGGTGTAAGGTTATGAACCCATTGGTGATCGGAAATTGTGAGCAGCTGATGGGGCTAAATTTTCATTCTGGATTCATGACTTCATATCATGAATTCATTTCCATGTAGGCTGATCCTTCTTCGTATATTCTCAACCTTGTTTGTTTTCCTGACTACATCAGTTCCTCTGTACATCTGTTCATGAAGGAGAAAATCAATGAAGTTCCAGATTATCATCAAGGATCGTTCCTACGGTCTTCAATGCAAAGTATGGGGGTATCAATTGTGATAATATGTACTTTACTGATGAGTCCTCTATGAATGAGTCCACAGGATTTGGAGTGTTCAACGATTTTTTAGCACCTCATACAGTCTTCAGAATCCTTGATCAGTATATATTGCTGAATTGGCAGCGATATACTGGGCACTGGACATCGTCGCCTCACGACCTGTTGAACACTATTACATTGTAACGGATAGTCTTAGCTTTATCGAAGCTATCCGTTCAGTGAGGCCGGAAAAGCACTCACCGTACTTCCTTGAGAGAATACGAGAAATCTTGAGTGCTTTATCCAGACGTTGTTATGTCATTACCTTTGTCTGGGTTCAATTCCGGGTAATGAGAGGGCTGACTTATTAGCAAAGGTGGGTGTAATTGAAGGCGATATTTATCAACGTCAAATCGCCTTCAATGAATTTTATTTTTAGTCCTTAAAAATACCATCGCCAACTGGCAGCGCAAGTAGAAGGAAGATGAATTGAGCCGGTGGTTAACTCGATTATCCCTAAGGTCAGCCTTAAACAGTGGTTCAAAGGTCTGGAATTGAGTCGGGACTTGATTCGCACCTTCTCCCGACTCAAGTCCAATCACTGTTCATTAGATGCACTACTCTCCCGTTTCAATCCTGCCAGCAGCTATCTCTGCGTTTGTGGCCAAGGTTATCACGACATCGAGCACGTTGTTTGGTCGTGCGAGGTGTATCTGGTCGCCAGATCGAGTTTAGAAAACTCTCTTTGGGCCCGAGGAAGACAACCCAATGTGCCGGTGAGAGATGTAGTGGCTCGGTTAGACCTTGATTACATGTCCCAAATATATGTTTTCCTTAAAGCTATCGATGTTCGTGTGTGATTGTCCCTATATACTTATACCCTCCTTTTCTTCCTCTGCGAGTAATTGGTCCCCTTGCTATAAACAATAGAATAAGTTGAAATTTAAATACACTAGAGATATACGAACAGAATTGAAGTTGATCATCAACATTTTTATATTGTCCTTATATCCCATCCTTGTCCTGAAAAAAAAATGTCACCCTTCTAAATTCGAGTCAACCGCGAGTAATCGGTTTTCTACCTTACTAACCATAGAATTGGGAAATTGTTTATATATAGTTAAAAAAATAGTTAAAAATTCGACTTCTTAAAACTTATGTAACTGAGCCTGTGAAAATAAACGAATTAATAAAAAAAATATATGTACCCACTTAAAACAATGCCAATCAAGTCTCACAAAAGAAAAAGCTTGTCATCACAACAATAAAACAAATTAGATTTTGTTTTTCAACGAAATTTTGGCTGTCACCGCAACATATTTCTTGTTGTTGCAGCAAATAAATAAACACATACTGAACGAAAACAGTGGCTGTGCAAGAATCACATGTGTTTTCTGTCGCTCGGAAAAACTAATTCCAAAACACACATCCGTATTGCATTCCCAGTGTTTTGGTCCATACGTTAAAACAACACCTTAAGTAGAGAAAAGCATACAACTTTCTGCAAAGACGTTCCGGCAACAGAAATATGGGCAGCAAAAAGCATTCGCCCTTCTACTGCAATAATAGCAGAAGATAAACTAGAACACAGCTGGAAACCACACATACTCTTTTGTTTGCTGGAAAATGAGGTGAAGATTTATTACTGGGCAGCTAAAAATCGAGCGGCTGGGGAAATGCGATTTTGTCGTAGGGTATATAAGCATCCTTTGTTTGTTTGTTTTTTTTTTGTTTTCGTGAAATCCTTTTAGAAACCATTGAACTAAGAGAACAATGAACCCAAAACTCGGCAGGATCAAGCGTTTTTCTTTATGGTGTCTTTAAAATAATTTAATAATTTTAAACTGTGTTCAATATTAAGAATGAAATGATGAAAAAAAACAATTCAATTAATTAATTATAGAACAAATTGAGAATGTTAGAGTTGCGTTCTAAAATATTTCAGTTGTTTCTCCCTGCATATTAATAAACATAATTTTGTCGAATGAATGAAGTTTGCCAAAGAGCGATTCTCCTGTTTCAAAGCTGATTCTCGAAGTGAAATGTCTCTCAATTGATTCATATTAATTAGCTTCCCTAAAGTTTGGATATATAATTGTTAGTGATAACATTCTTGATTAAACGAAAACTCACGCAGAAAACTCATCAAAGGCTTCAAGGAATGTTGTAATCAAGGGACGGTTGGAAATAGCGATGAATAATGCGTAGATACAAACGATCAGAAAAAAAATACGAAGAAAGAAAATTTCCCTGGTTATGTTGATGTTGTGTTCTATCGATACCGAACTCCACAGCCATAATTAGATTGTCAAAATTGTATTCAATTTGTTATTCTTGTGATTTAATCTATCTTCCATATATATAAAAATGGGTTTCTGTCTGTCTGTCTAATTTTTATGGACTCGGAAACTACTGAACCGATCAACATGAAAATTGGTATGTAGGAGTTTTTGGGGCCGGGGAAGGTTTTCGTGATAGCTTGAGACCCCTCGCTCCTCTCTAAGAGTAAGAAAAAGATAAACTATGTTATTTATTTATTATAACGCTATATGATGAGAGAAAATATTATTAACCTCAAGCCATTATTGCAACGTTATTTAAAAAAAACAGGAAGTGGGTTATATCTATGGTATAACCGCAATGGTGACGTAGGACTATCGTTAATTTAGTGATCATTTGTTTGAAGTTGAATCTGAATTCATTCTGAATGAATGAATAAATGAATATTTGGGGGACTTCGAAAACGAGAGCGTTACGTTGGAGGTACAAGGTTTTATGCATCCAATATTGGAAACGAAATGTCCTACTGATGGGGAAGAATAATCTTCAGAGGCTTTCCTGCTAATTGCACTTGATTGAAAAATCACAGAACTAAATGTATTTGGTCGCAGTATTATATGTATAGAAAACATTAAAATAAATTCGTTCGCTTGCATGTAATTTTCAATTCCAAGGGGAACTGACTGATTATTTTGCAGCAACGACATCTTTCCGGATTCTCCTCGATTCTTCTCGAAATCCACCAGTGGTTAATGCTAACTCGATAACCACCTGTTGATTGTACTTGATTGAAAAATCACACAATTAATTGTATTTGGTCGCAGTATTAGAAGGATACAAAACATTACAATAAACTCTTCCGCTTGAATTTTCAAGTCCAAGTGGGACTGGCAGATTATTTTACAGCAACGATCACTTCATTCCGGATTCTTCTCGATAACCAGCGAACGTAAAGAGTTTCAGCTCGTTCAATTACGATGTTGCCTTATCGATGTCCTCACGAAAAATAAACGCGTTTCAAACTTTCGGCAACTGAGTATTAATCGATTGAAAATTATATAATTTTCACGATGCGAAACATTTTCCGTTGCGTGCGCATACAATATTGGATACGAAAATTTTCTAGTTATGGGGAAGAATAATTTTCAGAAGCTTTCCTGTTAACTGCGATTGATTGAAAAACCACAAAACCAAATGTATTTGGTTGCAGTATGGATAGAAAACATTAGAATAAAATCTTTCGCATCAATGTATTTTTCAATTCCCAGGGGAACAGGTAGAGTATTTTTCAGCAACGATTAGTTCTTTCCTGATTTTCCTCGATACTCGATGCCCACCAGTGGATAATTCTAACTCGATAACCACCTGTTAATAGCACTTGATTGAAAAATATTTAGTCGCAGTGTTACATGGATAGAAAACATTAAAATGAACTCTTGTGCATGAATGTATTTTACAGTAACGATTGGATCTTTCCGGAATTTTCTCGATGCTGAATGGCATCCAAACGAAGAGTTCCGCACATGTATGTGTGTGTGTGGTGGCTGCTCCGATCTCTTCCCGGGGAACCGTTTGTGGCATCACTCTCCTCCTGATGGATTCTCTTCTGGCCTAAGGTGCACAAACAGACTCTTGGTGACACCGTTCATCCGCGCTTTCATGATAAACGAAGAGCTTCATCACAATAGCGACAACATGCTCCAATTGCTGTTCAATTATAAATGAGTGGACTTCCAAGCGGCGCTAGCTTATATACCGATTGATGATTTCAATAGCCTGTTTTGAAAGCAATTTTAAGACTATTGAAACAAGTTTTTGGATCAAAAAGTAACAAGTATATAACGCGTAGACATTTTATCTTTCGAATGAAGTGTTTATCATACCGGTTCGTTCAGTTGTTTAGGAGCTATTAACGCTCAAAATCTCGGTCTCCGGCGTAACGCTTTCGTTTTCGAAACTTTGATTTTACACCCCGGTATAGAAATGAAAGACGTAGTCCTACGTCAAAAATCTGTAAATTCTGCATGAAACACAAACAAATTGTAATCTGTATCTACAGATTCTTAATTTAAAAAAGTCTCAAACATATGTAGAAATACAGATTATTATGTAGATATGGTAACCCTGTGCGAGATGCATCTATCGGTGCATGCTTACTGACTGCTGTTAAACCCAAACCAAACCCAACCAAAAATTGATTGAAATACGTCTGTACAACTCGGAGCTCAAACATGGAAAAAAGATATATTGCTATTTTTTGTTATTTCACATAATAGAAAGACAATTGTTGGTGGTTGCATCTGTAAGTTGATCTGTGCTAGATTGGGTCGTAGTGATTCGACAACGTCGTTACACCGCGCGTAAGGTCGATAAGCAACACCGTCGCCCCGTCACCCAGATATGGGTGACACTTTCCCCGTTCAAATTGAATAGCATTTTTGAAAGCAATTTGATAGAATTAGGTGCCTAACTATAGGATATGTAGAAACAGTAAAATTATAACCATATCATTATAATGCGATGCGATGCGATGCGATGCAATGCGATGCGATGCGATGCGATGCGATGCGATGCGATGCGATGCGATGCGATGCGATGCGATGCGATGCGATGCGATGCGATGCGATGCGATGCGATGCGATGCGATGCGATGCGATGCGATACGATGCGATGCGATGCGATGTTCAGTCCGGTGGCAGAAAATAAATGGGATTGCCACTGTTCAGTCCGGTGGCAGAGAAGAAATGGGATTGAGAAAGAAGAACATAGTATTTAAGCGAGCGAGCGAGAGAAACTATTTTCCTATCACATTGCAAATGCAACTAAATTAATTTCCGAGCAGGCACCGGCTAATAAACCACTGTTCAGTCCGATGGCAGAAAAGAAATGGAATTGCCTCTGTTCAGTCCGGTAGCAGAAAATAAATGGGATTGCCACGGTTCAGTCCGGTGGTAGAGAAGAAATGGGATTTCCACTGTTCAGTCCGGTGGCAGAAAATAAATGGGATTGCCACTGTTCAGTGTAATTTCAGTAAATTCCGAGCAAGCACCGGCTAATAAACCACTGTTCAGTCCGATGGCAGAAATAAATGGGATTTCCTCTGTTCAGTCCGGTGACAGAGAAGAAATGGGATTGAAAGTGAAGAACATAGTATTTAGGCGAGCGAGCGAGAGAAACTGTTTTCCTATCACATTGCAATTGGAACTAAATTAATTACCGAGCGGGCAACGGCTAATAAACCACTGTTCAGTCCGACGGCAGAAAAGAAATGGGATTGCCTCTGTTCAGTCCGGTGGCAGAGAAGAAATGGGATTGAAAGAGAAGAACATAGTATTTAGGGGAGAGAGTAAGGGATGGGATTGCCACTGTTCAGTCCGGTGGCAGAGAAGAAATGGGATTGAAAGAGAAAATATAGTTATCTAATGCTATCGATGCGATGTGATGCGATGCGATGCGATGCGATGCGATGCGATGCGATGCGATGCGATGCGATGCGATGCGATGTTCAGTCCGATGCTCAGTCAGATGCGATGTTCAGTCAGATGCGATGCGATGCGATGGGAAAAGAAATGGGATTGCCTCTGTTCAGTCCGGTGGCAGAAAATAAATGGGATTGCCACTGTTCAGTACGGTGGCAGAAAATAAATGGGATTGCCACTGTTCAGTCCGGTGGCAGAGAAGAAATGGGATTGAAAGAGAAAATATAGTTATCTAAACGCCCTGTCAACCCCGTTTTGAATGGCACGGTTTCCCCAACATAGCCATCAAAACCAAGCTGCCTGCGGAATGCGATGCGATGCGATGCGATGCGATTTCTGGGGTTGGGATTGCCGATGCGATGCGATGCGATGCGATGCGATGCGATGCGATGCGATGCGATGCGATGCGATGTTCAGTCCGATGCTCAGTCAGATGCGATGTTCAGTCAGATGCGATGCGATGCGATGGGAAAAGAAATGGGATTGCCTCTGTTCAGTCCGGTGGCAGAAAATAAATGGGATTGCCACTGTTCAGTCCGGTGGCAGAGAAGAAATGGGATTGAAAGAGAAAATATAGTTATCTAAACGCCCTGACAACCCCGTTTTGATTGGCACGGTTTCCCCAACATAGCCATCAAAACCAAGCTGCCTGCCAAGCTGTTCAGTCCGACGGCAGAAATGAAATGGAATTGCCTCTGTTCAGTCCGATGGCAGAAAAGAAATGGGATTGCCGGTGGCAGAGAAGAAATGGGCTTGCCACTGTTCAGTCCGGTGGCAGAGAAGAAATAGGCGAGTGAGCGAGAGAAACTGTTTTCCTATCACATTGCAATTGGAACTAAATTAATTTCCGAGCAGGCACCGGCTAATAAACCCCTGTTCAGTCCGATGGCAGAAATAAATGGGATTGCCTCTGTTCAGTCCGGTGGCAGAAAATAAATGGGATTGCCACTGTTCAGTACGGTGGCAGAAAATAAATGGGATTGCCACTGTTCAGTCCGGTGGCAGAGAAGAAATGGGATTCCCTCTGTTCAGTCCGGTGGCAGAGAAGAAATGGGATTGAAAGAGAAAATATAGTTATCTAAACGCCCTGACAACCCCGTTTTGATTGACACGGTTTCCCCAACATAGCCATCAAAACCAAGCTGCCTGGGGAATGCGATGCGATGCGATGCGATGCGATGCGATGCGATGCGATGCGATGCGATGCGATGCGATGCGATGCGATGCGATGCGATGCGATGCGATGCGATGCGATGCGATGCGATGCGATGCGATGCGATGCGATGCGATGCGATGCGATGCGATGCGATGCGATGCGATGCGATGCGATGCGATGCGATGCGATGCGATGCGATGCGATGCGATGCGATGCGATGCGATGCGATGCGATGCGATGCGATGCGATGCGATGCGATGCGATGCGATGCGATGCGATGCGATGCGATGCGATGCGATGCGATGCGATGCGATGCGATGCGATGCGATGCGATGCGATGCGATGCGATGCGATGCGATGCGATGCGATGCGATGCGATGCGATGCGATGCGATGCGATGCGATGCGATGCGATGCGATGCGATGCGATGCGATGCGATGCGATGCGATGCGATGCGATGCGATGCGATGCGATGCGATGCGATGCGATGCGATGCGATGCGATGCGATGCGATGCGATGCGATGCGCTGCGCTGCGATGCGATGCGATGCGATGCGATGCGATGCGCTGCGATGCGATGCGATGCGATGCGATGCGATGCGATGCGCTGCGATGCGATGCGATGCGATGCGATGCGATGCGATGCGCTGCGATGCGATGCGATGCGATGCGATGCGATGCGATGCGATGCGATGCGATGCGATGCGATGCGATGCGATGCGATGCGATGCGATGCGATGCGATGCGATGCGATGCGATGCGATGCGATGCGATGCGATGCGATGCGATGCGATGCGATGCGATGCGATGCGATGCGATGCGATGCGATGCGATGCGATGGGATTGCCACTGTTCAGTCCGGTGGCAGAGAAGAAATAGGCGAGTGAGCGAGAGAAACTGTTTTCCTATCACATTGCAATTGGAACTAAATTAATTTCCGATCAGGCACCGGCTAATAAACCCCTGTTCAGTCCGATGGCAGAAATAAATGGGATTGCCTCTGTTCAGTCCGGTGGCAGAAAATAAATGGGATTGCCACTGTTCAGTACGGTGGCAGAAAATAAATGGGATTGCCACTGTTCAGTCCGGTGGCAGAGAAGAAATGGGATTGAAAGAGAAAATATAGTTATCTAAACGCCCTGACAACCCCGTTTTGATTGGCACGGTTTCCCCAACATAGCCATCAAAACCAAGCTGCCTGCCAAGCTGTTCAGTCCGACGGCAGAAATGAAATGGAATTGCCTCTGTTCAGTCCGATGGCAGAAAAGAAATGGGATTGCCGGTGGCAGAGAAGAAATGGGCTTGCCACTGTTCAGTCCGGTGGCAGAGAAGAAATAGGCGAGTGAGCGAGAGAAACTGTTTTCCTATCACATTGCAATTGGAACTAAATTAATTTCCGAGCAGGCACCGGCTAATAAACCCCTGTTCAGTCCGATGGCAGAAATAAATGGGATTGCCTCTGTTCAGTCCGGTGGCAGAAAATAAATGGGATTGCCACTGTTCAGTACGGTGGCAGAAAATAAATGGGATTGCCACTGTTCAGTCCGGTGGCAGAGAAGAAATGGGATTCCCTCTGTTCAGTCCGGTGGCAGAGAAGAAATGGGATTGAAAGAGAAAATATAGTTATCTAAACGCCCTGACAACCCCGTTTTGATTGACACGGTTTCCCCAACATAGCCATCAAAACCAAGCTGCCTGCCAAGCTGTTCAGTCCGACGGCAGAAATGAAATGGAATTGCCTCTGTTCAGTCCGATGGCAGAAAAGAAATGGGATTGCCGGTGGCAGAGAAGAAATGGGCTTGCCACTGTTCAGTCCGGTGGCAGAGAAGAAATAGGCGAGTGAGCGAGAGAAACTGTTTTCCTATCACATTGCAATTGGAACTAAATTAATTTCCGAGCAGGCACCGGCTAATAAACCCCTGTTCAGTCCGATGGCAGAAATAAATGGGATTGCCTCTGTTCAGTCCGGTGGCAGAAAATAAATGGGATTGCCACTGTTCAGTACGGTGGCAGAAAATAAATGGGATTGCCACTGTTCAGTCCGGTGGCAGAGAAGAAATGGGATTCCCTCTGTTCAGTCCGGTGGCAGAGAAGAAATGGGATTGAAAGAGAAAATATAGTTATCTAAACGCCCTGACAACCCCGTTTTGATTGACACGGTTTCCCCAACATAGCCATCAAAACCAAGCTGCCTGGGGAATGCGATGCGATGCGATGCGATGCGATGCGATGCGATGCGATGCGATGCGATGCGATGCGATGCGATGCGATGCGATGCGATGCGATGCGATGCGATGCGATGCGATGCGATGCGATGCGATGCGATGCGATGCGATGCGATGCGATGCGATGCGATGCGATGCGATGCGATGCGATGCGATGCGATGCGATGCGATGCGATGCGATGCGATGCGATGCGATGCGATGCGATGCGATGCGATGCGATGCGATGCGATGCGATGCGATGCGATGCGATGCGATGCGATGCGATGCGATGCGATGCGATGCGATGCGATGCGATGCGATGCGATGCGATGCGATGCGATGCGATGCGATGCGATGCGATGCGATGCGATGCGATGCGATGCGATGCGATGCGATGCGATGCGATGCGATGCGATGCGATGCGATGCGATGCGATGCGATGCGATGCGATGCGATGCGATGCGATGCGATGCGATGCGATGCGATGCGATGCGATGCGATGCGATGCGATGCGATGCGATGCGATGCGATGCGATGCGATGCGATGCGATGCGATGCGATGCGATGCGATGCGATGCGATGCGATGCGATGCGATGCGATGCGATGCGATGCGATGCGATGCGATGCGATGCGATGCGATGCGATGCGATGCGATGCGATGCGATGCGATGCGATGCGATGCGATGCGATGCGATGCGATGCGATGCGATGCGATGCGATGCGATGCGATGCGATGCGATGCGATGCGATGCGATGCGATGCGATGCGATGCGATGCGATGCGATGCGATGCGATGCGATGCGATGCGCTGCGCTGCGATGCGATGCGATGCGATGCGATGCGATGCGCTGCGATGCGATGCGATGCGATGCGATGCGATGCGATGCGCTGCGATGCGATGCGATGCGATGCGATGCGATGCGATGCGCTGCGATGCGATGCGATGCGATGCGATGCGATGCGATGCGATGCGATGCGATGCGATGCGATGCGATGCGATGCGATGCGATGCGATGCGATGCGATGCGATGCGATGCGATGCGATGCGATGCGATGCGATGCGATGCGATGCGATGCGATGCGATGCGATGCGATGCGATGCGATGCGATGCGATGCGATGCGATGCGATGCGATGCGATGCGATGCGATGCGATGCGATGCGATGCGATGCGATGCGATGCGATGCGATGCGATGCGATGCGATGCGATGCGATGCGATGCGATGCGATGGGATTGCCACTGTTCAGTCCGGTGGCAGAGAAGAAATAGGCGAGTGAGCGAGAGAAACTGTTTTCCTATCACATTGCAATTGGAACTAAATTAATTTCCGATCAGGCACCGGCTAATAAACCCCTGTTCAGTCCGATGGCAGAAATAAATGGGATTGCCTCTGTTCAGTCCGGTGGCAGAAAATAAATGGGATTGCCACTGTTCAGTACGGTGGCAGAAAATAAATGGGATTGCCACTGTTCAGTCCGGTGGCAGAGAAGAAATGGGATTGAAAGAGAAAATATAGTTATCTAAACGCCCTGACAACCCCGTTTTGATTGGCACGGTTTCCCCAACATAGCCATCAAAACCAAGCTGCCTGCCAAGCTGTTCAGTCCGACGGCAGAAATGAAATGGAATTGCCTCTGTTCAGTCCGATGGCAGAAAAGAAATGGGATTGCCGGTGGCAGAGAAGAAATGGGCTTGCCACTGTTCAGTCCGGTGGCAGAGAAGAAATAGGCGAGTGAGCGAGAGAAACTGTTTTCCTATCACATTGCAATTGGAACTAAATTAATTTCCGAGCAGGCACCGGCTAATAAACCCCTGTTCAGTCCGATGGCAGAAATAAATGGGATTGCCTCTGTTCAGTCCGGTGGCAGAAAATAAATGGGATTGCCACTGTTCAGTACGGTGGCAGAAAATAAATGGGATTGCCACTGTTCAGTCCGGTGGCAGAGAAGAAATGGGATTCCCTCTGTTCAGTCCGGTGGCAGAGAAGAAATGGGATTGAAAGAGAAAATATAGTTATCTAAACGCCCTGACAACCCCGTTTTGATTGACACGGTTTCCCCAACATAGCCATCAAAACCAAGCTGCCTGCCAAGCTGTTCAGTCCGACGGCAGAAATGAAATGGAATTGCCTCTGTTCAGTCCGATGGCAGAAAAGAAATGGGATTGCCGGTGGCAGAGAAGAAATGGGCTTGCCACTGTTCAGTCCGGTGGCAGAGAAGAAATAGGCGAGTGAGCGAGAGAAACTGTTTTCCTATCACATTGCAATTGGAACTAAATTAATTTCCGAGCAGGCACCGGCTAATAAACCCCTGTTCAGTCCGATGGCAGAAATAAATGGGATTGCCTCTGTTCAGTCCGGTGGCAGAAAATAAATGGGATTGCCACTGTTCAGTACGGTGGCAGAAAATAAATGGGATTGCCACTGTTCAGTCCGGTGGCAGAGAAGAAATGGGATTCCCTCTGTTCAGTCCGGTGGCAGAGAAGAAATGGGATTGAAAGAGAAAATATAGTTATCTAAACGCCCTGACAACCCCGTTTTGATTGACACGGTTTCCCCAACATAGCCATCAAAACCAAGCTGCCTGGGGAATGCGATGCGATGCGATGCGATGCGATGCGATGCGATGCGATGCGATGCGATGCGATGCGATGCGATGCGATGCGATGCGATGCGATGCGATGCGATGCGATGCGATGCGATGCGATGCGATGCGATGCGATGCGATGCGATGCGATGCGATGCGATGCGATGCGATGCGATGCGATGCGATGCGATGCGATGCGATGCGATGCGATGCGATGCGATGCGATGCGATGCGATGCGATGCGATGCGATGCGATGCGATGCGATGCGATGCGATGCGATGCGATGCGATGCGATGCGATGCGATGCGATGCGATGCGATGCGATGCGATGCGATGCGATGCGATGCGATGCGATGCGATGCGATGCGATGCGATGCGATGCGATGCGATGCGATGCGATGCGATGCGATGCGATGCGATGCGATGCGATGCGATGCGATGCGATGCGCTGCGCTGCGATGCGATGCGATGCGATGCGATGCGATGCGCTGCGATGCGATGCGATGCGATGCGATGCGATGCGATGCGCTGCGATGCGATGCGATGCGATGCGATGCGATGCGATGCGCTGCGATGCGATGCGATGCGATGCGATGCGATGCGATGCGATGCGATGCGATGCGATGCGATGCGATGCGATGCGATGCGATGCGATGCGATGCGATGCGATGCGATGCGATGCGATGCGATGCGATGCGATGCGATGCGATGCGATGCGATGCGATGCGATGCGATGCGATGCGATGCGATGCGATGCGATGCGATGCGATGCGATGCGATGCGATGCGATGCGATGCGATGCGATGCGATGCGATGGGATTGCCACTGTTCAGTCCGGTGGCAGAGAAGAAATAGGCGAGTGAGCGAGAGAAACTGTTTTCCTATCACATGCCACTCTGCCACCGGACTGAACAGAGGGAATCCCATTTCTTCTCTGCCACCGGACTGAACAGTGGCAATCCCATTTATTTTCTGCCACCGTACTGAACAGTGGCAATCCCATTTATTTTCTGCCACCGGACTGAACAGAGGCAATCCCATTTATTTCTGCCATCGGACTGAACAGGGGTTTATTAGCCGGTGCCTGCTCGGAAATTAATTTAGTTCCAATTGCAATGTGATAGGAAAACAGTTTCTCTCGCTCACTCGCCTATTTCTTCTCTGCCACCGGACTGAACAGTGGCAAGCCCATTTCTTCTCTGCCACCGGCAATCCCATTTCTTTTCTGCCATCGGACTGAACAGAGGCAATTCCATTTCATTTCTGCCGTCGGACTGAACAGCTTGGCAGGCAGCTTGGTTTTGATGGCTATGTTGGGGAAACCGTGTCAATCAAAACGGGGTTGTCAGGGCGTTTAGATAACTATATTTTCTCTTTCAATCCCATTTCTTCTCTGCCACCGGACTGAACAGAGGGAATCCCATTTCTTCTCTGCCACCGGACTGAACAGTGGCAATCCCATTTATTTTCTGCCACCGTACTGAACAGTGGCAATCCCATTTATTTTCTGCCACCGGACTGAACAGAGGCAATCCCATTTATTTCTGCCATCGGACTGAACAGGGGTTTATTAGCCGGTGCCTGCTCGGAAATTAATTTAGTTCCAATTGCAATGTGATAGGAAAACAGTTTCTCTCGCTCACTCGCCTATTTCTTCTCTGCCACCGGACTGAACAGTGGCAAGCCCATTTCTTCTCTGCCACCGGCAATCCCATTTCTTTTCTGCCATCGGACTGAACAGAGGCAATTCCATTTCATTTCTGCCGTCGGACTGAACAGCTTGGCAGGCAGCTTGGTTTTGATGGCTATGTTGGGGAAACCGTGCCAATCAAAACGGGGTTGTCAGGGCGTTTAGATAACTATATTTTCTCTTTCAATCCCATTTCTTCTCTGCCACCGGACTGAACAGTGGCAATCCCATTTATTTTCTGCCACCGTACTGAACAGTGGCAATCCCATTTATTTTCTGCCACCGGACTGAACAGAGGCAATCCCCATTTATTTCTGCCATCGGACTGAACAGGGGTTTATTAGCCGGTGCCTGATCGGAAATTAATTTAGTTCCAATTGCAATGTGATAGGAAACAGTTATTGGGATTGGGTGTTTTTATGGGGAGAGAAGAGCTAGCACCGGACTGAACAGTGGGCAATCCCATCGCATCGCATCGACCATCGCATCGCATCGCATCGCATCGCATCGCATCGCATCGCATCGCATCGCATCGCATCGCATCGCATCGCATCGCATCGCATCGCATCGCATCGCATCGCATCGCATCGCATCGCATCGCATCGCATCGCATCGCATCGCATCGCATCGCATCGCATCGCATCGCATCGCATCGCATCGCATCGCATCGCATCGCATCGCATCGCATCGCATCGCATCGCATCGCATCGCATCGCATCGCATCGCATCGCATCGCATCGCATCGCATCGCATCGCATCGCATCGCATCGCATCGCATCGCATCGCATCGCATCGCATCGCATCGCATCGCATCGCATCGCATCGCATCGCATCGCATCGCATCGCATCGCATCGCATCGCATCGCATCGCATCGCATCGCATCGCATCGCATCGCATCGCATCGCATCGCATCGCATCGCATCGCATCGCATCGCATCGCATCGCATCGCATCGCATCGCATCGCATCGCATCGCATCGCATCGCATCGCATCGCATCGCATCGCATCGCATCGCATCGCATCGCATCGCATCGCATCGCATCGCATCGCATCGCATCGCATCGCATCGCATCGCATCGCATCGCATCGCATCGCATCGCATCGCATCGCATCGCATCGCATCGCATCGCATCGCATCGCATCGCATCGCATCGCATCGCATCGCATCGCATCGCATCGCATCGCATCGCATCGCATCGCATCGCATCGCATCGCATCGCATCGCATCGCATCGCATCGCATCGCATCGCATCGCAACGCATCGCATCGCATCGCATCGCATCGCATCGCATCGCATCGCATCGCATCGCATCGCATCGCATCGCATCGCATCGCATCGCATCGCATCGCATCGCATCGCATCGCATCGCATCGCATCGCATCGCATCGCATCGCATCGCATCGCATCGCATCGCATCGCATCGCATCGCATCGCATCGCATCGCATCGCATCGCATCGCATCGCATCGCATCGCATCGCATCGCATCGCATCGCATCGCATCGCATCGCATCGCATCGCATCGCATCGCATCGCATCGCATCGCATCGCATCGCATCGCATCGCATCGCATCGCATCGCATCGCATCGCATCGCATCGCATCGCATCGCATTCCCCAGGCAGCTTGGTTTTGATGGCTATGTTGGGGAAACCGTGTCAATCAAAACGGGGTTGTCAGGGCGTTTAGATAACTATATTTTCTCTTTCAATCCCATTTCTTCTCTGCCACCGGACTGAACAGAGGGAATCCCATTTCTTCTCTGCCACCGGACTGAACAGTGGCAATCCCATTTATTTTCTGCCACCGTACTGAACAGTGGCAATCCCATTTATTTTCTGCCACCGGACTGAACAGAGGCAATCCCATTTATTTCTGCCATCGGACTGAACAGGGGTTTATTAGCCGGTGCCTGCTCGGAAATTAATTTAGTTCCAATTGCAATGTGATAGGAAAACAGTTTCTCTCGCTCACTCGCCTATTTCTTCTCTGCCACCGGACTGAACAGTGGCAAGCCCATTTCTTCTCTGCCACCGGCAATCCCATTTCTTTTCTGCCATCGGACTGAACAGAGGCAATTCCATTTCATTTCTGCCGTCGGACTGAACAGCTTGGCAGGCAGCTTGGTTTTGATGGCTATGTTGGGGAAACCGTGTCAATCAAAACGGGGTTGTCAGGGCGTTTAGATAACTATATTTTCTCTTTCAATCCCATTTCTTCTCTGCCACCGGACTGAACAGAGGGAATCCCATTTCTTCTCTGCCACCGGACTGAACAGTGGCAATCCCATTTATTTTCTGCCACCGTACTGAACAGTGGCAATCCCATTTATTTTCTGCCACCGGACTGAACAGAGGCAATCCCATTTATTTCTGCCATCGGACTGAACAGGGGTTTATTAGCCGGTGCCTGCTCGGAAATTAATTTAGTTCCAATTGCAATGTGATAGGAAAACAGTTTCTCTCGCTCACTCGCCTATTTCTTCTCTGCCACCGGACTGAACAGTGGCAAGCCCATTTCTTCTCTGCCACCGGCAATCCCATTTCTTTTCTGCCATCGGACTGAACAGAGGCAATTCCATTTCATTTCTGCCGTCGGACTGAACAGCTTGGCAGGCAGCTTGGTTTTGATGGCTATGTTGGGGAAACCGTGCCAATCAAAACGGGGTTGTCAGGGCGTTTAGATAACTATATTTTCTCTTTCAATCCCATTTCTTCTCTGCCACCGGACTGAACAGTGGCAATCCCATTTATTTTCTGCCACCGTACTGAACAGTGGCAATCCCATTTATTTTCTGCCACCGGACTGAACAGAGGCAATCCCATTTATTTCTGCCATCGGACTGAACAGGGGTTTATTAGCCGGTGCCTGATCGGAAATTAATTTAGTTCCAATTGCAATGTGATAGGAAAACAGTTTCTCTCGCTCACTCGCCTATTTCTTCTCTGCCACCGGACTGAACAGTGGCAATCCCATCGCATCGCATCGCATCGCATCGCATCGCATCGCATCGCATCGCATCGCATCGCATCGCATCGCATCGCATCGCATCGCATCGCATCGCATCGCATCGCATCGCATCGCATCGCATCGCATCGCATCGCATCGCATCGCATCGCATCGCATCGCATCGCATCGCATCGCATCGCATCGCATCGCATCGCATCGCATCGCATCGCATCGCATCGCATCGCATCGCATCGCATCGCATCGCAGCGCATCGCATCGCATCGCATCGCATCGCATCGCATCGCAGCGCATCGCATCGCATCGCATCGCATCGCATCGCATCGCAGCGCATCGCATCGCATCGCATCGCATCGCATCGCAGCGCAGCGCATCGCATCGCATCGCATCGCATCGCATCGCATCGCATCGCATCGCATCGCATCGCATCGCATCGCATCGCATCGCATCGCATCGCATCGCATCGCATCGCATCGCATCGCATCGCATCGCATCGCATCGCATCGCATCGCATCGCATCGCATCGCATCGCATCGCATCGCATCGCATCGCATCGCATCGCATCGCATCGCATCGCATCGCATCGCATCGCATCGCATCGCATCGCATCGCATCGCATCGCATCGCATCGCATCGCATCGCATCGCATCGCATCGCATCGCATCGCATCGCATCGCATCGCATCGCATCGCATCGCATCGCATCGCATCGCATCGCATCGCATCGCATCGCATCGCATCGCATCGCATCGCATCGCATCGCATCGCATCGCATCGCATTCCCCAGGCAGCTTGGTTTTGATGGCTATGTTGGGGAAACCGTGTCAATCAAAACGGGGTTGTCAGGGCGTTTAGATAACTATATTTTCTCTTTCAATCCCATTTCTTCTCTGCCACCGGACTGAACAGAGGGAATCCCATTTCTTCTCTGCCACCGGACTGAACAGTGGCAATCCCATTTATTTTCTGCCACCGTACTGAACAGTGGCAATCCCATTTATTTTCTGCCACCGGACTGAACAGAGGCAATCCCATTTATTTCTGCCATCGGACTGAACAGGGGTTTATTAGCCGGTGCCTGCTCGGAAATTAATTTAGTTCCAATTGCAATGTGATAGGAAAACAGTTTCTCTCGCTCACTCGCCTATTTCTTCTCTGCCACCGGACTGAACAGTGGCAAGCCCATTTCTTCTCTGCCACCGGCAATCCCATTTCTTTTCTGCCATCGGACTGAACAGAGGCAATTCCATTTCATTTCTGCCGTCGGACTGAACAGCTTGGCAGGCAGCTTGGTTTTGATGGCTATGTTGGGGAAACCGTGCCAATCAAAACGGGGTTGTCAGGGCGTTTAGATAACTATATTTTCTCTTTCAATCCCATTTCTTCTCTGCCACCGGACTGAACAGTGGCAATCCCATTTATTTTCTGCCACCGGACTGAACAGAGGCAATCCCATTTCTTTTCCCATCGCATCGCATCGCATCTGACTGAACATCGCATCTGACTGAGCATCGGACTGAACATCGCATCGCATCGCATCGCATCGCATCGCATCGCATCGCATCGCATCGCATCGCATCGCATCGGCAATCCCAACCCCAGAAATCGCATCGCATCGCATCGCATCGCATTCCGCAGGCAGCTTGGTTTTGATGGCTATGTTGGGGAAACCGTGCCATTCAAAACGGGGTTGACAGGGCGTTTAGATAACTATATTTTCTCTTTCAATCCCATTTCTTCTCTGCCACCGGACTGAACAGTGGCAATCCCATTTATTTTCTGCCACCGTACTGAACAGTGGCAATCCCATTTATTTTCTGCCACCGGACTGAACAGAGGCAATCCCATTTCTTTTCCCATCGCATCGCATCGCATCTGACTGAACATCGCATCTGACTGAGCATCGGACTGAACATCGCATCGCATCGCATCGCATCGCATCGCATCGCATCGCATCGCATCGCATCGCATCGCATCACATCGCATCGATAGCATTAGATAACTATATTTTCTCTTTCAATCCCATTTCTTCTCTGCCACCGGACTGAACAGTGGCAATCCCATCCCTTACTCTCTCCCCTAAATACTATGTTCTTCTCTTTCAATCCCATTTCTTCTCTGCCACCGGACTGAACAGAGGCAATCCCATTTCTTTTCTGCCGTCGGACTGAACAGTGGTTTATTAGCCGTTGCCCGCTCGGTAATTAATTTAGTTCCAATTGCAATGTGATAGGAAAACAGTTTCTCTCGCTCGCTCGCCTAAATACTATGTTCTTCACTTTCAATCCCATTTCTTCTCTGTCACCGGACTGAACAGAGGAAATCCCATTTATTTCTGCCATCGGACTGAACAGTGGTTTATTAGCCGGTGCTTGCTCGGAATTTACTGAAATTACACTGAACAGTGGCAATCCCATTTATTTTCTGCCACCGGACTGAACAGTGGAAATCCCATTTCTTCTCTACCACCGGACTGAACCGTGGCAATCCCATTTATTTTCTGCTACCGGACTGAACAGAGGCAATTCCATTTCTTTTCTGCCATCGGACTGAACAGTGGTTTATTAGCCGGTGCCTGCTCGGAAATTAATTTAGTTGCATTTGCAATGTGATAGGAAAATAGTTTCTCTCGCTCGCTCGCTTAAATACTATGTTCTTCTTTCTCAATCCCATTTCTTCTCTGCCACCGGACTGAACAGTGGCAATCCCATTTATTTTCTGCCACCGGACTGAACATCGCATCGCATCGCATCGTATCGCATCGCATCGCATCGCATCGCATCGCATCGCATCGCATCGCATCGCATCGCATCGCATCGCATCGCATCGCATCGCATCGCATCGCATCGCATCGCATCGCATCGCATCGCATCGCATTGCATCGCATCGCATCGCATCGCATTATAATGATATGGTTATAATTTTACTGTTTCTACATATCCTATAGTTAGGCACCTAATTCTATCAAATTGCTTTCAAAAATGCTATTCAATTTGAACGGGGAAAGTGTCACCCATATCTGGGTGACGGGGCGACGGTGTTGCTTATCGACCTTACGCGCGGTGTAACGACGTTGTCGAATCACTACGACCCAATCTAGCACAGATCAACTTACAGATGCAACCACCAACAATTGTCTTTCTATTATGTGAAATAACAAAAAATAGCAATATATCTTTTTTCCATGTTTGAGCTCCGAGTTGTACAGACGTATTTCAATCAATTTTTGGTTGGGTTTGGTTTGGGTAGTTATCTAAACGCCCTAACAACCCCGTTTTGATTGGCACGGTTTCCCCAACATAGCCATCAAAACCAAGCTGCCTAAGGAATGCGATGCGATGCGATGCGTTGGGAAAAGAAATGGGATTGCCTCTGTTCAGTCCGGTGGCAGAAAATAAGTGGGATTGCCACTGTTCAGTCCGGTGGCAGAGAAGCAAGAACCAAGCTGCCTGGGCTGGGGAATGCGATGCGATGCGATGCGATGCGATGCGATGCGATGCGATGCGATGCGATGCGATGCGATGCGATGCGATGCGATGCGATGCGATGCGATGCGATGCGATGCGATGCGATGCGATGCGATGCGATGCGATGCGATGCGATGCGATGCGATGCGATGCGATGCGATGCGATGCGATGCGATGCGATGCGATGCGATGCGATGCGATGCGATGCGATGCGATGCGATGCGATGCGATGCGATGCGATGCGATGCGATGCGATGCGATGCGATGCGATGCGATGCGATGCGATGCGATGCGATGCGATGCGATGCGATGCGATGCGATGCGATGCGATGCGATGCGATGCGATGCGATGCGATGCGATGCGATGCGATGCGATGTTCAGTCCGATGCTCAGTCAGATACGATGTTCAGTCAGATGCGATGCGATGCGATGGGAAAAGAAATGGGATTGCCTCTGTTCAGTCCGGTGGCAGAAAATAAATGGGATTGAAAGAGAAAATATAGTTATCTAAACGCCCTAACAACCCCGTTTTGATCCCGGTGGCAGAGAAGAAATGGGATTGAAAGAGAAGAACATAGTATTTAGGGGAGAGAGTGAGGGATGGGATTGCCACTGTTCAGTCCGGTGGCAGAGAAGGAATTGAATGAGAAGAACATAGTATTTAGGGAAGCGAGTGAGAGAAACTGTGCTCCTATCAAATTGCAATTGCTATTAAATTAATTTCCGAGCGGGCACCGGCTAATAAACCACTGTTCAGTCCGATGGCAGAAATAAATGGGATTGCCTCTGTTCAGTCCGGTGACAGAGAAGAAATGGGATTGAAAGAGAAGAACATAGTATTTAGGCGAGCGAGCGAGAGAAACTGTTTTCCTATCACATTGCAATTGGAACTAAATTAAATTCCGAGATGGCAGAAATAAATGGGATTGCATCTGTTCAGTACGGTGGCAAAAAATAAATGGGATTGCCACTGTTCAGTCCGGTGGCAGAGAAGAAATGGGATTGAAAGAGAAAATATAGTTATCTAAACGCCCTAACAACCCCGTTTTGATTGGCACGGTTTCCCCAACATAGCCATCAAAACCAAGCTGCCTGGGGAATGCGATGCGATGCGATTTCTGGGGTTTGGATTGCAGATGCGATGCGATGCGATGCGAAATGAATGGGATTGCCACTGTTCAGTCCGGTGGCAGAGAAGAAATGGGATTGAAAGAGAAAATATAGTTATCTAAACGCCCTGACAACCCCGTTTTGATTGGCACGGTTTCCCCAACATAGCCATCAAAACCAAGCTGCCGGCCTGCCACGGTGGCAGAAAATAAATGGGATTGCCACTGTTCAGTCCGGTGGCAGAGAAGAAATGGGATTGAAAGAGAAAATATAGTTATCTAAACGCCCTGACAACCCCGTTTTGATAGACACGGTTTCCCCAACATAGCCATCAAAACCAAGCTGCCTGGGGAATGCGATGCGATGCGATGCGATGCGATGCGATGCGATGCGATGCGATGCGATGGGATTGCCACTGTTCAGTCCGGTGGCAGAGAAGAAATAGGCGAGTGAGCGAGAGAAACTGTTTTCCTATCACATTGCAATTGGAACTAAATTAATTTCCGATCAGGCACCGGCTAATAAACCCCTGTTCAGTCCGATGGCAGAAATAAATGGGATTGCCTCTGTTCAGTCCGGTGGCAGAGAAGAAATGGGATTGAAAGAGAAAATATAGTTATCTAAACGCCCTAACAACCCCGTTTTGATTGGCACGGTTTCCCCAACATAGCCAACAAAACCAAGCTGCCTGGGGAATGCGATGCGATGCGATGCAATGCGATGCGATGAGATTTCTGGGGTTGGGATTGCCGATGCGATGCGATGCGATGCGATGCCATCAAAACCAACTGTCTGGGGAATGCGATGCGATGCGATGCGATGCGACATAGCCATCAAAACCAAGCTGTTCAGTCCGACGGCAGAAAAGAAATGGAATTGCCTCTGTTCAGTCCGATGGCAGAAAAGAAATGGGATTGCCGGTGGCAGAGAAGAAATGGGCTTGCCACTGTTCAGTCCGGTGGCAGAGAAGAAATAGGCGAGCGAGCGAGAGAAACTGTTTTCCTATCACATTGCAATTGGAACTAAATTAATTTCCGAGCAGGCACCGGCTAATAAACCCCTGTTCAGTCCGATGGCAGAAAATAAAAGGGATTGCCACTGTTCAGTACGGTGGCAGAAAATAAATGGGATTGCTACTGTTCAGTCCGGTGGCAGAGAAGAAATGGGATTGAAAGAGAAAATATAGTTATCTAAACGCCCTGACAACCCCGTTTTGATTGGCACGGTTTCCCCAACATAGCCATCAAAACCAAGCTGCGTGGGGAATGCGATGCGATGCGATGCGATGCGATGCGATGCGATGCGATGCGATGCGATGCGATGCGATGCGATGCGATGCGATGCGATGCGATGCGATGCGATGCGATGCGATGCGATGCGATGCGATGCGATGCGATGCGATGCGATGCGATGTTCAGTCCGATGCTCAGTCAGATGCGATGCGATGCGATGGGAAAAGAAATGGGATTGCCACTGTTCAGTACGGTGGCAGAAAATAAATGGGATTGCCACTGTTCAGTACGGTGGCAGAAAATAAATGGGATTGCCACTGTTCAGTCCGGTGGCAGAGAAGAAATGGGATTGAAAGAGAAAATATAGTTATCTAAACGCCCTAACAACCCCGTTTTGATTTGCACGGTTTCCCCAACATAGCCATCAAAACCAAGCTGCCTAAGGAATGCGATGCGATGCGATGCGTTGGGAAAAGAAATGGGATTGCCTCTGTTCAGTCCGGTGGCAGAAAATAAATGGGATTGCCACTGTTCAGTCCGGTGGCAGAGAAGAAATGGGATTGAAAGAGAAAATATAGTTATCTAAACGCCCTGACAACCCCGTTTTGATTGGCACGGTTTCCCCAACATAGCCATCAAAACCAAGCTGCCTGCCAAGCTGTTCAGTCCGACGGCAGAAAAGAAATGGAATTGCCTCTGTTCAGTCCGATGGCAGAAAAGAAATGGGATTGCCGGTGGCAGAGAAGAAATGGGCTTGCCACTGTTCAGTCCGGTGGCGTTCAGTCCGGTGGCAGAGAAGAAATAGCCACCGGACTGCCTGGGGAATGCGATGCGATGCGATTTCTGGGGTTGGGATTGCCGATGCGATGCGATGCGATGCGATGCGAAATGAATGGGATTGCCACTGTTCAGTCCGGTGGCAGAGAAGAAATGGGATTGAAAGAGAAAATATAGTTATCTAAACGCCCTGACAACCCCGTTTTGATTGGCACGGTTTCCCCAACATAGCCATCAAAACCAAGCTGCCTGCCAAGCTGTTCAGTCCGACGGCAGAAAAGAAATGGAATTGCCTCTGTTCAGTCCGATGGCAGAAAACAAATGGGATTGCCGGTGGCAGAGAAGAAATGGGCTTGCCACTGTTCAGTCCGGTGGCAGAGAAGAAATAGGCGAGCGAGCGAGAGAAACTGTTTTCCTATCACATTGCAATTGGAACTAAATTAATTTCCGAGCAGGCACCGGCTAATAAACCCCTGTTCAGTCCGATGGCAGAAATAAATGGGATTGCCTCTGTTCAGTCCGGTGGCAGAAAATAAATGGGATTGCCACTGTTCAGTACGGTGGCAGAGAAGAAATGGGATTGAAAGAGAAAATATAGTTATCTAAACGCCCTGACAACCCCGTTTTGATTGACACGGTTTCCCCAACATAGCCATCAAAACCAAGCTGCCTGGGGAATGCGATGCGAAATGGGATTGAAAGAGAAAATATAGTTATCTAAACGCCCTAACAACCCCGTTTTGATTGGCACGGTTTCCCCAACATAGCCATCAAAACCAAGCTGCCTGGGGAATGCGATGCGATGCGATGCGATGCGATGCGATGCGATGCGATGCGATGCGATGCGATGCGATGCGATGCGATGCGATGCGATGCGATGCGATGCGATGCGATGCGATGCGATGCGATGCGATGCGATGCGATGCGATGCGATGCGATGCGATGCGATGCGATGCGATGCGATGCGATGCGATGCGATGCGATGCGATGCGATGCGATGCGATGCGATGCGATGCGATGCGATGCGATGCGATGCGATGCGATGCGATGCGATGCGATGCGATGCGATGCGATGCGATGCGATGCGATGCGATGCGATGCGATGCGATGCGATGCGATGCGATGCGATGCGATGCGATGCGATGCGATGCGATGCGATGCGATGCGATGCGATGCGATGCGATGCGATGCGATGCGATGCGATGCGATGCGATGCGATGCGATGCGATGCGATGCGATGCGATGCGATGCGATGCGATGCGATGCGATGCGATGCGATGCGATGCGATGCGATGCGATGCGATGCGATGCGATGCGATGCGATGCGATGCGATGCGATGCGATGCGATGCGATGCGATGCGATGCAATGCGATGCGATGCGATGCGGTGGCAGAGAAGAAATGGGATTGAAAGAGAAAATATAGTTATCTAAACGCCCTGACAACCCCGTTTTGATTGACACGGTTTCCCCAACATAGCCATCTAAACCAAGCTGCCTGGGGAATGCGATGCGATGCGATGCGATGCGATGCGATGCGATGCGATGCGATGCGATGCGATGCGATGCGATGCGATGCGATGCGATGCGATGCGATGCGATGCGATGCGATGCGATGCGATGCGATGCGATGCGATGCGATGTGATGCGATGCGATGCGATGCGATGCGATGCGATGCGATGCGATGCGATGCGATGCGATGCGATGCGATGCGATGCGATGCGATGCGATGCGATGCGATGCGATGCGATGCGATGCGATGCGATGCGATGCGATGCGATGCGATGCGATGCGATGCGATGCGATGCGATGCGATGCGATGCGATGCGATGCGATGCGATGCGATGCGATGCGATGCGATGCGATGCGATGCGATGCGATGCAATGCGATGCGATGCGATGCGATGGCAGAAAAGAAATGGGATTGTCTATATTCAGTCCGACGGCAGAAAAGAAATGGGATTGCCTCTGTTCAGTCCGATGGCAGAAAAGAAATGGGATTGCCTATATTCAGTCCGACGGCAGAAAAGAAATGGGATTGCCTCTGTTCAGTCCGGTGGCAGAGAAGAAATGGGATTGAAAGAGAAGAACATAGTATTTAGGGGAGAGAGTGAGGGATGGGATTGCCACTGTTCAGTCCGGTGGCAGAGAAGGAATTGAATGAGAAGAACATAGCGATGCGATGCGATGCGATGCGATGCGATGCGATGCGATGCGATGCGATGCGATGCGATGCGATGCGATGCGATGCGATGCGATGCGATGCGATGCGATGCGATGCGATGCGATGCGATGCGATGCGATGCGATGCGATGCGATGCGATGCGATGCGATGCGATGCGATGCGATGCGATGCGATGCGATGCGATGCGATGCAATGCGATGCGATGCGATGCGATGCGATGCGATGCGATGCGATGGCAGAAAAGAAATGGGATTGTCTATATTCAGTCCGACGGCAGAAAAGAAATGGGATTGCCTCTGTTCAGTCCGATGGCAGAAAAGAAATGGGATTGCCTATATTCAGTCCGACGGCAGAAAAGAAATGGGATTGCCTCTGTTCAGTTCGGTGGCAGAGAAGAAATGGGATTGAAAGAGAAGAACATAGTATTTAGGGGAGAGAGTGAGGGATGGGATTGCCACTGTTCAGTCCGGTGGCAGAGAAGGAATTGAATGAGAAGAACATAGTATTTAGGGAAGCGAGTGAGAGAAACTGTGCTCCTATCACATTGCAATTGCTATTAAATTAATTTCCGAGCGGGCACCGGCTAATAAACCACTGTTCAGTCCGATGGCAGAAATAAATGGGATTGCCTCTGTTCAGTCCGGTGACAGAGAAGAAATGGGATTGAAAGAGAAGAACATAGTATTTAGGCGAGCGAGCGAGAGAAACTGTTTTCCTATCACATTGCAATTGGAACTAAATTAATTTCCGAGCAGGCACTGGCTAATAAACCCCTGTTCAGTCCGATGGCAGAAATAAATGGGATTGCCTCTGTTCAGTACGGTGGCAGAAAATAAATGGGATTGCCACTGTTCAGTCCGGTGGCAGAGAAGAAATGGGATTGAAAGAGAAAATATAGTTATCTAAACGCCCTAACAACCCCGTTTTGATTGGCACGGTTTCCCCAACATAGCCATCAAAACCAAGCTGCCTGGGGAATGCGATGCGATGCGATTTCTGGGGTTGGGATTGCCGATGCGATGCGATGCGATGCGATGCGATGCGATGCGAAATGAATGGGATTGCCACTGTTCAGTCCGGTGGCAGAGAAGAAATGGGATTGAAAGAGAAAATATAGTTATCTAAACGCCCTAACAACCCCGTTTTGATTGGCACGGTTTCCCCAACATAGCCATCAAAACCAAGCTGCCTGCCAAGCTGTTCAGTCCGACGGCAGAAAAGAAATGGAATTGCCTCTGTTCAGTCCGATGGCAGAAAACAAATGGGATTGCCGGTGGCAGAGAAGAAATGGGCTTGCCACTGTTCAGTCCGGTGGCAGAGAAGAAATAGGCGAGCGAGCGAGAGAAACTGTTTTCCTATCACATTGCAATTGGAACTAAATTAATTTCCGAGCAGGCACCGGCTAATAAACCCCTGTTCAGTGGGATTGCCACTGTTCAGTACGGTGGCAGAAAATAAATGGGATTGCCACTGTTCAGTCCGGTGGCAGAGAAGAAATGGGATTGCCTCTGTTCAGTCCGGTGGCAGAGAAGAAATGGGATTGAAAGAGAACCCCGTTTTGATTGACACGGTTTCCCCAACATAGCCATCAAAACCAAGCTGCCTGGGGAATGCGATGCGATGCGATGCGATGCGATGCGATGCGATGCGATGCGATGCGATGCGATGCGATGCGATGCGATGCGATGCGATGCGATGCGATGCGATGCGATGCGATGCGATGCGATGCGATGCGATGCGATGCGATGCGATGCGATGCGATGCGATGCGATGCGATGCGATGCGATGCGATGCGATGCGATGCGATGCGATGCGATGCGATGCGATGCGATGCGATGCGATGCGATGCGATGCGGTGGCAGAGAAGAAATGGGATTGAAAGAGAAAATATAGTTATCTAAACGCCCTGACAACCCCGTTTTGATTGACACGGTTTCCCCAACATAGCCATCAAAACCAAGCTGCCTGGGGAATGCGATGCGAAATGGGATTGAAAGAGAAAATATAGTTATCTAAACGCCCTAACAACCCCGTTTTGATTGGCACGGTTTCCCCAACATAGCCATCAAAACCAAGCTGCCTGGGGAATGCGATGCGATGCGATGCGATGCGATGCGATGCGATGCGATGCGATGCGATGCGATGCGATGCGATGCGATGCGATGCGATGCGATGCGATGCGATGCGATGCGATGCGATGCGATGCGATGCGATGCGATGCGATGCGATGCGATGCGATGCGATGCGATGCGATGCGATGCGATGCGATGCGATGCGATGCGATGCGATGCGATGCGATGCGATGCGATGCGATGCGATGCGATGCGATGCGATGCGATGCGATGCGATGCGATGCGATGCGATGCGATGCGATGCGATGCGATGCGATGCGATGCGATGCGATGCGATGCGATGCGATGCGATGCGATGCGATGCGATGCGATGCGATGCGATGCGATGCGATGCGATGCGATGCGATGCGATGCGATGCGATGCGATGCGATGCGATGCGATGCGATGCGATGCGATGCGATGCGATGCGATGCGATGCGATGCGATGCGATGCGATGCGATGCGATGCGATGCGATGCGATGCGATGCGATGCGATGCGATGCGATATAGTTATCTAAACGCCCTAACAACCCCGTTTTGATTGGCACGGTTTCCCCAACATAGCCATCAAAACCAAGCTGCCTGGGGAATGCGATGCGATGCGATGCGATGCGATGCGATGCGATGCGATGCGATGCGATGCGATGCGATGCGATGCGATGCGATGCGATGCGATGCGATGCGATGCGATGCGATGCGATGCGATGCGATGCGATGCGATGCGATGCGATGCGATGCGATGCGATGCGATGCGATGCGATGCGATGCGATGCGGTGCGATGCGATGCGATGCGATGCGATGCGATGTTCAGTCCGATGCTCAGTCAGATGCGATGTTCAGTCAGATGCGATGCGATGCGATGGGAAAAGAAATGGGATTGCCTCTGTTCAGTCCGGTGGCAGAAATGGGATTGCCACTGTTCAGTCCGGTGGCAGAGAAGAAATGGGATTGAAAGAGAAAATATAGTTATCTAAACGCCCTGACAACCCCGTTTTGATTGGCACGGTTTCCCCAACATAGCCATCAAAACCAAGCTGCCTGTCAAGCTGTTCAGTCCGACGGCAGAAAAGAAATGGAATTGCCTCTGTTCAGTCCGATGGCAGAAAAGAAATGGGATTGCCGGTGGCAGAGAAGAAATGGGCTTGCCACTGTTCAGTCCGGTGGCAGAGAAGAAATAGGCGAGTGAGCGAGAGAAACTGTTTTCCTATCACATTGCAATTGGAACTAAATTAATTTCCGAGCACCGGCTAATAAACCCCTGTTCAGTCCGATGGCAGAAATAAATGGGATTGCCTCTGTTCAGTCCGGTGGCAGAAAATAAATGGGATTGCCACTGTTCAGTCCGGTGGCAGAGAAGAAATGGGATTGCCTCTGTTCAGTCCGGTGGCAGAGAAGAAATGGGATTGACAGAGAAGAAATGGGATTGAAAGAGAAAATATAGTTATCTAAACGCCCTGACAACCCCGTTTTGATTGACACGGTTTCCCCTACATAGCCATCAAAACCAAGCTGCCTGGGGAATGCGATGCGAAATGGGATTGAAAGAGAAAATATAGTTATCTAAACGCCCTAACAACCCCGTTTTGATTGGCACGGTTTCCCCAACATAGCCATCTAAACCAAGCTGCCTGGGGAATGCGATGCGATGCGATGCGATGCGATGCGATGCGATGCGATGCGATGCGATGCGATGCGATGCGATGCGATGCGATGCGATGCGATGCGATGCGATGCGATGCGATGCGATGCGATGTGATGCGATGTGATGCGATGCGATGCGATGCGATGCGATGCGATGCGATGCGATGCGATGCGATGCGATGCGATGCGATGCGATGCGATGCGATGCGATGCGATGCGATGCGATGCGATGCGATGCGATGCGATGCGATGCGATGCGATGCGATGCGATGCGATGCGATGCGATGCGATGCGATGCGATGCGATGCGATGCGATGCGATGCGATGCGATGCAATGCGATGCGATGCGATGCGATGCGATGCGATGCGATGCGATGCAATGCGATGCGATGCGATGCGATGCGATGCGATGGCAGAAAAGAAATGGGATTGTCTATATTCAGTCCGACGGCAGAAAAGAAATGGGATTGCCTCTGTTCAGTCCGATGGCAGAAAAGAAATGGGATTGCCTATATTCAGTCCGACGGCAGAAAAGAAATGGGATTGCCTCTGTTCAGTCCGGTGGCAGAGAAGAAATGGGATTGAAAGAGAAGAACATAGTATTTAGGGGAGAGAGTGAGGGATGGGATTGCCACTGTTCAGTCCGGTGGCAGAGAAGGAATTGAATGAGAAGAACATAGCGATGCGATGCGATGCGATGCGATGCGATGCGATGCGATGCGATGCGATGCGATGCGATGCGATGCGATGCGATGCGATGCGATGCGATGCGATGCGATGCGATGCGATGCGATGCGATGCGATGCGATGCGATGCGATGCGATGCGATGCGATGCGATGCGATGCGATGCGATGCGATGCGATGCGATGCGATGCGATGCGATGCGATGCGATGCGATGCGATGCGATGCGATGCGATGCGATGCGATGCGATGCGATGCAATGCGATGCGATGCGATGCGATGCGATGCGATGGCAGAAAAGAAATGGGATTGTCTATATTCAGTCCGACGGCAGAAAAGAAATGGGATTGCCTCTGTTCAGTCCGATGGCAGAAAAGAAATGGGATTGCCTATATTCAGTCCGACGGCAGAAAAGAAATGGGATTGCCTCTGTTCAGTTCGGTGGCAGAGAAGAAATGGGATTGAAAGAGAAGAACATAGTATTTAGGGGAGAGAGTGAGGGATGGGATTGCCACTGTTCAGTCCGGTGGCAGAGAAGGAATTGAATGAGAAGAACATAGTATTTAGGGAAGCGAGTGAGAGAAACTGTGCTCCTATCACATTGCAATTGCTATTAAATTAATTTCCGAGCGGGCACCGGCTAATAAACCACTGTTCAGTCCGATGGCAGAAATAAATGGGATTGCCTCTGTTCAGTCCGGTGACAGAGAAGAAATGGGATTGAAAGAGAAGAACATAGTATTTAGGCGAGCGAGCGAGAGAAACTGTTTTCCTATCACATTGCAATTGGAACTAAATTAATTTCCGAGCAGGCACTGGCTAATAAACCCCTGTTCAGTCCGATGGCAGAAATAAATGGGATTGCCTCTGTTCAGTACGGTGGCAGAAAATAAATGGGATTGCCACTGTTCAGTCCGGTGGCAGAGAAGAAATGGGATTGAAAGAGAAAATATAGTTATCTAAACGCCCTAACAACCCCGTTTTGATTGGCACGGTTTCCCCAACATAGCCATCAAAACCAAGCTGCCTGGGGAATGCGATGCGATGCGATTTCTGGGGTTGGGATTGCCGATGCGATGCGATGCGATGCGATGCGATGCGATGCGAAATGAATGGGATTGCCACTGTTCAGTCCGGTGGCAGAGAAGAAATGGGATTGAAAGAGAAAATATAGTTATCTAAACGCCCTAACAACCCCGTTTTGATTGGCACGGTTTCCCCAACATAGCCATCAAAACCAAGCTGCCTGCCAAGCTGTTCAGTCCGACGGCAGAAAAGAAATGGAATTGCCTCTGTTCAGTCCGATGGCAGAAAACAAATGGGATTGCCGGTGGCAGAGAAGAAATGGGCTTGCCACTGTTCAGTCCGGTGGCAGAGAAGAAATAGGCGAGCGAGCGAGAGAAACTGTTTTCCTATCACATTGCAATTGGAACTAAATTAATTTCCGAGCAGGCACCGGCTAATAAACCCCTGTTCAGTGGGATTGCCACTGTTCAGTACGGTGGCAGAAAATAAATGGGATTGCCACTGTTCAGTCCGGTGGCAGAGAAGAAATGGGATTGCCTCTGTTCAGTCCGGTGGCAGAGAAGAAATGGGATTGAAAGAGAACCCCGTTTTGATTGACACGGTTTCCCCAACATAGCCATCAAAACCAAGCTGCCTGGGGAATGCGATGCGATGCGATGCGATGCGATGCGATGCGATGCGATGCGATGCGATGCGATGCGATGCGATGCGATGCGATGCGATGCGATGCGATGCGATGCGATGCGATGCGATGCGATGCGATGCGATGCGATGCGATGCGATGCGATGCGATGCGATGCGATGCGATGCGATGCGATGCGATGCGATGCGATGCGATGCGATGCGATGCGATGCGATGCGATGCGATGCGATGCGATGCGATGCGATGCGATGCGATGCGATGCGATGCGATGCGATGCGATGCGATGCGATGCGATGCGATGCGATGCGATGCGATGCGATGCGATGCGATGCGATGCGATGCGATGCGATGCGATGCGATGCGATGCGATGCGATGCGATGCGATGCGATGCGATGCGATGCGATGCGATGCGATGCGATGCGATGCGATGCGATGCGATGCGATGCGATGCGATGCGATGCGATGCGATGCGATGCGATGCGATGCGATGCGATGCGATGCGATGCGATGCGATGCGATGCGATGCGATGCGATGCGATGCGATGCGATGCGATGCGGTGTTCAGTCCGATGCTTATAGTTATCTAAACGCCCTGACAACCCCGTTTTGATTGGCACGGTTTCCCCAACATAGCCATCAAAACCAAGCTGTTCAGTCCGGTGGCAGAGAAGAAATGGGATTGAAAGAGAAAATATAGTTATCTAAACGCCCTAACAACCCCGTTTTGATTGGCACGGTTTCCCCAACATAGCCATCAAAACCAAGCTGCCTGGGGAATGCGATGCGATGCGATGCGATGCGATGCGATGCGATGCGATGCGATGCGATGCGATGCGATGCGATGCGATGCGATGCGATGCGATGCGATGCGATGCGATGCGATGCGATGCGATGCGATGCGAAATGAATGGGATTGCCACTGTTCAGTCCGGTGGCAGAGAAGAAATGGGATTGAAAGAGAAAATATAGTTATCTAAACGCCCTGACAACCCCGTTTTGATTGGCACGGTTTCCCCAACATAGCCATCAAAACCAAGCTGCCTGCCAAGCTGTTCAGTCCGACGGCAGAAAAGAAATGGAATTGCCTCTGTTCAGTCCGATGGCAGAAAACAAATGGGATTGCCGGTGGCAGAGAAGAAATGGGCTTGCCACTGTTCAGTCCGGTGGCAGAGAAGAAATAGGCGAGCGAGCGAGAGAAACTGTTTTCCTATCACATTGCAATTGGAACTAAATTAATTTCCGAGCAGGCACCGGCTAATAAACCCCTGTTCAGTCCGATGGCAGAAATAAATGGGATTGCCTCTGTTCAGTCCGGTGGCAGAAAATAAATGGGATTGCCACTGTTCAGTACGGTGGCAGAGAAGAAATGGGATTGAAAGAGAAAATATAGTTATCTAAACGCCCTGACAACCCCGTTTTGATTGACACGGTTTCCCCAACATAGCCATCAAAACCAAGCTGCCTGGGGAATGCGATGCGAAATGGGATTGAAAGAGAAAATATAGTTATCTAAACGCCCTAACAACCCCGTTTTGATTGGCACGGTTTCCCCAACATAGCCATCAAAACCAAGCTGCCTGGGGAATGCGATGCGATGCGATGCGATGCGATGCGATGCGATGCGATGCGATGCGATGCGATGCGATGCGATGCGATGCGATGCGATGCGATGCGATGCGATGCGATGCGATGCGATGCGATGCGATGCGATGCGATGCGATGCGATGCGATGCGATGCGATGCGATGCGATGCGATGCGATGCGATGCGATGCGATGCGATGCGATGCGATGAGAGAAACTGTGCTCCTATCACATTGCAATTGCTATTAAATTAATTTCCGAGCGGGCACCGGCTAATAAACCACTGTTCAGTCCGATGGCAGAAATAAATGGGATTGCCTCTGTTCAGTCCGGTGACAGAGAAGAAATGGGATTGAAAGAGAAGAACATAGTATTTAGGCGAGCGAGCGAGAGAAACTGTTTTCCTATCACATTGCAATTGGAACTAAATTAATTTCCTAGCAGGCACTGGCTAATAAACCCCTGTTCAGTCCGATGGCAGAAATAAATGGGATTGCCTCTGTTCAGTACGGTGGCAGAAAATAAATGGGATTGCCACTGTTCAGTCCGGTGGCAGAGAAGAAATGGGATTGAAAGAGAAAATATAGTTATCTAAACGCCCTAACAACCCCGTTTTGATTGGCACGGTTTCCCCAACATAGCCATCAAAACCAAGCTGCCTGGGGAATGCGATGCGATGCGATTTCTGGGGTTGGGATTGCCGATGCGATGCGATGCGATGCGATGCGATGCGATGCGATGCGAAATGAATGGGATTGCCACTGTTCAGTCCGGTGGCAGAGAAGAAATGGGATTGAAAGAGAAAATATAGTTATCTAAACGCCCTAACAACCCCGTTTTGATTGGCACGGTTTCCCCAACATAGCCATCAAAACCAAGCTGCCTGCCAAGCTGTTCAGTCCGACGGCAGAAAAGAAATGGAATTGCCTCTGTTCAGTCCGATGGCAGAAAACAAATGGGATTGCCGGTGGCAGAGAAGAAATGGGCTTGCCACTGTTCAGTCCGGTGGCAGAGAAGAAATAGGCGAGCGAGCGAGAGAAACTGTTTTCCTATCACATTGCAATTGGAACTAAATTAATTTCCGAGCAGGCACCGGCTAATAAACCCCTGTTCAGTGGGATTGCCACTGTTCAGTACGGTGGCAGAAAATAAATGGGATTGCCACTGTTCAGTCCGGTGGCAGAGAAGAAATGGGATTGCCTCTGTTCAGTCCGGTGGCAGAGAAGAAATGGGATTGAAAGAGAACCCCGTTTTGATTGACACGGTTTCCCCAACATAGCCATTAAAACCAAGCTGCCTGGGGAATGCGATGCGATGCGATGCGATGCGATGCGATGCGATGCGATGCGATGCGATGCGATGCGATGCGATGCGATGCGATGCGATGCGATGCGATGCGATGCGATGCGATGCGATGCGATGCGATGCGATGCGATGCGATGCGATGCGATGCGATGCGATGCGATGCGATGCGATGCGATGCGATGCGATGCGATGCGATGCGATGCGATGCGATGCGATGAGAGAAACTGTGCTCCTATCACATTGCAATTGCTATTAAATTAATTTCCGAGCGGGCACCGGCTAATAAACCACTGTTCAGGCTAATAAACCACTGTTCAGTCCGATGGCAGAAATAAATGGGATTGCCTCAGTTCAGTCCGGTGACAGAGAAGAAATGGGATTGAAAGAGAAGAACATAGTATTTAGGCGAGCGAGCGAGAGAAACTGTTTTCCTATCACATTGCAATTGGAACTAAATTAATTTCCTAGCAGGCACTGGCTAATAAACCCCTGTTCAGTCCGATGGCAGAAATAAATGGGATTGCCTCTGTTCAGTACGGTGGCAGAAAATAAATGGGATTGCCACTGTTCAGTCCGGTGGCAGAGAAGAAATGGGATTGAAAGAGAAAATATAGTTATCTAAACGCCCTAACAACCCCGTTTTGATTGGCACGGTTTCCCCAACATAGCCATCAAAACCAAGCTGCCTGGGGAATGCGATGCGATGCGATTTCTGGGGTTGGGATTGCCGATGCGATGCGATGCGATGCGATGCGATGCGAAATGAATGGGATTGCCACTGTTCAGTCCGGTGGCAGAGAAGAAATGGGATTGAAAGAGAAAATATAGTTATCTAAACGCCCTAACAACCCCGTTTTGATTGGCACGGTTTCCCCAACATAGCCATCAAAACCAAGCTGCCTGCCAAGCTGTTCAGTCCGACGGCAGAAAAGAAATGGAATTGCCTCTGTTCAGTCCGATGGCAGAAAACAAATGGGATTGCCGGTGGCAGAGAAGAAATGGGCTTGCCACTGTTCAGTCCGGTGGCAGAGAAGAAATAGGCGAGCGAGCGAGAGAAACTGTTTTCCTATCACATTGCAATTGGAACTAAATTAATTTCCGAGCAGGCACCGGCTAATAAACCCCTGTTCAGTCCGATGGCAGAAATAAATGGGATTGCCTCTGTTCAGTCCGGTGGCAGAAAATAAATGGGATTGCCACTGTTCAGTACGGTGGCAGAGAAGAAATGGGATTGAAAGAGAAAATATAGTTATCTAAACGCCCTGACAACCCCGTTTTGATTGACACGGTTTCCCCAACATAGCCATCAAAACCAAGCTGCCTGGGGAATGCGATGCGAAATGGGATTGAAAGAGAAAATATAGTTATCTAAACGCCCTAACAACCCCGTTTTGATTGGCACGGTTTCCCCAACATAGCCATCAAAACCAAGCTGCCTGGGGAATGCGATGCGATGCGATGCGATGCGATGCGATGCGATGCGATGCGATGCGATGCGATGCGATGCGATGCGATGCGATGCGATGCGATGCGATGCGATGCGATGCGATGCGATGCGATGCGATGCGATGCGATGCGATGCGATGCGATGCGATGCGATGCGATGCGATGCGATGCGATGCGATGCGATGCGATGCGATGCGATGCGATGCGATGCGATGCGATGCGATGCGATGCGATGCGATGCGATGCGATGCGATGCGATGCGATGCGATGCGATGCGATGCGATGCGATGCGATGCGATGCGATGCGATGCGATGCGATGCGATGCGATGCGATGCGATGCGATGCGATGCGATGCGATGCGATGCGATGCGATGCGATGCGATGCGATGCGATGCGATGCGATGCGATGCGATGCGATGCGATGCGATGCGATGCGATGCGATGCGATGCGATGCGATGCGATGCGATGCGATGCGATGCGATGCGATGCGATGCGATGCGATGCGATGCGATGCGATGCGATGCGATGCGATGCGATGCGATGCGATGCGATGCGATGCGATGCGATGCGATGCGATGCGATGCGATGCGATGCGATGCGATGCGATGCGATGCGATGCGATGCGATGCGATGCGATGCGATGCGATGCGATGCGATGCGATGCGATGCGATGCGATGCGATGCGATGCGATGCGATGCGATGCGATGCGATGCGGTGTTCAGTCCGATGCTTATAGTTATCTAAACGCCCTGACAACCCCGTTTTGATTGGCACGGTTTCCCCAACATAGCCATCAAAACCAAGCTGTTCAGTCCGGTGGCAGAGAAGAAATGGGATTGAAAGAGAAAATATAGTTATCTAAACGCCCTAACAACCCCGTTTTGATTGGCACGGTTTCCCCAACATAGCCATCAAAACCAAGCTGCCTGGGGAATGCGATGCGATGCGATGCGATGCGATGCGATGCGATGCGATGCGATGCGATGCGATGCGATGCGATGCGATGCGATGCGATGCGATGCGATGCGATGCGATGCGATGCGATGCGATGCGAAATGAATGGGATTGCCACTGTTCAGTCCGGTGGCAGAGAAGAAATGGGATTGAAAGAGAAAATATAGTTATCTAAACGCCCTGACAACCCCGTTTTGATTGGCACGGTTTCCCCAACATAGCCATCAAAACCAAGCTGCCTGCCAAGCTGTTCAGTCCGACGGCAGAAAAGAAATGGAATTGCCTCTGTTCAGTCCGATGGCAGAAAACAAATGGGATTGCCGGTGGCAGAGAAGAAATGGGCTTGCCACTGTTCAGTCCGGTGGCAGAGAAGAAATAGGCGAGCGAGCGAGAGAAACTGTTTTCCTATCACATTGCAATTGGAACTAAATTAATTTCCGAGCAGGCACCGGCTAATAAACCCCTGTTCAGTCCGATGGCAGAAATAAATGGGATTGCCTCTGTTCAGTCCGGTGGCAGAAAATAAATGGGATTGCCACTGTTCAGTACGGTGGCAGAGAAGAAATGGGATTGAAAGAGAAAATATAGTTATCTAAACGCCCTGACAACCCCGTTTTGATTGACACGGTTTCCCCAACATAGCCATCAAAACCAAGCTGCCTGGGGAATGCGATGCGAAATGGGATTGAAAGAGAAAATATAGTTATCTAAACGCCCTAACAACCCCGTTTTGATTGGCACGGTTTCCCCAACATAGCCATCAAAACCAAGCTGCCTGGGGAATGCGATGCGATGCGATGCGATGCGATGCGATGCGATGCGATGCGATGCGATGCGATGCGATGCGATGCGATGCGATGCGATGCGATGCGATGCGATGCGATGCGATGCGATGCGATGCGATGCGATGCGATGCGATGCGATGCGATGCGATGCGATGCGATGCGATGCGATGCGATGCGATGCGATGCGATGCGATGCGATGCGATGCGATGCGATGAGAGAAACTGTGCTCCTATCACATTGCAATTGCTATTAAATTAATTTCCGAGCGGGCACCGGCTAATAAACCACTGTTCAGTCCGATGGCAGAAATAAATGGGATTGCCTCTGTTCAGTCCGGTGACAGAGAAGAAATGGGATTGAAAGAGAAGAACATAGTATTTAGGCGAGCGAGCGAGAGAAACTGTTTTCCTATCACATTGCAATTGGAACTAAATTAATTTCCTAGCAGGCACTGGCTAATAAACCCCTGTTCAGTCCGATGGCAGAAATAAATGGGATTGCCTCTGTTCAGTACGGTGGCAGAAAATAAATGGGATTGCCACTGTTCAGTCCGGTGGCAGAGAAGAAATGGGATTGAAAGAGAAAATATAGTTATCTAAACGCCCTAACAACCCCGTTTTGATTGGCACGGTTTCCCCAACATAGCCATCAAAACCAAGCTGCCTGGGGAATGCGATGCGATGCGATTTCTGGGGTTGGGATTGCCGATGCGATGCGATGCGATGCGATGCGATGCGATGCGATGCGAAATGAATGGGATTGCCACTGTTCAGTCCGGTGGCAGAGAAGAAATGGGATTGAAAGAGAAAATATAGTTATCTAAACGCCCTAACAACCCCGTTTTGATTGGCACGGTTTCCCCAACATAGCCATCAAAACCAAGCTGCCTGCCAAGCTGTTCAGTCCGACGGCAGAAAAGAAATGGAATTGCCTCTGTTCAGTCCGATGGCAGAAAACAAATGGGATTGCCGGTGGCAGAGAAGAAATGGGCTTGCCACTGTTCAGTCCGGTGGCAGAGAAGAAATAGGCGAGCGAGCGAGAGAAACTGTTTTCCTATCACATTGCAATTGGAACTAAATTAATTTCCGAGCAGGCACCGGCTAATAAACCCCTGTTCAGTGGGATTGCCACTGTTCAGTACGGTGGCAGAAAATAAATGGGATTGCCACTGTTCAGTCCGGTGGCAGAGAAGAAATGGGATTGCCTCTGTTCAGTCCGGTGGCAGAGAAGAAATGGGATTGAAAGAGAACCCCGTTTTGATTGACACGGTTTCCCCAACATAGCCATTAAAACCAAGCTGCCTGGGGAATGCGATGCGATGCGATGCGATGCGATGCGATGCGATGCGATGCGATGCGATGCGATGCGATGCGATGCGATGCGATGCGATGCGATGCGATGCGATGCGATGCGATGCGATGCGATGCGATGCGATGCGATGCGATGCGATGCGATGCGATGCGATGCGATGCGATGCGATGCGATGCGATGCGATGCGATGCGATGCGATGCGATGCGATGCGATGAGAGAAACTGTGCTCCTATCACATTGCAATTGCTATTAAATTAATTTCCGAGCGGGCACCGGCTAATAAACCACTGTTCAGTCCGATGGCAGAAATAAATGGGATTGCCTCAGTTCAGTCCGGTGACAGAGAAGAAATGGGATTGAAAGAGAAGAACATAGTATTTAGGCGAGCGAGCGAGAGAAACTGTTTTCCTATCACATTGCAATTGGAACTAAATTAATTTCCTAGCAGGCACTGGCTAATAAACCCCTGTTCAGTCCGATGGCAGAAATAAATGGGATTGCCTCTGTTCAGTACGGTGGCAGAAAATAAATGGGATTGCCACTGTTCAGTCCGGTGGCAGAGAAGAAATGGGATTGAAAGAGAAAATATAGTTATCTAAACGCCCTAACAACCCCGTTTTGATTGGCACGGTTTCCCCAACATAGCCATCAAAACCAAGCTGCCTGGGGAATGCGATGCGATGCGATTTCTGGGGTTGGGATTGCCGATGCGATGCGATGCGATGCGATGCGATGCGAAATGAATGGGATTGCCACTGTTCAGTCCGGTGGCAGAGAAGAAATGGGATTGAAAGAGAAAATATAGTTATCTAAACGCCCTAACAACCCCGTTTTGATTGGCACGGTTTCCCCAACATAGCCATCAAAACCAAGCTGCCTGCCAAGCTGTTCAGTCCGACGGCAGAAAAGAAATGGAATTGCCTCTGTTCAGTCCGATGGCAGAAAACAAATGGGATTGCCGGTGGCAGAGAAGAAATGGGCTTGCCACTGTTCAGTCCGGTGGCAGAGAAGAAATAGGCGAGCGAGCGAGAGAAACTGTTTTCCTATCACATTGCAATTGGAACTAAATTAATTTCCGAGCAGGCACCGGCTAATAAACCCCTGTTCAGTCCGATGGCAGAAATAAATGGGATTGCCTCTGTTCAGTCCGGTGGCAGAAAATAAATGGGATTGCCACTGTTCAGTACGGTGGCAGAGAAGAAATGGGATTGAAAGAGAAAATATAGTTATCTAAACGCCCTGACAACCCCGTTTTGATTGACACGGTTTCCCCAACATAGCCATCAAAACCAAGCTGCCTGGGGAATGCGATGCGAAATGGGATTGAAAGAGAAAATATAGTTATCTAAACGCCCTAACAACCCCGTTTTGATTGGCACGGTTTCCCCAACATAGCCATCAAAACCAAGCTGCCTGGGGAATGCGATGCGATGCGATGCGATGCGATGCGATGCGATGCGATGCGATGCGATGCGATGCGATGCGATGCGATGCGATGCGATGCGATGCGATGCGATGCGATGCGATGCGATGCGATGCGATGCGATGCGATGCGATGCGATGCGATGCGATGCGATGCGATGCGATGCGATGCGATGCGATGCGATGCGATGCGATGCGATGCGATGCGATGCGATGCGATGCGATGCGATGCGATGCGATGCGATGCGATGCGATGCGATGCGATGCGATGCGATGCGATGCGATGCGATGCGATGCGATGCGATGCGATGCGATGCGATGCGATGCGATGCGATGCGATGCGATGCGATGCGATGCGATGCGATGCGATGCGATGCGATGCGATGCGATGCGATGCGATGCGATGCGATGCGATGCGATGCGATGCGATGCGATGCGATGCGATGCGATGCGATGCGATGCGATGCGATGCGATGCGATGCGATGCGATGCGATGCGATGCGATGCGATGCGATGCGATGCGATGCGATGCGATGCGATGCGATGCGATGCGATGCGATGCGATGCGATGCGATGCGATGCGATGCGATGCGATGCGATGCGATGCGATGCGATGCGATGCGATGCGATGCGATGCGATGCGATGCGATGCGATGCGATGCGATGCGATGCGATGCGATGCGATGCGATGCGATGCGATGCGATGCGATGCGATGCGGTGTTCAGTCCGATGCTTATAGTTATCTAAACGCCCTGACAACCCCGTTTTGATTGGCACGGTTTCCCCAACATAGCCATCAAAACCAAGCTGTTCAGTCCGGTGGCAGAGAAGAAATGGGATTGAAAGAGAAAATATAGTTATCTAAACGCCCTAACAACCCCGTTTTGATTGGCACGGTTTCCCCAACATAGCCATCAAAACCAAGCTGCCTGGGGAATGCGATGCGATGCGATGCGATGCGATGCGATGCGATGCGATGCGATGCGATGCGATGCGATGCGATGCGATGCGATGCGATGCGATGCGATGCGATGCGATGCGATGCGATGCGATGCGAAATGAATGGGATTGCCACTGTTCAGTCCGGTGGCAGAGAAGAAATGGGATTGAAAGAGAAAATATAGTTATCTAAACGCCCTGACAACCCCGTTTTGATTGGCACGGTTTCCCCAACATAGCCATCAAAACCAAGCTGCCTGCCAAGCTGTTCAGTCCGACGGCAGAAAAGAAATGGAATTGCCTCTGTTCAGTCCGATGGCAGAAAACAAATGGGATTGCCGGTGGCAGAGAAGAAATGGGCTTGCCACTGTTCAGTCCGGTGGCAGAGAAGAAATAGGCGAGCGAGCGAGAGAAACTGTTTTCCTATCACATTGCAATTGGAACTAAATTAATTTCCGAGCAGGCACCGGCTAATAAACCCCTGTTCAGTCCGATGGCAGAAATAAATGGGATTGCCTCTGTTCAGTCCGGTGGCAGAAAATAAATGGGATTGCCACTGTTCAGTACGGTGGCAGAGAAGAAATGGGATTGAAAGAGAAAATATAGTTATCTAAACGCCCTGACAACCCCGTTTTGATTGACACGGTTTCCCCAACATAGCCATCAAAACCAAGCTGCCTGGGGAATGCGATGCGAAATGGGATTGAAAGAGAAAATATAGTTATCTAAACGCCCTAACAACCCCGTTTTGATTGGCACGGTTTCCCCAACATAGCCATCAAAACCAAGCTGCCTGGGGAATGCGATGCGATGCGATGCGATGCGATGCGATGCGATGCGATGCGATGCGATGCGATGCGATGCGATGCGATGCGATGCGATGCGATGCGATGCGATGCGATGCGATGCGATGCGATGCGATGCGATGCGATGCGATGCGATGCGATGCGATGCGATGCGATGCGATGCGATGCGATGCGATGCGATGCGATGCGATGCGATGCGATGCGATGCGATGCGATGCGATGAGAGAAACTGTGCTCCTATCACATTGCAATTGCTATTAAATTAATTTCCGAGCGGGCACCGGCTAATAAACCACTGTTCAGTCCGATGGCAGAAATAAATGGGATTGCCTCTGTTCAGTCCGGTGACAGAGAAGAAATGGGATTGAAAGAGAAGAACATAGTATTTAGGCGAGCGAGCGAGAGAAACTGTTTTCCTATCACATTGCAATTGGAACTAAATTAATTTCCTAGCAGGCACTGGCTAATAAACCCCTGTTCAGTCCGATGGCAGAAATAAATGGGATTGCCTCTGTTCAGTACGGTGGCAGAAAATAAATGGGATTGCCACTGTTCAGTCCGGTGGCAGAGAAGAAATGGGATTGAAAGAGAAAATATAGTTATCTAAACGCCCTAACAACCCCGTTTTGATTGGCACGGTTTCCCCAACATAGCCATCAAAACCAAGCTGCCTGGGGAATGCGATGCGATGCGATTTCTGGGGTTGGGATTGCCGATGCGATGCGATGCGATGCGATGCGATGCGATGCGATGCGAAATGAATGGGATTGCCACTGTTCAGTCCGGTGGCAGAGAAGAAATGGGATTGAAAGAGAAAATATAGTTATCTAAACGCCCTAACAACCCCGTTTTGATTGGCACGGTTTCCCCAACATAGCCATCAAAACCAAGCTGCCTGCCAAGCTGTTCAGTCCGACGGCAGAAAAGAAATGGAATTGCCTCTGTTCAGTCCGATGGCAGAAAACAAATGGGATTGCCGGTGGCAGAGAAGAAATGGGCTTGCCACTGTTCAGTCCGGTGGCAGAGAAGAAATAGGCGAGCGAGCGAGAGAAACTGTTTTCCTATCACATTGCAATTGGAACTAAATTAATTTCCGAGCAGGCACCGGCTAATAAACCCCTGTTCAGTGGGATTGCCACTGTTCAGTACGGTGGCAGAAAATAAATGGGATTGCCACTGTTCAGTCCGGTGGCAGAGAAGAAATGGGATTGCCTCTGTTCAGTCCGGTGGCAGAGAAGAAATGGGATTGAAAGAGAACCCCGTTTTGATTGACACGGTTTCCCCAACATAGCCATTAAAACCAAGCTGCCTGGGGAATGCGATGCGATGCGATGCGATGCGATGCGATGCGATGCGATGCGATGCGATGCGATGCGATGCGATGCGATGCGATGCGATGCGATGCGATGCGATGCGATGCGATGCGATGCGATGCGATGCGATGCGATGCGATGCGATGCGATGCGATGCGATGCGATGCGATGCGATGCGATGCGATGCGATGCGATGCGATGCGATGCGATGCGATGCGATGCGATGCGATGCGATGAGAGAAACTGTGCTCCTATCACATTGCAATTGCTATTAAATTAATTTCCGAGCGGGCACCGGCTAATAAACCACTGTTCAGTCCGATGGCAGAAATAAATGGGATTGCCTCAGTTCAGTCCGGTGACAGAGAAGAAATGGGATTGAAAGAGAAGAACATAGTATTTAGGCGAGCGAGCGAGAGAAACTGTTTTCCTATCACATTGCAATTGGAACTAAATTAATTTCCTAGCAGGCACTGGCTAATAAACCCCTGTTCAGTCCGATGGCAGAAATAAATGGGATTGCCTCTGTTCAGTACGGTGGCAGAAAATAAATGGGATTGCCACTGTTCAGTCCGGTGGCAGAGAAGAAATGGGATTGAAAGAGAAAATATAGTTATCTAAACGCCCTAACAACCCCGTTTTGATTGGCACGGTTTCCCCAACATAGCCATCAAAACCAAGCTGCCTGGGGAATGCGATGCGATGCGATTTCTGGGGTTGGGATTGCCGATGCGATGCGATGCGATGCGATGCGATGCGAAATGAATGGGATTGCCACTGTTCAGTCCGGTGGCAGAGAAGAAATGGGATTGAAAGAGAAAATATAGTTATCTAAACGCCCTAACAACCCCGTTTTGATTGGCACGGTTTCCCCAACATAGCCATCAAAACCAAGCTGCCTGCCAAGCTGTTCAGTCCGACGGCAGAAAAGAAATGGAATTGCCTCTGTTCAGTCCGATGGCAGAAAACAAATGGGATTGCCGGTGGCAGAGAAGAAATGGGCTTGCCACTGTTCAGTCCGGTGGCAGAGAAGAAATAGGCGAGCGAGCGAGAGAAACTGTTTTCCTATTACATTGCAATTGGAACTAAATTAATTTCCGAGCAGGCACCGGCTAATAAACCCCTGTTCAGTCCGATGGCAGAAATAAATGGGATTGCCTCTGTTCAGTCCGGTGGCAGAAAATAAATGGGATTGCCACTGTTCAGTACGGTGGCAGAGAAGAAATGGGATTGAAAGAGAAAATATAGTTATCTAAACGCCCTGACAACCCCGTTTTGATTGACACGGTTTCCCCAACATAGCCATCAAAACCAAGCTGCCTGGGGAATGCGATGCGAAATGGGATTGAAAGAGAAAATATAGTTATCTAAACGCCCTAACAACCCCGTTTTGATTGGCACGGTTTCCCCAACATAGCCATCAAAACCAAGCTGCCTGGGGAATGCGATGCGATGCGATGCGATGCGATGCGATGCGATGCGATGCGATGCGATGCGATGCGATGCGATGCGATGCGATGCGATGCGATGCGATGCGATGCGATGCGATGCGATGCGATGCGATGCGATGCGATGCGATGCGATGCGATGCGATGCGATGCGATGCGATGCGATGCGATGCGATGCGATGCGATGCGATGCGATGCGATGCGATGCGATGCGATGCGATGCGATGCGATGCGATGCGATGCGATGCGATGCGATGCGATGCGATGCGATGCGATGCGATGCGATGCGATGCGATGCGATGCGATGCGATGCGATGCGATGCGATGCGATGCGATGCGATGCGATGCGATGCGATGCGATGCGATGCGATGCGATGCGATGCGATGCGATGCGATGCGATGCGATGCGATGCGATGCGATGCGATGCGATGCGATGCGATGCGATGCGATGCGATGCGATGCGATGCGATGCGATGCGATGCGATGCGATGCGATGCGATGCGATGCGATGCGATGCGATGCGATGCGATGCGATGCGATGCGATGCGATGCGATGCGATGCGATGCGATGCGATGCGATGCGATGCGATGCGATGCGATGCGATGAGAGAAACTGTGCTCCTATCACATTGCAATTGCTATTAAATTAATTTCCGAGCGGGCACCGGCTAATAAACCACTGTTCAGTCCGATGGCAGAAATAAATGGGATTGCCTCTGTTCAGTCCGGTGACAGAGAAGAAATGGGATTGAAAGAGAAGAACATAGTATTTAGGCGAGCGAGCGAGAGAAACTGTTTTCCTATCACATTGCAATTGGAACTAAATTAATTTCCTAGCAGGCACTGGCTAATAAACCCCTGTTCAGTCCGATGGCAGAAATAAATGGGATTGCCTCTGTTCAGTACGGTGGCAGAAAATAAATGGGATTGCCACTGTTCAGTCCGGTGGCAGAGAAGAAATGGGATTGAAAGAGAAAATATAGTTATCTAAACGCCCTAACAACCCCGTTTTGATTGGCACGGTTTCCCCAACATAGCCATCAAAACCAAGCTGCCTGGGGAATGCGATGCGATGCGATTTCTGGGGTTGGGATTGCCGATGCGATGCGATGCGATGCGATGCGATGCGATGCGATGCGATGCGATGCGAAATGAATGGGATTGCCACTGTTCAGTCCGGTGGCAGAGAAGAAATGGGATTGAAAGAGAAAATATAGTTATCTAAACGCCCTAACAACCCCGTTTTGATTGGCACGGTTTCCCCAACATAGCCATCAAAACCAAGCTGCCTGCCAAGCTGTTCAGTCCGACGGCAGAAAAGAAATGGAATTGCCTCTGTTCAGTCCGATGGCAGAAAACAAATGGGATTGCCGGTGGCAGAGAAGAAATGGGCTTGCCACTGTTCAGTCCGGTGGCAGAGAAGAAATAGGCGAGCGAGCGAGAGAAACTGTTTTCCTATCACATTGCAATTGGAACTAAATTAATTTCCGAGCAGGCACCGGCTAATAAACCCCTGTTCAGTGGGATTGCCACTGTTCAGTACGGTGGCAGAAAATAAATGGGATTGCCACTGTTCAGTCCGGTGGCAGAGAAGAAATGGGATTGCCTCTGTTCAGTCCGGTGGCAGAGAAGAAATGGGATTGAAAGAGAACCCCGTTTTGATTGACACGGTTTCCCCAACATAGCCATTAAAACCAAGCTGCCTGGGGAATGCGATGCGATGCGATGCGATGCGATGCGATGCGATGCGATGCGATGCGATGCGATGCGATGCGATGCGATGCGATGCGATGCGATGCGATGCGATGCGATGCGATGCGATGCGATGCGATGCGATGCGATGCGATGCGATGCGATGCGATGCGATGCGATGCGATGCGATGCGATGCGATGCGATGCGATGCGATGCGATGCGATGCGATGCGATGCGATGCGATGCGATGCGATGCGATGCGATGCGATGCGATGCGATGCGATGCGATGCGATGAGAGAAACTGTGCTCCTATCACATTGCAATTGCTATTAAATTAATTTCCGAGCGGGCACCGGCTAATAAACCACTGTTCAGTCCGATGGCAGAAATAAATGGGATTGCCTCAGTTCAGTCCGGTGACAGAGAAGAAATGGGATTGAAAGAGAAGAACATAGTATTTAGGCGAGCGAGCGAGAGAAACTGTTTTCCTATCACATTGCAATTGGAACTAAATTAATTTCCTAGCAGGCACTGGCTAATAAACCCCTGTTCAGTCCGATGGCAGAAATAAATGGGATTGCCTCTGTTCAGTACGGTGGCAGAAAATAAATGGGATTGCCACTGTTCAGTCCGGTGGCAGAGAAGAAATGGGATTGAAAGAGAAAATATAGTTATCTAAACGCCCTAACAACCCCGTTTTGATTGGCACGGTTTCCCCAACATAGCCATCAAAACCAAGCTGCCTGGGGAATGCGATGCGATGCGATTTCTGGGGTTGGGATTGCCGATGCGATGCGATGCGATGCGATGCGATGCGAAATGAATGGGATTGCCACTGTTCAGTCCGGTGGCAGAGAAGAAATGGGATTGAAAGAGAAAATATAGTTATCTAAACGCCCTAACAACCCCGTTTTGATTGGCACGGTTTCCCCAACATAGCCATCAAAACCAAGCTGCCTGCCAAGCTGTTCAGTCCGACGGCAGAAAAGAAATGGAATTGCCTCTGTTCAGTCCGATGGCAGAAAACAAATGGGATTGCCGGTGGCAGAGAAGAAATGGGCTTGCCACTGTTCAGTCCGGTGGCAGAGAAGAAATAGGCGAGCGAGCGAGAGAAACTGTTTTCCTATCACATTGCAATTGGAACTAAATTAATTTCCGAGCAGGCACCGGCTAATAAACCCCTGTTCAGTCCGATGGCAGAAATAAATGGGATTGCCTCTGTTCAGTCCGGTGGCAGAAAATAAATGGGATTGCCACTGTTCAGTACGGTGGCAGAAAATAAATGGGATTGCCACTATTCAGTCCGGTGGCAGAGAAGAAATGGGATTGCCTCTGTTCAGTCCGGTGGCAGAGAAGAAATGGGATTGAAAGAGAAAATATAGTTATCTAAACGCCCTGACAACCCCGTTTTGATTGACACGGTTTCCCCAACATAGCCATCAAAACCAAGCTGCCTGGGGAATGCGATGCGATGCGATGCGATGCGATGCGATGCGATGCGATGCGATGCGATGCGATGCGATGCGATGCGATGCGATGCGATGCGATGCGATGCGATGCGATGCGATGCGATGCGATGCGATGCGATGCGATGCGATGCGATGCGATGCGATGCGATGCGATGCGATGCGATGCGATGCGATGCGATGCGATGCGATGCGATGCGATGCGATGCGATGCGATGCGATGCGATGCGATGCGATGCGATGCGATGCGATGCGATGCGATGCGATGCGATGCGATGCGATGCGATGCGATGCGATGCGATGCGATGCGATGCGATGCGATGCGATGCGATGCGATGCGATGCGATGCGATGCGATGCGATGCGATGCGATGCGATGCGATGCGATGCGATGCGATGCGATGCGATGCGATGCGATGCGATGCGATGCGATGCGATGCGATGCGATGCGATGCGATGCGATGCGATGCGATGCGATGCGATGCGATGCGATGCGATGCGATGCGATGCGATGCGATGCGATGCGATGCGATGCGATGCGATGCGATGCGATGCGATGCGATGCGATGCGATGCGATGCGATGCGATGCGATGCGATGCGATGCGATGCGATGCGATGCGATGCGATGCGATGCGATGCGATGCGATGCGATGCGATGCGATGCGATGCGATGCGATGCGATGCGATGCGATGCGATGCGATGCGATGCGATGCGATGCGATGCGATGCGATGCGATGCGATGCGATGCGATGCGATGCGATGCGATGCGATGCGATGCGATGCGATGCGATGCGATGCGATGCGATGCGATGCGATGCGATGCGATGCGATGCGATGCGATGCGATGCGATGCGATGCGATGCGATGCGATGCGATGCGATGCGATGCGATGCGATGCGATGCGATGCGATGCGATGCGATGCGATGCGATGCGATGCGATGCGATGCGATGCGATGCGATGCGATGCGATGCGATGCGATGCGATGCGATGCGATGCGATGCGATGAGAGAAACTGTGCTCCTATCACATTGCAATTGCTATTAAATTAATTTCCGAGCGGGCACCGGCTAATAAACCACTGTTCAGTCCGATGGCAGAAATAAATGGGATTGCCTCTGTTCAGTCCGGTGACAGAGAAGAAATGGGATTGAAAGAGAAGAACATAGTATTTAGGCGAGCGAGCGAGAGAAACTGTTTTCCTATCACATTGCAATTGGAACTAAATTAATTTCCTAGCAGGCACTGGCTAATAAACCCCTGTTCAGTCCGATGGCAGAAATAAATGGGATTGCCTCTGTTCAGTACGGTGGCAGAAAATAAATGGGATTGCCACTGTTCAGTCCGGTGGCAGAGAAGAAATGGGATTGAAAGAGAAAATATAGTTATCTAAACGCCCTAACAACCCCGTTTTGATTGGCACGGTTTCCCCAACATAGCCATCAAAACCAAGCTGCCTGGGGAATGCGATGCGATGCGATTTCTGGGGTTGGGATTGCCGATGCGATGCGATGCGATGCGATGCGAAATGAATGGGATTGCCACTGTTCAGTCCGGTGGCAGAGAAGAAATGGGATTGAAAGAGAAAATATAGTTATCTAAACGCCCTAACAACCCCGTTTTGATTGGCACGGTTTCCCCAACATAGCCATCAAAACCAAGCTGCCTGCCAAGCTGTTCAGTCCGACGGCAGAAAAGAAATGGAATTGCCTCTGTTCAGTCCGATGGCAGAAAACAAATGGGATTGCCGGTGGCAGAGAAGAAATGGGCTTGCCACTGTTCAGTCCGGTGGCAGAGAAGAAATAGGCGAGCGAGCGAGAGAAACTGTTTTCCTATCACATTGCAATTGGAACTAAATTAATTTCCGAGCAGGCACCGGCTAATAAACCCCTGTTCAGTGGGATTGCCACTGTTCAGTACGGTGGCAGAAAATAAATGGGATTGCCACTGTTCAGTCCGGTGGCAGAGAAGAAATGGGATTGCCTCTGTTCAGTCCGGTGGCAGAGAAGAAATGGGATTGAAAGAGAACCCCGTTTTGATTGACACGGTTTCCCCAACATAGCCATTAAAACCAAGCTGCCTGGGGAATGCGATGCGATGCGATGCGATGCGATGCGATGCGATGCGATGCGATGCGATGCGATGCGATGCGATGCGATGCGATGCGATGCGATGCGATGCGATGCGATGCGATGCGATGCGATGCGATGCGATGCGATGCGATGCGATGCGATGCGATGCGATGCGATGCGATGCGATGCGATGCGATGCGATGCGATGCGATGCGATGCGATGCGATGCGATGCGATGCGATGCGATGCGATGCGATGCGATGCGATGCGACGCGATGCGATGCGATGCGATGCGATGCGATGCGATGCGATGCGATGCGATGCGATGCGATGCGATGCGATGCGATGCGATGCGATGCGATGCGATGCGATGCGATGCGATGCGATGCGATGCGATGCGATGCGATGCGATGCGATGGCAGAAAAGAAATGGGATTGTCTATATTCAGTCCGACGGCAGAAAAGAAATGGGATTGCCTCTGTTCAGTCCGATGGCAGAAAAGAAATGGGATTGCCTATATTCAGTCCGACGGCAGAAAAGAAATGGGATTGCCTCTGTTCAGTCCGGTGGCAGAGAAGAAATGGGATTGAAAGAGAAGAACATAGTATTTAGGGGAGAGAGTGAGGGATGGGATTGCCACTGTTCAGTCCGGTGGCAGAGAAGGAATTGAATGAGAAGAACATAGTATTTAGGGAAGCGAGTGAGAGAAACTGTGCTCCTATCACATTGCAATTGCTATTAAATTAATTTCCGAGCGGGCACCGGCTAATAAACCACTGTTCAGTCCGATGGCAGAAATAAATGGGATTGCCTCTGTTCAGTCCGGTGACAGAGAAGAAATGGGATTGAAAGAGAAGAACATAGTATTTAGGCGAGCGAGCGAGAGAAACTGTTTTCCTATCACATTGCAATTGGAACTAAATTAATTTCCTAGCAGGCACTGGCTAATAAACCCCTGTTCAGTCCGATGGCAGAAATAAATGGGATTGCCTCTGTTCAGTACGGTGGCAGAAAATAAATGGTATTGCCACTGTTCAGTCCGGTGGCAGAGAAGAAATGGGATTGAAAGAGAAAATATAGTTATCTAAACGCCCTAACAACCCCGTTTTGATTGGCACGGTTTCCCCAACATAGCCATCAAAACCAAGCTGCCTGGGGAATGCGATGCGATGCGATTTCTGGGGTTGGGATTGCCGATGCGATGCGATGCGATGCGATGCGAAATGAATGGGATTGCCACTGTTCAGTCCGGTGGCAGAGAAGAAATGGGATTGAAAGAGAAAATATAGTTATCTAAACGCCCTAACAACCCCGTTTTGATTGGCACGGTTTCCCCAACATAGCCATCAAAACCAAGCTGCCTGCCAAGCTGTTCAGTCCGACGGCAGAAAAGAAATGGAATTGCCTCTGTTCAGTCCGATGGCAGAAAACAAATGGGATTGCCGGTGGCAGAGAAGAAATGGGCTTGCCACTGTTCAGTCCGGTGGCAGAGAAGAAATAGGCGAGCGAGCGAGAGAAACTGTTTTCCTATCACATTGCAATTGGAACTAAATTAATTTCCGAGCAGGCACCGGCTAATAAACCCCTGTTCAGTCCGATGGCAGAAATAAATGGGATTGCCTCTGTTCAGTCCGGTGGCAGAAAATAAATGGGATTGCCACTGTTCAGTACGGTGGCAGAAAATAGATGGGATTGCCACTGTTCAGTCCGGTGGCAGAGAAGAAATGGGTTTGCCTCTGTTCAGTCCGGTGGCAGAGAAGAAATGGGATTGAAAGAGAAAATATAGTTATCTAAACGCCCTGACAACCCCGTTTTGATTGACACGGTTTCCCCAACATAGCCATCAAAACCAAGCTGCCTGGGGAACGCGATGCGATGCGATGCGATGCGATGCGATGCGATGCGATGCGATGCGATGCGATGCGATGCGATGCGATGCGATGCGATGCGATGCGATGCGATGCGATGCGATGCGATGCGATGCGATGCGATGCGATGCGATGCGATGCGATGCGATGCGATGCGATGCGATGCGATGCGATGCGATGCGATGCGATGCGATGCGATGCGATGCGATGCGATGCGATGCGATGCGATGCGATGCGATGCGATGCGATGCGATGCGATGCGATGCGATGCGATGCGATGCGATGCGATGCGATGCGATGCGATGCGATGCGATGCGATGCGATGCGATGCGATGCGATGCGATGCGATGCGATGCGATGCGATGCGATGCGATGCGATGCGATGCGATGCGATGCGATGCGATGCGATGCGATGCGATGCGATGCGATGCGATGCGATGCGATGCGATGCGATGCGATGCGATGCGATGCGATGCGATGCGATGCGATGCGATGCGATGCGATGCGATGCGATGCGATGCGATGCGATGCGATGCGATGCGATGCGATGCGATGCGATGCGATGCGATGCGATGCGATGCGATGCGATGCGATGCGATGCGATGCGATGCGATGCGATGCGATGCGATGCGATGCGATGCGATGCGATGCGATGCGATGCGATGCGATGCGATGCGATGCGATGCGATGCGATGCGATGCGATGCGATGCGATGCGATGCGATGCGATGCGATGCGATGCGATGCGATGCGATGCGATGCGATGCGATGCGATGCGATGCGATGCGATGCGATGCGATGCGATGCGATGCGATGCGATGCGATGCGATGCGATGCGATGCGATGCGATGCGATGCGATGCGATGCGATGCGATGCGATGCGATGCGATGCGATGCGATGCGATGCGATGCGATGCGATGCGATGCGATGCGATGCGATGCGATGCGATGCGATGCGATGCGATGCGATGCGATGCGATGCGATGCGATGCGATGCGATGCGATGCGATGCGATGCGATGCGATGCGATGCGATGCGATGCGATGAGAGAAACTGTGCTCCTATCACATTGCAATTGCTATTAAATTAATTTCCGAGCGGGCACCGGCTAATAAACCACTGTTCAGTCCGATGGCAGAAATAAATGGGATTGCCTCTGTTCAGTCCGGTGACAGAGAAGAAATGGGATTGAAAGAGAAGAACATAGTATTTAGGCGAGCGAGCGAGAGAAACTGTTTTCCTATCACATTGCAATTGGAACTAAATTAATTTCCGAGCAGGCACTGGCTAATAAACCCCTGTTCAGTCCGATGGCAGAAATAAATGGGATTGCCTCTGTTCAGTACGGTGGCAGAAAATAAATGGGATTGCCACTGTTCAGTCCGGTGGCAGAGAAGAAATGGGATTGAAAGAGAAAATATAGTTATCTAAACGCCCTAACAACCCCGTTTTGATTGGCACGGTTTCCCCAACATAGCCATCAAAACCAAGCTGCCTGGGGAATGCGATGCGATGCGATTTCTGGGGTTGGGATTGCCGATGCGATGCGATGCGATGCGATGCGATGCGATGCGAAATGAATGGGATTGCCACTGTTCAGTCCGGTGGCAGAGAAGAAATGGGATTGAAAGAGAAAATATAGTTATCTAAACGCCCTAACAACCCCGTTTTGATTGGCACGGTTTCCCCAACATAGCCATCAAAACCAAGCTGCCTGCCAAGCTGTTCAGTCCGACGGCAGAAAAGAAATGGAATTGCCTCTGTTCAGTCCGATGGCAGAAAACAAATGGGATTGCCGGTGGCAGAGAAGAAATGGGCTTGCCACTGTTCAGTCCGGTGGCAGAGAAGAAATAGGCGAGCGAGCGAGAGAAACTGTTTTCCTATCACATTGCAATTGGAACTAAATTAATTTCCGAGCAGGCACCGGCTAATAAACCCCTGTTCAGTGGGATTGCCACTGTTCAGTACGGTGGCAGAAAATAAATGGGATTGCCACTGTTCAGTCCGGTGGCAGAGAAGAAATGGGATTGCCTCTGTTCAGTCCGGTGGCAGAGAAGAAATGGGATTGAAAGAGAACCCCGTTTTGATTGACACGGTTTCCCCAACATAGCCATTAAAACCAAGCTGCCTGGGGAATGCGATGCGATGCGATGCGATGCGATGCGATGCGATGCGATGCGATGCGATGCGATGCGATGCGATGCGATGCGATGCGATGCGATGCGATGCGATGCGATGCGATGCGATGCGATGCGATGCGATGCGATGCGATGCGATGCGATGCGATGCGATGCGATGCGATGCGATGCGATGCGATGCGATGCGATGCGATGCGATGCGATGCGATGCGATGCGATGCGATGCGATGCGATGCGATGCGATGCGATGCGATGCGATGGGTAAAGAAATGGGATTGCCTCTGATCAGTCCGGTGGCAGAAAATAAATGGGATTGCCACTGTTCATTACGGTGGCAGAAAATAAATGGGATTGTCACTGTTCAGTCCGGTGGCAGAGAAGAAATGGGATTGAAAGAGAAAATATAGTTAAAACAACCCCGTTTTGATTGGCACGGTTTCCCCAACTAAACCATCAAAACCAAGCTGCCTGGGGAATGCGATGCGATGCGATGCGATGCGATGCGATACGATGCGATGCGATGCGATGCGATGCGATGCGATGCGATGCGATGCGATGCGATTGCTGGGGTTGGGATTGCCGAAAAAAAAATGGGATTGCCTCTGCTCAGTCCGGTGGCAGAAAATAAATGGGATTGCCACTGTTCAGTCCGGTGGCAGAGAAGAAATGGGATTGAAAGAGAAAATATAGTTATCTAAACGCCCTGACAACCTCGTTTTGATTGGCACGGTTTCCCCAACATAGCCATCAAAACCAAGCTGCCTGCCTGCGATGCGATGCGATGCGATGCGATGCGATGCGATGCGATGCGATGCGATGCGATGCGATGCGAAGCGATGCGATGGGTAAAGAAATGGGATTGCCTCTGATCAGTCCGGTGGCAGAAAATAAATGGGATTGCCACTGTTCATTACGGTGGCAGAAAATAAATGGGATTGCCACTGTTCAGTCCGGTGGCAGAGAAGAAATGGGATTGAAAGAGAAAATATAGTTAAAACAACCCCGTTTTGATTGGCACGGTTTCCCCAACTAAACCATCAAAACCAAGCTGCCTGGGGAATGCGATGCGATGCGATGCGATGCGATACGATGCGATGCGATGCGATGCGATGCGATGCGATGCGATGCGATGCGATTGCTGGGGTTGGGATTGCCGAAAAAAAAATGGGATTGCCTCTGCTCAGTCCGGTGGCAGAAAATAAATGGGATTGCCACTGTTCAGTCCGGTGGCAGAGAAGAAATGGGATTGGAAGAGAAAATATAGTTATCTAAACGCCCTGACAACCCCGTTTTGATTGGCACGGTTTCCCCAACATAGCCATCAAAACCAAGCTGCCTGCCAAGCTGTTCAGTCCGACGGCAGAAAAGAAATGGGATTGCCTCTGTTCAGTCCGATGGCAGAAAAGAAATGGGATTGCCGGTGGCAGAGAAGAAATGGGCTTGCCACTGTTCAGTCCGGTGGCAGAGAAGAAATAGGCGAGCGAGCGAGAGAAACTGTTTTCCTATCACATTGCAATTGGAACTAAATTAATTTCCGAGCAGGCACCGTCTAATAAACCCCTGTTCAGTCCGATGGCAGAAATAAATGGGATTGCCTCTGTTCAGTCCGGTGGCAGAAAATAAATGGGATTGCCACTGTTCAGTACGGTGGCAGAAAATAAATGGGATTGCCACTGTTCAGTCCGGTGGCAGAGAAGAAATGGGATTGCCTCTGTTCAGTCCGATGGCAGAAAATAAATGGGATTGCCACTGTTCAGTCCGGTGGCAGAGAAGAAATGTGATTGAGAGAGAAGAACATAGTATTTAGGCGAGCGAGCGAGAGAAACTATTTTCCTATCACATTGCAAATGCAACTAAATTAATTTCCGAGCGGGCACCGGTTAATAAACCACTGTTCAGTCCGTTGGCAGAAAAGAAATGGGATTGCCTCTGTTCAGTCCGATGGCAGGAAAGAAATGGGTTTGCTTCTGTTCAGTCCGGTGGCAGAAAATAAATGGGATTGTCACTAATCAGTCCGGTGGCAGAGAAAAATGGGATTGAGAGAGAAGAACATAGTATTAAGGCGAGCGAGCGAGATAAACTTGCTATTAAATTAATTCCGAGCGGGAACCGGCTAATAAACCACTGTTCAGTCCGGTGGCAGAGAAGAAATGGGATTGAGAGAGAAGAACATAGTATTTAGGCGAGCGAGCGAGAGAAACTATTTTCCTATCACATTGCAAATGCAACTAAATTAATTTCCGAGCGGGCACCGGTTAATAAACCACTGTTCATTCCGATGGCAGAAAAGAAATGGGATTGCCTCTGTTCAGTCCGATGGCAGAAAAGAAATGGGATTGAAAGAAGAACATAGTATTTAGGCGAATGAGCGAGAGAAACTATTTTCCTATCACATTGCAATTGCAACTAAATTAATTTCCGAGCGGGCACCGGTTAATAAACCACTGTTCAGTCCGATGGCAGAAAAGAAATGGGATTGCCTCTGTTCAGCCCGATGGCAGAAAATAAATGGGATTGCCTCTGTTCAGTCCGGTAGCAGAAAATAGACGAGATTGCCACTGTTCAGTCTGGTGGCAGAGAAGAGAAACTATTTTCCTATCACATTGCAATTGCAACTAAATTAACTTCCTAGCAGACACCGGCTAATAAACCACTGTTCAGTCCGATGGCAGAGAAGAAATGGGATTGCCTCTGTTCAGTCCGATGGCAGAAAATAAATGGGATTGCCACTGTTCAGTCTGGGGCAGAAAATAAATGGGATTGCCACTGTTCAGTCCGGTGGCAGAGAAGAAATGGGATTGAGAGAGAAGAACATAGTATTTAGGCGAACGACCGAGAGAAACTATTTTCCTATCACTGTGTAATTGTAACTAAATTTATTTCCGAGAAATGGGATTGCCACTGTTTGGTTCTATGGCAGAAAATAAATGGGATTTGGAGAGAATAGCGTAGTATTTAGGCTATTATGCTATTTTCTCATCACATTGCAATTGCAACTAAATTAATTTCTAAACGTGCACCGGCTAATAAACCACTGTTCAGTCCGATGGCAGCAAAGAAATGGGATTGCCACTGTTCAGTCCGGTGGCAGAAAATAAATGGGATTGCCACTGTTCAGTTCGGTGGCACAAAAGAAATGGGATTTCCACTGTTCAGTCCGGTGGCAGAGAAGAAATGGGATTTGGAGAGGAGAGCATAGTATTTAGGCTCTTAGGCTATTTTCCTATCACATTGCAATTACAACTAAATTTATTTCCGAGCTGGCAATAGTTTATAAACCACTGTTCAGTTTGGTGGCAGAAAAGAAATGTGATTGAGAGAATAGAACATAATGCTTGAACGAGCGAGCGAGAGAAACTATTTTCCCATCACTTTTCAATTGCAAGATTTCTTTGCTTATAACTCGAACATTTCTTAATAAATCGGAAAGATGTTTGAATAAATTGGTTGGAAATATTTCTACGCATCTATCACAATGAATAAAATGTTATTTTTCATGAGATAAACAATTGAATAACTGTAAACTGTCAAGCGTTATCTGAACGCCCTGACTACTACGTTTTGATTGGCCCGATTTACGGTTTCCCCAATACAGGCTTCAAAATCAATGTGCCTGGAGGAATCCACTTTGTAAATATATGCAATTTGCGAGTACTTTGATACTCGCTTGTCTTTGTGCAGACCGGAATATTTTTCCCTAACACGTACTTCTAAACTGAGGAGCTTGAGAAAATCATCTATTCAGATACTAGAGACGAATGAACTTTCAAGTTCAAAGCTTCTATAGTATAACAAGTATGCTCATTAAATTTCTACGCATACTATTTAATGATTAGGCAAAATTCTGTTAATCATTTGCTGCGATAGCGTCAATTGATTCAACAACATGCATAGGACGTGTATGTCAAAATCGAAACTGCGGTCATCAAATTTACTTTTAACGAATGATAATAATCTATTATAATGCATGAATGGCAATTGTTCAAACTCTTTACTTATAAAGCAAATATGTTGAATACCATTGAATTCGAAATTTGTTTATTCAATCAATAATTTCAACAATGCAAACAAATGCTGACTAAGACAATGGCAGCCCCACGTCAACCTTGCGGTTATACCATAGATATAACCCACCCATTTTTTCTTCTTCTTCTTTAATTAAATCGAAACCCCGTTGATGGTTTCAGTGTCGCATGACTTAAAATGTATCTTGTTGGTTAGTGAATCCAGAGGAGGTGTGTTGCTATGGAAATTTGGAAGACAAACTAGAGGCGAATGATTCAAGGTAGCAATCATCTCCATCAAAATCAATGGGCCTAAGGAAATTGGCTTTACAAGTACATGCTAGTTGGAGAAACATTTACTCCCACCTATATATGTTCGCTAACACAGCCATCTAAATCAAGGTGCCTTACTTAGTGCCTTAATTGTTTCATTCAATCAATAATTTAATCATCACAAACAAACTAAGGCAAAGGTAGTCCCACGTCAACCTTGCGGTTATGTAATAGATATAAATCACCCATTTTTTTCTAGATTTTGCTTTCCAAAACTTATTACATTATCTAGTACATTGTTTTATTCAGCTAAATGTTGTAGAAATTAATTTTTTACATTCAGATGCAGTAGATTTTCATTACCCCAAGTATGAAATACATGTATTTTGTTTTGGAATGTCTCGGTGGCGTTTCATTTCCAATTTCCGCGAAAACCGAATTTCTTCTTCATACATAATAACAAATGATAAACAAATTGTTTTCACCTATATTTCAGTTACAGTTTTCCGAAGCATTGCATCATGGAAGAAATATCCCAAGAGAGAAACAATTGACTGGTAGATGAAGGCATTTGATATGCAAATTAATTTTCAATGTAAAAAGGTATATTAAAATCCATGCTGAACATATAATATTCATATTAGCCTTCACTTGAAATAGACTAACTCATCTAGTCCAAGTCTGAGCTTATCATTTCATCTAACCAACTAACCACTTAATCCCAATACGGAAAAAGTACCGAAGTTGAACAGTTAATTTGTTAATATCAAAAGTTTCACAAAGCCAACAATTAAGTATCATCTCGCCTCGTCTCGGTTGTGTCTATTTTCCCGATCCGTCATGTACAAGCAATACACACGCACTAATGGTGATGACTGCTCGCAAAGGCTTTAGCTGCCGATAAATTACTAATTGGAAAAGTTGAGAGGTAGAAACTTTTTCTACCTTCCTTCCTATTTTATGTTAACACCTTATTTGACTTGGTGAGTCAGAATAGATGTGTGTTATTGGAAGGGGTTAATATTGTTAGTGATGATACTTATAAATGAAAGCATTTATGATATCGCGTGTACTTTGTTTGTAATGGATTATTATGTTTGACTTCCGGTAGAATGTAGGGACACGTTGTACGTGTTGATAATTGCGAGGTCAGCTCAACACGAGGAGGGATCCTATCATCTTCACACGACAAAAAGATCAGAAGAGCAGAGTGCAAGGTCGATATGTTTGGATGATTTTTGAAATGCTGTAACTTCGTGAAAAATCAACGCATGAAGATTGTCTTGACATTATTTTGAAGCTTCAACTTTGAACTCCTCCAGTGAGACTCCAGTGAACGTTACATACGTTTAGCCGTTCTTTCAAGCCGACCGATCAAAGATTGGAGTAAATCAGAGGAACGCTTCATCGTAAACTGTAGCAAAACTACAAAATGCTATGCGTACCCTCGAAATGAACGATTCGTAACTCTCGTTTTCATACGTTTGTGGGTATGACGATTGCAAGGAGTGATGATATTCACACAAATACTCTCGCATTCCCACATATACAAACACTCCACACCTAAAAAACTCGGCTAACTAACTAATGGTTAACAAAAACTTTTGTCAGTCCACAAAAAGTTTGAAAAAAACAGAAAAAAATCGATTTTTTATTTCTTCCAGATATTTTTTGTCCACTGCATTTACACACACCCAGATGAAAATATGTTCGTAAAATATTCCATAACTTGAAAATTGAAACTTCAAAATGATGTATATCCCATCTTCATGTGATCATATTTCACTCATCCAAAAATTTTGACGTCGCACTCTGCTTGCTATCGCGGTATTACACATATGCTGAATAAAGTTCTATTTTAATTTATATTGTACGAATATTCAAATGTTTGGAAGTATGCAAACATTATGTATACAACTGAAGTATACACTGCCTCGAACTGCCGATCGGCTGAACATGTAAACTTCTGAAGTTTTCTACACCGAAGACCCCGACCGAAACAAGGAATATACAAATTCAAATATGACACGAAAGTGGGGGGATCTTTCCCAATTGCAAGCAGACGGGGTCAAAAAGAGTTGGTACCAGACGGCTTGACTCCTACTTCGAAACGAAATATATGAGTGCACTTTCCAAGTTTGCTGAGGAGCAAATTGTGGTGGTTGTAATTTCTTGCTTTCACACATTCTTGGAAAGTTTGTTTCCAGGACTTTGTGTTCTTAAACCTTTGACTTGATATGGTGAAAAGGCAAAATTGGGAGGAATTTTTCCAAGAATGCAAGGAGTCATCCCAAGCGCATAACATTCACTCATTGTCGTTTGAGGGAGTAATTTTTTTGGGTTGGGATGGCAGAATTTAGTGTTGGAGGAATGATAATTGTTCTATGTGCAATATGTCGAATATTTCACGCGCTACTTTGGCTATGTCGAATTTGATATTTATGAATTATAAAATTACAAATGTTCGTGATGTACAACCCAATCGTTTTGAAGTCTCTATATACACTCGACAAAAAAATTAGAGGAACAGAATGCGAAGACGAAAATTTTATGTGATTTTTGACATGCTGTAACTTAGTGAAAAATAAACGCGTATCGATGGGAGACGCATCAATTTGAAGCTACAACTTTCAGGTTCTTAAACCTTTGACTATTTTTCCTACATATTTTTATCTTGATGTTTGTAGGTGTACTGGGCAACAATATCGGGAAGAAACGAAAAATCTATTTTTCTTTATTTTTTCAAGAATATACTGGACTAACAAATTTTTTTGCCAACTAACTCAACAGCAAATCCAATTAACCTCATCAATCACCTTTTTTTGGTTTAAATAACGTTCCTGTAGGACCTTCCCACACAGAGATAGTTCAGTTTGAATGAAAAATCACCCCTTCGTCTTTGATGATGAATAATTCAACAAACAATCATCGCACCGCAAATCAAAAGGCAGTTTTGAAAACCCCAATAAATTCTGCACGAGGATAATTTGGTCGGTGTTAAGTCAGACCGGACCATGTGACATTTTTATGATTTCGAGAAAAATAAAGTTGAAGTTTAGTGCTCTGCAAATTTCTAAGCATTGAATTTTTTCGTTCAATATAGTTCTAAGAAATGTTAGCTACTCTCTGGCAATACTGTGACGTGATATAATTGTAAAAAACATCACGTTTTATGCTCAAAACAGACAGTTATTTGGGATGCTATATGTACATAGTCCACTCTGACTGAACCAATGGAGCACTTTGTAAGACTTGGTTCACTATGACTGAATAATTTTGGAATATTTTTCAATCAATGAACAGTTATGCAGACAAAATGTGTTTCATCACATTTTTTCAATATTTTAAATCAATATTCAGCAAATAATATCAATATTCGGCAACTAATATACACTATTTTTCAATTTATTTTGCAGTAAATTTTTCACTCGAGAACATATATTTTGTTCGAATAAAATGACTATGTGTTACGTGTTATTGATTGAAATAAGTTGAAATTAATTTTATTCAATTAATGCATTATCCCTGTCTTCGTCTACTCGTAAATTCTCATAGAATCCATTATGTACAGGAGGAACGTATTTAAGGAGGTACATGATGTCACTGTGTCTTTCATTTTAGAAATACCATGCCCGTTAGGCCGATTACACATTATCCGGTTTCTACCGGACCGGTTTGAAACCCAAATGGCAAATTTCGATCGGACCAACCTTTTTACGGCGCCGTGATGCAGCCGTCTACAGCGACTGCAATGTCCGGTGACCGGACAAGCATTATACGCGATGACCGTAGAATAGTGTCGACGTCTGGTGGAGACATCGGTTTGGGAAAGCAAATCATTCTCTATAAGATTATCACACCTCAAGACAGTTTTAAGTTGTTTAAATTTTTAATGAAAACTTTTACTTCATATTATTTGCTTGCTCAGAACCTGTGGTATTGATTCTTCCTTAACCATTTTTGTATAGTTTTCTTGATATTTTAACTAAAACTCATCATTGTAATATACGATCATTATCATAATTATTGTTCAGGAGGTTTCCCCAACTTGCAAAAGAACGTATTACCTTATTACATAAAGAACACATTTCATGAGAAGAAGTTAATTTTCATTCATAGTTTTTATTTTAAGATATGTGTTTAATGCACCTGAAAATCCATTATCACTATCATTTCCCAAAAGCGGAGCACGAAGCTCCATGCCATGAAAGCGAATTGACAGTTGTTTGTCATGTCTGTTAGTATTAGTACAATTCAGGCAATTTTTCGTCTAATGTAATAGTATGTGTGCACTATTGACGTTTGTTTGTTGATTTTGAAACCAGTTGATAATTTGCAAGTGATATGAAATTTTTATTTCACTTCTTCAACAACTACCAGTGTTGTGGAACTAATTCTGTGATGCAAGTTTCTGCTCAAAGAGAAGCAATGGTCACAGGTGCACGATGTCATCATTTAGCATATTGCCACGGACTGTGTTATTAACGGTGAGTGGTGTCTTTTGACAAGCAGATCGAGTTATTTAATTGACTTCTATTTTTTGTTCACAGGCAACATCCCTTATCTGAAATAATTATTGAACGAGTTCGGGGAAGTCAAACAAATCTTCAATCGGTTCATGGAGGGGCGGATTTCGAGCGGCTTTATCGAGCTGAATGAGAAGGTTAGTTTTTGTTAATTTGAACACACTAAAAATAATTCTCTCGTCTAATATTCTTTGGGCATTCCAGTTTGACCTGACCGGCGACGCGATCGACGACGAGACCAAGGCACTCCAGCCAAAACAGTCAGATATGTGCTCTGTGGTCTAAATGTTCCAATGCCCGACGCCAAAGCATCGGTTCTGTCAGAACGAAATTCCAGCTTATCTGATTCGGTCATTCTTTGCCCCGGATCCGCGTACTGATAGCTGTGATGCGAATTGGGCTCGAGAAGCTGCCCATGCCCCAGGATTACGTGCTCGAGGAATTGCGGTATATGTTGAGCTCGTTCTTCGACGAGGATCAGCGGAAGCAGCAATGGAATAGTGTTTGAACGAATTATGTTATTTTATTCGTAATTTGTTTACTGTATTAATGAAATAAAAAAAAAAACTCTAGAATGAATGGATGTGTATACATTCTCTTGTAGGTAAATTCCAAAATAATCACAGGAAGTGAACACATTATACATATAAATAAATAGTGCCTCTGGCTTGTAACGGAATGTTATTATTATTGGTTCATCAAATTGCACTTTTATCTAACCGTGTTTCTGAGACTGTTGAAAAATTATGTGGCAACAGAGCGTGTGAAATAAATCATACTATTCGTGTATGCTTGGAAACGAAATAATTATGCCTATGAATGAATAAACCGCAGCTGGACTAAAGTTAGTTTTTTAAACGTATTCTGAAGTGGGGCGGAAGTATTCACGATAGGTACGGTAAGAACGCCGTTATGATGCAGGATGTGTGTAATGTCCGTGAGGCCTGGTCTCACTTTGATCATGCTCATGGTGTGCTACACTCCAACATTCGGCCTTATGTGATTTCCAAGGAACATACATATGAGAACGCTCGTGGTTGCCGCAGCAGCTGTGGGTTTAAGGTTTTCCGTCTGCACTCAGCTGCATGTAACCGGAATATTTGAAGCAATGTTTACCTGTCAAATCCACATATAAATAAATGCAAATATGTGTTTGTGAGAGATGTACGGTTTTGTGTAGCGCGAGGTCTCTTTCACATTGTTGTTCGGTTTTCCGTCCAAACCCAGCGGCGCTTTTTAAAACCGGTCCGGCAGAAACCGGATAATGTGTAATCGCCCTTAGGATACAGCGGTTTCAGAACTGCCTCTTGGAAATTGGTCACAGGTCCTCCAAGTCTTTTTCTCACGTCTAACTCTGCGAAGGGCGTTGTAGCAACCCTAGCTGGCAAAATAGCTTTGCAGTAAATTAGTGCAAAGCAAAAATATGCGCATCAATGAAAAAAAGACCACACACACGCAATCTTCTCATGCAAGAGTCGCACATGGCATACTCGTCGTGAGATGAGCGAACGGGTGCAAGTCGGGAGAAAACATTCCGACGGAATTCGAACGGTGTGAGAGAGGGAGCGAGAGATGATTTCACCACGGGAGTTTTTTTCCGATCGTTCAGTACGATCGAGGCAAGGAAATATATGTTACGGCAGTATCGGAATAGCGTTCAAGGGAGTATCCCACGATTTTGGGTAGAAGATTTGGCTATTTTGTGGAAAATTCCGATACAGTATTTTGGAAAAGTTCAGAGTGAGCTCGTTCCGTGAGTTGTTCATACGTGGCATCAAGTATCGCGCGAGTGATAAAGTAATCGTTGATTTCGGTCAGTAATATGCCGACAATTCGGGAGTTTCAAGTGATAAGCGGTCCCCAACGTTTCTGTGCTGGCTGGCTCGGGGAATAGATATTAAAAAGAATCCCCCCAGTAAAGGAGCAACATATCAGAAGTGAAAGGTGAGAAGAACCCATTAGATCATGTGAGCGGCAGCGACGACGACGATAACGGCAGGTGAGTGCGAGAGCATAGAGAGAGTGATTGCGAGCGTGTGTTGAGAGCTTTCGTGTGATGTTTTCTGCTCCGAAAGCTCAGGTCTAAGTTTTTCGTTGCACATGTTCTGCCAGTGTTGGCAGTTGTGGTGATCCGTTTTCCCTCTTGTGAAGGGAAATAGAGAAAGATGGAACAGCGTATCGGGGTCGTGGCTATATTTGTACTGAATAATTCCAGGCTTCGACTTGTCAATACGAATCACCTGCAAATTTAGTGACATTTGTTAATTTAGAAATTGGTTCTGAAAATGTATTGTGGTTTAAACGCGAAAAGATTGAATGATGAATATCAATAAACACCTTCATTGAAAGCCAGTTCAGCTGTTATTTCTTCTTGTTCTTCTTCCTATTAGTGAATCAAACTTCGAAAGCCTTCGTAGAAAAGAACATGCTGCTGTCCATTTTCTTCACTTCGAACCTCTTTTTGTTCTGTTTGCAGGATTTTACAATCTGGTAAAATTCCTCAAACGAGAACATGTTAGCCACTTTCCTGGTTCTATTCTCAATTTGACTGAAATCGCGGTCGTTTGGGAGATAGCTATGGCCACTAACGCAAAACTTGTGCTCTATCACATCAATGGGACAATCATGTAGATCCACTATATACATCCAGATCAAAGCAATTTTTATGTTTCTATTCTGATCACCGCATGCATCAGACCAACAGACCAATCTATTCGACTTGACATTAGATTTTATATAATTAATTAAACAAGAACCCACTTCCTGGGCTCCTCTCGAAGCAATTGCCTCATGCCATAAATACATGAATCCTTGTTTCGTACCAACGTCATGTATTCCTAGGTTGAAGACCGACAGTTGTCGTTTGTAATAAACTTCGCTGGTGGGAACTTTTAGCAACGGAAAAGTTTTTTGTAAGTCAAATGAGATCACATGTATTGCGGTCTCCTTTGCAAGCTCAGCATCTATGGCCCGACTGTTGGTCATCAGATCCACTTGTTTGAAGTGATCTTCCTTTTTCCTCTCAAGCTTGAGGATTTCTTCCGGATTGGCGTTTGACGCTGACAAGGCATCAATTCGAAGTTTTAGACTGCCACACATCTTGCAGGTGTCCTTTTTCGGGCTTTTAAATTTGAGGTTGAAATGCTTGTAGAACACTCTCTTGTAAGTGGCAAAGTGTACACAACGTAAATCGGATGTGTTTTCTCCTTCATTTTTATTCCACTCTTCATACAGGGAAAACATTTTGCTCAGATTGAGGTCTTCCGAAAGGTAACGAGAATCAGGTGTATTGCTTCGCCGATAATGACTTTGATAGGATGGAAAGGATTCAATATACTGATGGATCTTAATCATATTTGCCTCGGATATAGGAACTCCAGGACGATGCTTTCCTCTCATATCAGTTAAACAATTTGATAAGCCTTTCTTGAGGGCTCTGTGGATTCTTGCACTGCTGACGATCAGTGTGTTTTTGTACATCTCCTGTGACTAAAAATAAATGATAGAAATAATAAAAATGAAAAAAATTAAACACACCTTGCACACTTCAAGGTCAATCGAGTGAGCTCGAAGGAAATATTGACGAGAAAAATGTCTCGTGTAATGCGTAGCACTCTTATCCCTTCTGCGGTTTACGTTTCTAACTCTGACCGAATTTATCAGAATCGCCGTTTGAGTTTCCCAAGTTGCATTGCTGTAAAAGCTCTGAAAATTTTCGCAACGTTGCATGAAACTGATCCTTTCCGAACAGTTAAGACGCCATTTGCAATCGAAATCTACGCAAATTTCGTTGAAATAATGCGTCCCTGAGTGTTGATGTACTATAAACCAGAATTCCTCTTCTTTTTTCTCTGATTTTTCTTCCACAACGAAGGGTCTGCATATTCGCGTTTCTTGGGGCGCTCGATTGGACCATATTCTGGGAGTATAGGTTGGTTTTTCACTACTGTCAAGTTAAATAAACAGCAAATTTAAATTCAGTCAGTATATGAATGATCTGAATAAGTTTACCTTCGTCAAATTGCTCGAGACAATCTACTGTGCTGCGTCCAGTATAATCTTCTCTGTCATCTACAGGCATAAATGTGATTACACGGTTTTAACATGTAATGCATATACCTACCATCGGAGGGCAGTATTTCTCAAGGCATCGTATTTCGGAGGGCAGTATTTCTCAATAGTGTCATCGAATTCGAATTCAGTGCCATTGCTGCATACTAAACTGCACTCTAAAATAGTACAATTTGCAATCACTAATATTGAAGACTAGCATTTTTCACTGAACCGTGCAGTCAGAATGAACCAAGTTAATTCTTTAATTTAATCCAAATGTGTACTTTCTATGAAAACGGGTTTAAGCACATTTCATCGAGGTATCTAGTAGCTTCAAGAAAAAGTGCTGTTTGTTTGAATTTTGTGCTTGGAAATCGTTTAAATTTAATATATAACTGATTGACACATGGTCCATTCTGTCTGCACATAATATAGATGAATATCTGGTCTGCTTACAAACAGCAAATAATAATCGTAAATACACTCCCAGTGTACTGCAGTGCATGTACCAGAAATCGATGATGGGAAGAACAAAGATTCCTCTGATGCAGAAAAATCTAAAAAAATCGCTGAGAAAATCTTCCATTTTAGTGGAGGCGATCTGGCGTAATGGTAACATCCATGCCTCTCACGCTAAAAGTCACGAGTTCAATTCTCACTCCCGACAATCTTACAATAATGGAAGTAAAAGTGACGAACCAGCCAAATGAGTTGAAAATCACTATAATACAGATATAAAAAAAAATCTTCCATTTTCTCGTTTTTACCAGTGCATGATTTGTTTATACTCGCCATGGTCGATGGTAGAGGAAAAGGGGGGGATTTGGACCACCTAAGCAAATCGCCTAATATTTCCAAACCAATACGGTCTAAATAAAAAATGTTACATTGTATACTGAGCTACACTTGTTTTCTCTCAATAAATAATGTTTAATCATTATATAAAGCTTCAATCTACCAAATATATCATAAAATAAAAGTGATGATTTTTGGACATTAAAACTTGATGCGGAGTAATTTGGTCCAGTGTGTGTTTCTTCGAAAAAAACATACTTATGTTTATGTAAAGTATTTTGGGATAATGTTACAATCAGTAACAATGTTTTGGGATCGATACCAGTTGTCTTGGCTAGATTCCAAACCAGAAAATTTGGATTGAAACCATCTCGAATTCTGCATGAATCTTTTCACTGTTGGTCGAGCATTTTCAAACACTTTTGATGCTTGGTCAAAGAAAATCCGTTCTCGATGGCCTGCGTTGCTCTTTCAAGCTCTTCCTTCTTCCAACGTTGTCTGTCCATCCTTTTTTTTGTAATTCAGCGGCATCTGGAATCAATTAGACCAAAGAAAAGTCTCAAACCTGTAGGACCAATTCACCCCACAGAAACGTGTCCATGTCACCCCACACAACACGCAAAAATTAAAATGCAATTAATTTCATTTATTGTTATCAAACTTACAGTTTCGCTACATCAAATTGTTCCTCTTCTGTAGGCGCACAGAACTTTACTGCACAATACACGAAAAGTTTGTTTAATTAGTGGGGAAAACCTTGAAACCACTATCGGAAAACTCACATTTTTTGACTATCAAAGTGCTTGCTGTGTTTATGCTACCGTTTCCCTCTACTTGTGAAGTTTTACCAAAGTTTTTTTACTTTAGGTACATACGGAAACAATAGAAGGAAATGACATTATAAAAAATCCAAGTTGAGCCGTAATTTTTGAGATAAAGGGGTGGTCCAAATCACCCCATATGACCAAATCACCCCGTGTTACCCTACATGGTTCTTTCTGACTGCATACTGTGATCGGTTTTCGTTGTTCATTCAAAACAATTTCTATCCGTTCTTCCTGCTGTTCGTGTAATTTTTCTAATCTGATAAATGTAGAATGCAGCTTTCAAACTGCTTAACTTAATGCCATCAATAACTCGAAATATTTTGCGACTTGGTCCCCTCTGACTCAACACCGACCATTTGTTACTTTGACGAAAAAAAATTATTTAAAGTTTTTGCATCGATTTAAAAAAAGTGCCAAAAACAGGATTTTCATAGTGCTTTACAAAATTCACTGTAGTTCTGCGAATATCGCAGTAAGTTCTAATGTTTGCAGGCAAATTTTTAGCATAGTATATTTCCTAAACATCTGTGAACGTTTCATATTGATACGTACAGCCGTTTTTTCTAGCCGATTTTTCAAAGTTTGGAATAAATTAGAGGAGCATTTAATCGCAAATCGTACCAGAAATATAAAATCCTACGTGACTCTCAGAATGAACGATTCGTAACTTTCGTCTCTATAAGTTTGTGTGGAAATGCGTATGAATATGTGTGAGTATCATCACTGCTTACAATTTTTGTAACTTCAAATGCATGAAAACGAAAGTTACGAGTCATTCGTTCTTAGAGTCGTGTAGGATTTTGTACTTCTGATACGATTGCGATCAAATGCACCTCTATTTTATTCCAAACTTTGAAAAATCGGCCAGAAAAAACGGCTGAACGTATCAATATGAAACGATCGAAGCAAAAAATTTAACTAATTTTTTAATTCTTTCGTCAAAGTAACAAATTATCCTTATGCAGAATTTATTGGAGTTTTCAAAACTGCCTTTCAATTTGCGGTGTGTTGGTTGTTTATTGAATTATTTATTATCAAAGACGAAGGGATAATTTTTCATTCAAACTGAAATATCTCTGTGTGGGAAGGTCCTACAGGAACGTTGTTGGAACCAAAAAAAAAAGCTGATTAATGAGGTTAATTGGATTTGCTGTTGAGTTGGTTGGCAAAAAATTGTGTTAGTCCAGAATATTCTTGAAAAAATAAAGAAAAATCGATTTTTCATTTCTTCTCGATATTGTTGCCCACTACACCTACAAACACCAAGATAAAAATATGTACGTAACATATTCTACTATCTGAAAGTTGTAGTTTTAAAATGATGCGCCTTTCATCGATATGCGTTGATTTTTCACGAAGTTACAGTATGTCATAAATCACTTAAAATTTCCGACTTCGCACTCTGTTCCTCTAATTTTTTTGTAGAGTGTATTATGCTATTGGAGGCACACATTATTAACGTTAGAATGGATCAAGCTTAACACATTAAGGACCGCACGTTTCGGGGCAAACTTGAACGCTTCTTTTGTGCGGAATGATATCGTTTCCTTCGGTGTGGTTGAGAAGAAGGCGAGCCAACGGTAGGTCTTGTTAGATTCTTCGCAACCCAAGGATTTACCAATCAAGTGTAGAAATTTGTAAGGTTTCATGATCCAGCCGCAACAGACGGAACGCGAAACACGAGAAAACTCGTGAGCGATCCGCAATGTGTTAAGCTAAATCTGGGTGGGATACAATACTGAATAAAAAAAAAATACAATACTGAATTAAACGATTTGAGGTTCTCTCAGGTTCTCTCGTTTTATTGCCCAGATAACTTACTTACCGATAGAACCAATATTCAGGAGGAGATAATATTTGTCGACTAGATTGGTTCCCGAACGCTAATTTTTTCTGTCAATATTGACAAGGGGTCGAAAGAGAGATATATAATTGAATTTCTGTAATGGCAAAAAAAAAATATGTATAAATACTACTGAAAATTGTAACTTACACCAGTTCCTCACTTCCGGAAAGTGTAAGAGTTTAATTCGTCTGTAAATATTATCGGTCCAGCAAAAAGTATACATCTTTCATGGTACTGACTTTCGTTCAATTTATGTTTACAGAATAATGAAAAAAAAAATCGCTACCAGAAATCAAAATAATAGTATTCTTGTTTTGCATTAACATTTTAAAGCTTAAATGTCCTCCAAGATGACAACAAGTTATCTAGAAAAACAGTGCATATTTTACTCAAATCGGATCGTTCTAACTATGCTTGAAGTCTACATTGAAATAACGGATTTCATTTACCCCAACCAAATATGTATAGATATAAAGTTCTGTCTACTCGATGATGCTAAGCTGCCGATCCGTCGGTACGATAAGTAGAAAAAAGGTATACTTTAGAAGCTATGACAATCATAAACAAACAAAAATAGACCCAAAGGAAATTCAACAGTGAACCTTTTCGTTCGTCTTCGTGAGATAAATATCCGTCGTTGTAGTTCACTTCAGCATCAGGCGTATACGTTGCTATTGCTCGGAGGTAAGTTCGCATGAAACTGGAATATGAGCAGGCTTGTGATTATCGACACCCAACCTGCCCTCAGGTGGGATTTCGATCGGGGAAGTACGTTAGAAAAAGAATTATTGAAAATAAAAATTATTGAGTGAAATAAAAACATAACGAAAGTGTTTGAACTCGATCGGAATTAGTATTACGTATCTTGAAAATTGATTAAGTCGACGAATGAACATTTTTTTAGTTTCAAGATGAATAATCATAAGAAAACATTGAAGAACATATATGGAAAAGGTACTGATAGACGCAAATAACATTGTTGTTTTATACGACAATATATTGAATATGTTGTTGCGCTCGTCGAAACAGCAAATGTGAACCATTTGCATGTTGAAAACACCTATTGACTGCATCATATCAGTACTTGGTGCAACGAAAATGTCCATACCCTACATTTACCACTAATGTATTCTGGTCATTCCACAGCTGAGGGTATGAACTGAATTTCTTCTCCAACACCACCATTCTGACAAAACGTGTAGACCTAATAACTGCCCTAGACACATAAACCACTATTCCAATAGCGCTACAGGAAAGAATGTAAATAAGTTATTTGTATTTGCGGTTACCGGCGTGTTTTTCCTCGTGCCGGTAGCGAAGAAAAAGGTGGTACATCAGGAATGAAAATTGTATCGAACTGAAAACATGCATGGTGCACCATTCTTGTACTAACAACGGCGCTCATCGCATTTTCGAGCTCTTTTTGTGCCCAAGGTTTATGGACTAAATCGGTTCCCTACCGCACACTTTTCCGGGCGATTGCCACTGGAACTTTCAGTTTTTAACCCGTCGGTGCTACTAGTTTGGTCTCGGCGTATACACCGTATAGTTAAACTGGAGTACCTGAGAGCCAGATAATATACCCATTGCGACAGGACATTGCTATACGCGAGGCTCTCGTCCGAGCCTTAAATACAGTCGAGCGGAAGCGGACCATTGTTTATTTGTTTTGCTTTGAGTCTGCTATTGAAAGTGGTTGGGATATGGAAGACAGAACATTGAAAAATTTCCGTGATTTATTGCTTCTTCAGTACGATAAGCAAAAGCGATGTATTACAAGAGGCAGCTTATTTACAACAGCTTGATGAGCAGGTATTTCATGGAAAATTTAGTTGGAAAAAAAAGTTTCATTACACCATCTCGATAGTTTTGTTGGTTATTTCTATGAAAGCGTCCGTCTCGAATTTTGTGTTGAAGAAACAATGGTTGTATACTTTCATGATTGGTTTTTTTTCCAATGATATTACGGGAATCGAAAAGTAATGTAGTTTACATGGTCTCGGGATCAAGGGCGCTATATCTTCTATATATCCTTGACACAAAAAATAGAGGAAAAGAGTGCCAAGTCAGAAATTTAAAGTAATTTTTGACATGATGTAATTTCGTGAAAAATCAATTGGATCATTTTGGAACTACAACTCTTTTTTCTCTATTTTTAAAAAGATTATCTGGATTAACACAGTTTTTGTCAACCAACTCAACGTCAAATCCAATTAACCTCATCAACCAGCTTTCATTCGGTCCCTAGAACGTTACTGTAGGTCCTTCCCATACTGAGATATTTCAGTTTGAATGAAAATTTACCCCTTCGTTTTGATGATTCATGTTGATGATGATTCAATGAACTATCATCGCACCGCACATCGAAAGGCAGTCTTGGAAATTTGAGTAGGGGAATGGGGGGTATGCCCGACCCCCTAAGGAAAAGTATTGTTTTGTGAGATCTGCGGACACATATTGATATGCTTCCTCCACAGAATCATTGTCTAGTTTATTTGCCATGAGATATAAGGAATATCAGTACATTTAAACGGTAATTTTCTCAAGTAATAGTCAATTTAAAAAACTGCCATAAAAATGAAGCTCATCAACCAGTGCGGGTGAAACCGGCACCCCATGGGGGTAACACCGATACCCTATGGGGTAAGACCGTCATCTCAATTTCTCAATATATATACTTGGCAACAGATGAACCAGTTTGAATGTGACAGTCGACAAATAGAAGGTATTCTAATTCTAAATGTCGCTGTCGAGTATGGTTCGAATCGCTCAACCGATTCCGGAGATATGGTCGGAACAAGTTCCGATGAACATGGAAAATGGAGAAGAAATCACCAAACCACACCACAATTCAATTACAAGTTTGATGGAATCTAGGACCACATTGAACACTTATCGATGGCCAGTTTTTCTTCTTACTTGAATCAATATCCGTCATACGACGCTTTTAATCACACTAGGATTCGACTTGAAATAACAGAGAAGAATGAGTTCATGACTGTAGGTAAATTTTTTCAGGTTTTTGTGATTATGATGGCAATAAAGTTGATTAAATTATGTTTAGTTGTAGTTAGTTTATTATTTTCGTTAAGACCATATAGCCATTATTTTTCGTTCAATGATGAAGTTCATTTAATTTTATCGAACAGCTTAAATCCAACATTAAATTTACATCAGTAGTTCAAAAGTCGTGGAAGCACGTTTGATAGAAACTCCACAAACAATAGCCTCTTTTTCAAGAGTGAAGTTCTCCTAGGACCAACTCCCTCAATTCGTTTTCCTTTGGTAGCTGCGAGGCATCTGAAATTATGTCTTAGAAACCTTCAACTAAACGCAAACCATGCCGGGATCCCCCACTCAAAGGGTGACGGACTAACCCCTACAGCACACATTTTTCAAGAGAACTATTTCTATTAACTTATTGCTTTAACTTACCTAAACTCGAATCACAGTGATTGCTAACAATCCAGGGGACAAACTGTAGAGCAACGGAAAAGAATTTGAAACCACGTTCAACAATAAAAGCTTAAATTTCACTGACGGAAAATTACATCCGGCTACATATCATCGGCACTCGCGTTTGTTTTGATTTATATTTGACAATTTACGGATCACGGTGGGTTCGATGTAATTGAAAACGTCTAAAATAATAAATACTAACATGTAGAGTATTCAAAAACGTAGTTAATCAGATTTTTCTAGTAAAACTCAGGGGGTGCCGGTCTTATCCTCATTGGCGGGCTTACCCTCCCTTCCCCTATATTTTGCACAAGGATAATTTGTTACTTTGATGAAAAAAATATATTTAATTTTTTTTCGAGATGACACCAGTTCTCATTTTTGTTCGGAATACAAAGCAAAACGTATGGATTAGGGTGCCAATCAAAATGGTCATCTCGTTTTGACGTGGGACTGCGTCTAACCGGAATATATGAGGGGTAAAATGAAAACCTTAGAACAGAACATGCAGAAAAAAAGGAAAGATTTGGAATGCTTATAACTTGAACATTTCTTAATAGATTGGAAAGACGTTTGCATTAACACGTTTGTCACCCAACGAGATGTTTTTTTTAAAATTCTTGCGTAGCCCAACTTGCGGATAAATCATTGAATGAAGATCAAACTTAGTTTGTAGACAATTTTTACATGATCTAACAATATTTTTTATGTTTGAAGACGAATTGACAACAGTAACACATGCCATAGTCATATTATATGGGTTTCACAAAAAACTTCAATACAAACCATCCATACTATAAATTAATAAAAAGTATAGTATAAACATTATAATAATATGGTTATGATTTTATTATTTTTCCACATATCCTATAGTTACATTTTGGTGCTCATTCTATCCGATTCCTTTAAAAAAATTCTATTAAATTAATTCTATTATTCATAGAAACTCCGTATGCATTCATGAAAAAGTTCGTTAAAATTCGTTTAGAAAAAATGTCAACCATTAGATCGTAAAATAAAGTATTTATTATGATTCCTTGCTGTGGTGGCAGAGAGCAGACAAACGACCGCAAAGGGTTAAATTTGAACGAGGAAAGTGTCACCCATATATGGGTGACGGAGTGACAAAAGTATTAATTGATAGGAAATATTTCTACGCATCTGTCACAACTGATAAAATGTAATTTTTTCATGAGATGAACAATTGAATAGCTGTGTAATGTCAAGCGTTATCTCAACGCCCTCACTGTCACGTTTTGATTGACCTGATTTACGGTTTCCCCAACACAGACGACAAAACCTAGGTGCCTGGGGAAATTGGCATTGCGAATACATGCAAGTAGGGGGTAATTTTGTTCCCAGCAAAATGTGTTTCTTCAACACGTACTTCTAAACCGAGGAGCCTGGGAAAATCATTATTTCAGATACTAGAGGCGAATGAACTTTCAAGTTCAAAGCCTATATAATATAAAAAGTAGAAGTTGAAGTTGTTGATTCACGCAAGCCGGGGATACTACTGTACCTCCATGTTTATTTTTGCACTCCGGAATGTGTGTCTAACACGGACTACAAAACCGGGTAGGAACACAACGTTTTGGCTCGGTTATTCAAAACTGTATGGGGGGATATGCCTTCATATCGTCTGCTTACTGAATTTCTACGCATACCGTTTGATGACAAGGAAAAATGCTGTCATCAAATTTATTTGTAACGAAGAACATGAATTACACCTAGGTTTTTTTTCCGCGGTTTTTTTACGATGTTTTTTACGCGGTTTTTTTCTACGCGGATTTTCCAATTAACGCGGTTTTTTGCTACGCGGATTTTCCTATTAACGCGGTGCCCGCGTAAAAAATGACCAGTGCAATTTTTGCTTATGTTCCCTCAGAGTATATTACGGTAATTAGTGCTTGTAACGGAGCTCAGAGCTTATGAAGAAAATTAGTGCCGCACCTTATCATAATTCGTACGTGGATTTTAGGTGTTAGGGTAGCTCACCGGGCTGTACAACGGGGCGGGGCTTCTACGGGCAGCGATTCGTGAATGGATTTACCTGTCTAATTAGCTCTGGACGGTCCAACAGTGGTACTGCACGTGCCACCAACGTTGTTAACAAACAATGCTTCAATTTATATTCTAGTGTGTATGTACCATACACTGCATGATTTTCATATGAGTATGTGCAAGCGCTGAGCGTAAACGGATGTTTTTGTATTCTTTAAGTGTCAAGTTTGTATAACACCAGTTACATTTTCCGTTGTTTTAGTTGTATTGATCAATAAATCTGGAAAATGCCGAAAGGAATAGTGCTCACGGAAAGAGAAGAAAGACAAATCGATGCATTCCACAATAAAATGTTGGTATCAGATCCCTTCAAATAGTGCTCAATTATTTGGCGAATTCTCAAGGATACGGTAAGAAGGAGAGAGCTCCACGTACATCGAAGTTCTCTGACCTGAGTTTCTCCGAAATTTACATGAACCGACAGTGGGACATGATATGTTATGACAAAGAATGTTTTCAAAAGGATATATTTTGCTATATACCAGAACGAAAAGTTCTTCAATGTATAGGTTATCTTCAGTGATGAAAACAAGTTCGATTTGGATGGCACTGATGGTTCCAACGAGTACTGGCGTGATTAACGGAAAGAGGAGCAGTATTTTTCAATCAGGAATTGTTATAGATGCTCGTGCATGGTTAGGACGGGATTCTGTACCACCGGAAAACTCAAGATAGCTTTCACATCATTCAAGGATTACATACATTTTACTCTCTCCTACCGTTTTTACGTGAATATCGTCACAAAAAATTCACATTCCAGCAAAACAATGCTACTATTCATACCAGCATGGAAACTAAGCAATGGATTAAGGATCAAAAACTATTTTTTTTTGACTGGCCGGCTCGCTTTCCAGACTTGAATCCAGTTGAAAACAGATGGCGTAACTTGATTATTATTCCAGTGAATCAAATTTCCAGACATTCGTTGAAAAGCTACTGTCATTGCGCGTCTTCTTCAGTATATGCCAAAAAGTTGAAGCGTAAACAACATAGTTTTTGCCAATTCGAATTTGTAAAAATTTCGTACCAACGAGAGTGTTTTTTGTGGGAATTGTTACTTCATTACTTCAATATGAAGAAAAAAGCTGCAGAAAGTCATCGCATTTTGGTGGAAGTTTATGGTGACCATGCTCCAACTGAGCGAATTTGTCAGGCGTGGTTTGCACGGTTTAAAAGTGGTAAGTATGACTTGGAAGACGAAGAACGCTCCGGACCGCCAAAAAAGTTTGAAGATGAAGAATTGGAGGCTTTACTCGATCAAGATCCGTCACAAACGTAACAAGAACTTGCAGATACACTTGGAGTAGCTCAGCAAACCATATCCAATCGTTTAAATGCAATGGAAATGACCCGAAAGATAGACATTGGGTGCCGTATGAATTGAAGCCACGAGACATGGAACGCTGTTTTTTCACGCGCGAACAACTGCTCCAACGGCATAAAAGAAAGGTTTTTTTGCATCGAATCGTTACTGGCGATGAAAAGTGGGTTCATTACGACAATCCGTCGTAACAAAAAACGTCGGGCAAAATATGAAAACCCCGGCAATGCCTCAACATCGACGGCCGTGCGGAATATTCGAATATTCCGCTTAGGACGTAGGACTATGCAATCCTTTTTTTTTTAAATTTGTTGGTTTATCATTTTGGATATTATTTGCGAATACGTCGAAATTTCATAAATAACTCTTTAGTAAAAAGTTCCGGGGACCCTGAAAAGGTTTAATGTCTTGCGTGGTTTTGTAGAATCATTCCGAGAAGCAACAATTCTTGCTTGACTCTGCGAGAACAATACACCAACTAGTTATATGTTGCAATTTGTTTCTCTATATTAATGCACGCATTGCACTGAGTATTTAACGAGATGCATTTTCCGTGCATCGCAATTCAACAAACCTCAAACACGCGTCTTACAAATGCACACAGTTGCAGCGAGAAAAATGAAACATCGCGTAGTTTACTTCGAAAATATCCTCTTTTCGCTAACCCCCTCCGTTGTTTCTATTCTAGCGGCTGCATAAGTTGCCCGTTATTGACAGCTCTGTTCGGGAAAACACACAAATGGACAGAAAAAAAATGTATGGGGAATGGATTGAAATGTATAGCATATCAAACAAATCTCAGAAAATTTCCGATTCGATTGGTATGCAAATCGTTAAAATCCATTCGCAGCCGAAACAGCTATTAACGTTAACTTTATTTCATAAAAACGTGACCTGTTTTCTGATTTGGTACCCTTAATGTAAGACGTAGTCCTACGTCAAAAATAAACCAAGAAACTTACCGTTACTCCTATTATGTTTGATGATACGATTGTGGAACATGACTTGGATGCTTCCATCATATGGAAATCAAAGTAAATAATTCATATTTTTTTTTGGGATTTGCTGTGATCTATCATTCCAATGATATTTAAAATTAAGGTTATTGATAGTAAACTTCCCATTCAGTGCAGTGTAAGTTCTCGTTATAATGGCTGGGGAAATTATTTATGCAATAGTAGAGCACATGATGCTGTACCTATTAGAAGGACAAACGGAAGTTTGCACAAAAGTGGTCGTACTAGATTCAAATTCAATGATTGCAATTCCAAGCAAATGTCACCTCGCTGAAATACAGGATGTGCCTCAGCCAGCAAAGAAGAAAACTTCACTTACATTAATCCTGTTTTTATTTTCGCTTTTGGGAAAGTGCATCCTCGAGTGCTTGTGCTGCGCATCAGCGGGTCTGAAGTTCGGGGGCAGCTGTATGTTACTGTAGCGCCCTCTCCTGTCGGCAGGTACTTGCATTGGAAAGTCAATCTGATGCAAGCAGCTTAAAATGGCAGCTCCTGCATAAACGAAAAGCTTTTAATAGATGCAAAATTCTGCTTGAAGTGGAAGTGACTTGATTTGCATATATAAACGAAAGAGAAGAAGGAAAACGCATAGAAAAACAACTCTTTTTTTTGCAAACCATTGCACAGCTTTTGTGAATTTCAAGCAAACATCGTGTGCGCCCTCCACGTGTTTTAGTATCGTCATAGCTAATAGAGGGAAAATTGCATTTGCATATTTTAACTAAAACTGAGTTTTCCGACAGAAACGTCAGGAAAGTTCGTGGAAAATAATATTTTATAATAATCCGGCGTATATTTATGAATCCCAGAATTGTGAAACTTCTTTGGGACAACTGTTTACATAACACAAATATCCAATGAAAGCATACGACGTTTTTTTCCATTATATGCAAAGGCTAAACTTAATTAAAACCGCAAATCCATTATCAAGCTTCTAGTAATGGTTGTTACTTTTGAATATATTCCAACACGATCTCATGCTGTAAATTAAGCTGTAGCTGTCAACTGAGTGCGATTCAACGGGTGAATCCCACAATAATTGCTGTCGAGATATCAACGATGCACACTCAATCAGCACATTATAAACGATTGACTCGATGGAGAGGAGGAAACGATAGCCACGTTTCACGCGCAACCATCCCGATAATATGGTGTCATCAATTTTTCTCGCAGAATTGCCTTCCGAGCGAAGGATTTTCCTATCAAGAACACCGATACCAAATACAATGGAAGGTTTCTTCGTCGTGTAATCTGTATTCCGTTCGAAGGGACGAGAACATTCGAACGGGAAAACGAGACGATATCACACATCGTTCCTTTGGGTTTGCCCAAGAAGGGATTTTTCCTTCCAGTCAAGTTGATACTGACTTCCATTGGAGTGTAAATTTTTCTGCTCTATCACCAGTCTAGTTGAGACCATTTGTTAGCTGAAATCCTTTCGCCGACATAATAGACGCGTCATGAGATTCGAAGAGTGGATTTTTCACCATTTGTTGTTTGGCAATCATGCAGGAGGCTTGAATCCGTGAACGAGAAGTCTCAAAATACTATAAAACAAGAGAATAACAAAAAAGCTGTGAGTTTTACTCCACTTTTCTAGCGTTTGGGTACATTAGTGAAAGTCTGTCAACCCTTTACATTCTAAGTAGCACCAGCAACTTCAACAAGTCTTCGATGCATTGAATCGATTTCAACTCTGTATCGTTCGCAGCAAAAATAAGAAATATTAATTTATTGACATTCCTTGATATTCATCAAGTTTCCTTTTATCTTTAGTCCGTAAAAATACCATCGCTAACTGGCAACGCAAATAGAACGAAGATGAATTGGACCGGTGGTTTCACTCGATTATCCCTAAGGTTAGCTTCAAACCGTGGTTCAAAAGTCTGCACTTGAGTCGGGACTTTATTCGCACCTTCTCCCGACTCATGTCCAATCACTGTTCGTTAGATGCGCTTCTCTTTCGTTTCAATCTTGCCAGCAACAATCTCTGCGTCTGTGGTCAAGGTTATCACGACATCGAGCATGTTGTTTGGTCGTGCGATGTGTATCTTGTCGCCAGATCGAATTTAGAAAACTCCCTTCGGGCCCGAGGAAGACAGCCCAATGTGCCGGTAAGAGATGTGTTGGCTCGGTTAGACCTTGATTACATGACCCAAATATATGTTTTCCTTAAAGCTATCGATCTTCGTGTGTGATTGTACCTATGTCCTTATACCCTCCTTTTCATCCATTGCGAGCGATTGGCCCCCTTGGTATAAACAGCAAAATAAGTTGAAATGTAAATATACAATAGATATACGAATAGATTTAAGAATCGAGTGTGATCATCAACATTGTAACAATTCCCTTATATCCCATCCCTTTCCTGAAAGAATATGTCACCCTCTAAACTCGAGTAAACCGCGAGTAATCGGTTTTCCACCTTACTAACCATAGTGTTAGGAAAATTATTTATGTATAGTTTTAAAACATATATTTAAGAATTCGGCTCCTTTAAACTAATGTAACTGAGCCTGTAAAAATAAACGATTTATATAAAAAAAAATCAAGTTTCCTTTATGCCATCCAACATATGACAACCAGAAATTCATCTTCTACATGCCAACCAAACTATGTTCCTTCTTGTTCAAAGTAATGGTATTAAATGGGTATGTATGCATCATCTGCGAGTGCGATGCAAAAGATACGGAGCTTTGCAGCTTCTCCTGCTATCCTGACTATGGGGAGAACGATCAGAGCCAACGAAAAACCAATTTCTTCTGTATATCAGCGTGGGGCCGGCGATATCGATGTCGCTGCATTGAGAATGAGTTATGCAAGCAACATATTTGATTCCTTTCCGAAGAAAAATGCAAAACGATGTTTAACTGCTGATTGCAGCCTTGTTGGTCTCCAAATATTTGCCAGCGTCGGTAATTCAAGAAATGTGAGATGTTTGTCAAAGTCGCAATGGCGTTCCTTCCATGATAGATGCGAATAAAAATAATTATATGAGTCCGACGAAAATGGGAAGCAAATTCAAGCATTAATATGCGCTTAAAGCACATTTACCCTCCATCAACACATTTGACTATACGTTCACAAGAAGCGAAAGTTATTTTCGATTACTTTAGGTGGTTCACCCTCATCACTGTCATATTTGAAGTCGGTTATTGGTATCAGATTTCCTGCTGAAGCACACTGAATTCCGTCAAGTGGAAGGAAGGAACAAATTTGACTCTTTCCAGCGCTGTAATGGATTGTATTGATTCCTTTCTTATCATATTTGCCTACAGGAAACGTTCGGGTTATGTTTTCGATGTAGCAATTGAGGAAAGTATTTAACACTATAACTACAGACCGGTCAAAATAACCGGTTGTATCATTTGTTCTCAAGAATTTATCTTGAAATTATATTTAATACTAGCTGAACCGGCAAACTTTGCCCGCCCAAAATAGATTTTTTGTTATCAATACCTTCAAACAATAACGTTTTCTTACTTACGATCATAGGTCCAATTGGTCGGGGTTCTGCCAGAACGAACCAAGCGCCAAAATCATTATTTTGAGATATTTCAATTTGAAGTTTGGGCTCCCTCTACTTGACCGTAGTTGATCAAATCTATTATTTCATCGCCCAAGTGTTACAAGTTGGGTGTCTCCAAAGCACTGAGACTATGAATGTCTGTAAAATAACGTATAATTATTGAAAAAAATTACTTTCAGTGTTGGTACGCATGCACTCATTTCACTTTGGCAGAATAAAAGTTAAAGAATATGGGTTTCAGTTCAGTGTGGTTGGATGTATTTTTAGTCTGAATTATTACTTAAATGATACTATTAAAATTATTTAGAAAAACTTAAGATTCTTCGTCGCTGATCAGGTCGTAATCAATATCAACATTGTTTTGATAATCGGCAACCACCTTCATGAAGAATTCATGGTTTACAGGAGGTACATATTTCATCAGATGTTGGATGTCGTTGTACTTCGCACGGAAAATACTGTGACCATTTAGATGTAAAAGTTACATTATGGCTTGACTAAAACAGTTGAAGGGCCTCCTAATCTCTTCCTCAGGTCTAACTCAAAGAATGGATCATTTGGGCCGTGACTATACTTTAACATATATATTCCGGGTTTCGATTTTACCACAAAAATTACTTTCATACTTAGACAGTTCACATTGTCTTTGTTCCTATCCTTTTTTGTATTGATAAATGGTCAACATGGTTTTTTAAAGGAAGATCCACTGCCACAAATATGTTAGAATTTGTATCCTATTCTCTCGCGGTAATGGATAGAGGCAACGTTGTCGAGACTCTTTATACAGACTTCAGCAAGACTTTCGACAGAGTAGATATTCCAATGCTTATTTTCAAGCTCCAACGTATGGGAGTAACTGGAACTCTATTGAAGTGGGTAGAATCTTACCTCACCAATAGAACCCAGTTTGTTAGCTTTAGAGATCTATTTTAGAACATTGCAATGTTGTATGGGCACCCTATCAAGAACTGCACACCAATCGAATAGAATCAGAACAAAAACAATTTTTATTATTTGCCCTGAGAAAGCTAGGCTGAACGACATATCCCCTTCCTCCATATGAAGCCCGTTGTATGTTAATAAATATTGAAACACTTGAGAAACGCAGAGAAAATGCCACAATTTCATGTTTAATTGACTTAGTTTCACACAGGATTAGTTCTGAAAACTTACTTGAAAATCTAAATTTTTATGCACCAACACGAGCCTTGCGAGCACGGAATTTGTTCAAACCAACATCATTTCGAACTTTATATGCAATGGTCCACAACTTTATATGAATGATGAGAACGTACAATAAGTACAGTAATTTAATTGATGTGACAATGACGAAGAAATTATTAAAAAAGTCATTGACTGAAAGATCATTGTATTCGTGAATTACAGTTTTGTCATATATGTTTGCTACGTTGCATTTCGTAATTCATTATTAATACGAAATACATTATACCTCTTATAATAGATTTTCATAAATATAGCTATAAATTATTCATTAAATATATATTAAAATTGTAATGTAATGTATGTAATTGTTGTCTACTCTAGTTTGTCGAAATAAAGAAATATAAATAACTTTTGCAACGCTTCAGTTGAGAAAAAATCGTTGCTTATTATTTTATTGACAAAAAAGTTTTTCTCGTTTTGCTTACAAGATGAGATAACTTCTCCCACTGATCTGGATAGGAAACGATCCTCCGTGGAACTATTGAAACACGAGTTGATTTGGGAATAAATGCTGTTTGTGTTCCCCACGATGCTTTTTCGTAAAACTGTTTAAAATTTCACAGACATTTTGTTATAAACAATTTTTGGACAACAATAGAAGTAATTGGCTTGAATTTTCTCAGCCGCAACTACCACCTCTCGTATGTTGATGTATGATTTGCCTGCATTTATATTCAATCTTTGTTCAATTGTTTTATTTCATTCTTGTTCTAAAATGTTATGACCGGAGAAAATTTAAAAAAATGTACAGCCAGAGTGAACCAAGTTAAAAAATGTCACCTAGAATATTATTGTCTCTTAAATTCTTATTCTCCATAACCAAGTCTTTCTCAATAACATCCTCCCGTTAATGCTGTCAATCCACATTTTTGTTAATTTCGGATATTCAGAATCTTTAATAAAGTGAAAAACAAAATTTTTAGCTGCTGAACACGCAAAACTTCTTTATCGTTGCAGCCAGAGCGAACCAACTACATGCTACCTATTAATATAATATTATAACACATTAGTATTTTGTAACGGCTCTTGAGTAATTTGATAAAGTGTACATCTATTGACTCACTTTTGCTATTTTTGATAAAATAATATCCTAATAAATGAAAATAAATGAATTTGGAAATGTATTATTGGTTCATTATGGCTGAACGCAAATTTGAAAAATGCAGATCAGCCCTCTTAACACGATTTTACACTTCAGGGCAGCCCTCAGATTATCTTACTTACCAGATCCCGACGACAGCTGTTCCCAAGAGCTGTCAGAAACAGAAAAATTTGATAAAGATTCGGATAAATAGGAAAAACTGTCTTTTGAAGAAATCGATCACTATTACCGATGCCATGATGTTGGTTTAATAGTTCACTCTGGTTGAATTCAATTTCGTTTTTTTCACAGTCTGCTACACAGAATTTCTGTTTTGTAGCTGTTGTCAACTGTCCGAACGACACGGTCATTTAAAGTCGATAGATTATTTTTTCTGCATCCAGTGGTGTACATATCTCAATTTTGAAAAAATGGGCGCTTGGTTCGCTTTGGCAGAACCCGGACCAATTGATCTTCTAATTGATTTTTTACAATTTCCTTTTAGTATTAATTTCCAAGTACTTCTATCGAAACCCGTCATTATAATATCAAATTATTTTCAGACACAATTCTCGTTCAATATTTTTCAATCTCTTGCAAATTACATGTTTCTCTGTTACATGGAACACATGTTTGACCCAGAAAATATAATAAAAATAATACATATCAAATCGGACAATTTCTTCCTCGAGTTTTGCGCTTACCATCACATTTGGTGATCCTTTTTCACCTGAAAACCCATTTCCACTATCAAATGGACTAACAAATCCTCTCACGGTGTAGTTGTAGAATATATGGTAATTCAATTTTCCGAATTTTCCCATTTTCCTTCAGAGTTTTCCAGAAAATTTCAACTGTCATGTTTGGTTGGAATATGGTTGGTTGAAATAGGTGTAAAGGTTTTTTCTTCTTGTATGGCGTTAACGTTCCCTGTGGAACTTTTGCCGTCTCAACATATGCATTAACTAGCGTCATTCATTAATACTTAGTTGAGATTTCTTAAGCCAAATAACACGCCTTGAATGTATTCCGAGGGGCAAGCTCTAGAATACGCGTGACCACAGTGCAAGTCGGAGGAAATTTCTTTGACGAAAAATCCTCCGGCCAGAACGGGAATCGAACCCGAACACCCGGCATGATAATGTGAGACGCTAACCACTCGGCCACGGGTGCACCCAGGTGTAAAGGTTGCCCCACATCAAATAGCATCACGAAAAAAAAACGCTGTAGATAATTACCCAATTGACCATTTCATTTAAAACTTTCAGACACTCCTGGACATCTCTTAAATAGTGACACGAAGCTAGATCCGGCCAGAAGATCGTAGGTCTCTCGTGTTGCTTCATCAGACGAAGCAGACGCTTTTGTTGACACTCCTCGAGGTAGTTCTGCCCGTTTCTCGGTAGTCTCGAACGGCGCACTCCGTTTGCCACATGAGCAGATTGCTTGCCAAATCTTGGAAAATTTCAAAAGTTTCTGCTTTCTTACTTCCACCGGAACATCAAACTTGTACTAGGCGGTGAAGAACAGTAGCCTCGGAAGCTACGCCTTCGCCTTGAGTAAATCTCATCATCCATGATGAGACAATGAGGCTTCGTCAGCATCTGGGTGTACCGTTTCCGGGCTCATGACTTTCCCACCGTATTTTACTGTTTGTCACGATTTGGATCCTTCTGCACTTTGAACGTCCTCTCTCTCTCTGAACGAATGACTTGGACCGATTCAACTTTTTGGTCACGTCCCTGGCCGGAGCCCGCTTATACGCTTCCACGACACGCTTGTGATCCTGATCACTAATAGAACATCCATTCTGACTGAATTTCTCCTTCCGTTCGGCGCTCAAAGACAGATGCGGTATGACAGTTGAAAATTTTCCAGGTGCTTGAGCAAAATCAATTTGCGAAGTTGCTTTTCGGGTGACGCCATTTTCTCCAATTTTCCAAAAACTGACAGCGATAAAAATTCAGTGTAAACAATACACTCTAAACGACGTCTACCCAAATATTCAGGACAAAATACCGTTTTGAATAATATTTCGGACGCTTAAGGCATATGTTGCAGAAAACAGATCACAACTTTATGCACAGGTATTATTTTTTTTTTTTTCCAAAATATGTTTTTTTATCAAGGCTCATATGACGTTAGCCTGACGGGGCCGGAGTTCAATATTTTGACAGTTTTTCTTATTATCTATGTTAGTAATATGTAACCGATTACTCGCGGTCGGCTCGAGGTTAGTATTACAAGTGTTCTCGTAATTGGGATGTTGCTGTCTCCAATGCTCTGTACGTGTGCCCGACACGGGATACTTCCTAATGGGATGCAGCTGACCATTAATCAGCAACGCTCCCCTAGTATGTACCCCATATCTAGCGTGGTGCGTCTTCTCGACTCGAGGAATCCAGGATAGAATGGTCACTAGTAGGCGCAATCATCAGCTCGTGTAGAGTTGTCATGAGCGGTACAACCTTTGGCTCTTGTTGAATCATCAGTGGACTGCACAACCTTTGGCCCGTGTATCTGTAAAGAGTGTGTGTATGTATTGCCGCGACTAAGTAAAAGTTTATAGATCGGATAGGAGGGATATGAAACAGGGACACAACGAAGGAAACATCATTAAACGTTGTCATCGGCGTTTCTGAGGAACAGGTATAGATGAAGCAGGTGTAGATCAGGATCACGGCTACCTAAGATATCCCGGACGGGGATATCCGATTGTCTGCCTTGTGCTCTCAGTACTCTAGAGAGCTGAGAGCGAGCAGCATGGAACCGGATACACGACCAGACAACATGCTTGATGTTGTGGTAGCCATCGCCACAATCACAAAGATTGTTTGCTGCGAGCCCAATGCGATAGAGATGCGCGTTTAGGTTGTAGAGATTGGACATGAGCCGAGATATCACGCGAATGAAATCACGACCTACATTCAATCCCTTAAACCAAGCACTCGTCGAAACCTTAGGGATAATCGTGTGTAACCAACGACCGAACTCATCTTCACTCCACATGCGCTGCCAACTGACGAGGAATGTGAAAAAATTCATTATAGGCAATTTGCCTTTCAAAAAGTGTGCCTTCTGAAGCGCCCACCTTAGCTAGCGAGTCCGCTTTCTCATTCTCATTCCCCATTCCGCCATATTCTAACACTGACAATATCGTTGTTTTGTATAACTGAATGAGGTCTCCTGGATGGGCACCCCACCATGTTCCGGTTATTGTTTGGAGAAAATTGATTCTTTGCTGGCATTTCTGTTTCAAATACGCAATGTGTCTCCCCCAGGTACATTTAGAATTATAATATACACCCAGGTATTTGAAAAACATAGAGTGTTGGATCGTTTTGCCGGATAGGTAAAGCTGGAATTGGGCGGGTTCGTGCTTCCTAGAAAAAACGACCATTTCAGTTTTCTCCGTAGAGAATTCGATACCCAGCTTGAGGGCCCACGTGAACAGATTGTTCATGGTATCTTGCAATGACTTTTGCAGAGCGACGGGATTAGTACCCGTGATGGAAATAACTCCATCATCTGCAAGTTGTCTCAGCGTGCAGTCTCTAGTTAGACAATCATCTATATCATTGACGTAAAAACTGTACAAGAGGGGGCTTAGGCAGGAGCCTTGCGGTAGGCCCATAAAACTGTAACGAGAAGATTTTGAGTTGCCATGAGAGAAATTCATGTGCTTTTCTGTCAGTAAATTGTACAGGAAATTATTCAGAATTGGTGAAAGTCCACGTTTATGAAGCTTCTCTGAGAGAATTTCCATGGAAACTGAATCAAATGCCCCTTTGATATCGAGGAAAACGGAAGCCATTTGTTCTTTGCGAGCAAATGCGATTTGGATTTCAGAAGATAACAGCGCGAGACAATCATTCGTCCCTTTACCTCGGCGGAAGCCAAACTGCGTATTTGACAGCAAATTGTTCGTTTCGACCCACTTGTCCAAACGAAGTAGAATCATTTTCTCTAACAATTTACGAATACAGGATAACATTGCAATCGGCCTATACTAGTTGTGATCGCAAGCCGGCTTGTTGGGTTTTCGTATGGCTATCACTCTCACTTGTCTTCAGTCATGCGGGACAATATTCAGCTCCAGAAACTTGTTGAACAAGTTCAGCAAACGCTGTTTTGCCAAGTCGGGAAGATTCTTCAACAAGTTGAATTTAATCTTGTCCGACCCCGGAGCTGAATTGTTACATGAGAGGAGGGCAATTGAGAATTCTACCATCGAAAAATTCTCATAATCGCATTGGAGCGGAATATCGCGTACGACGCTTTGTGCAGGAACAGAATCGGGACAAACCTTCCTTGCAAATTTGAAAATCCAACGGTCAGAGTATTCCTCACTTTCATTGGTATGGTTCCAGCCACGCATTCTCCTAGCCGTATTCCAAAGAGTACTCATAGCGGTCTCCCTTGACAAACCATTGACGAATTTCCGCCAATATCCACGCTTTTTTCCTTTAATCAGACCTTTCAGTTTGGCTTCTAGAGCTTGGTACTTTCGAAACCATTCCACTAATCCAGTTTTCCTGAATTTTTTGAAAGCGGATGATTTTTCAAGGTAGACCTTTGAACACTCCCTGTCCCACCAAAGTGATGGAGGACGACGTCGGAAAGTGGTAGCCGGTACACGTTTCTTTTGAGCTTGAAGTGCGCTATCGTAAATCAAACTTGATATAAAATTATACTCTTCAAGGGGAGGAAGTTCATGCATCGAAATGATTGCTTCAGATATTAATTCTGCAAATTTTCTCCAGTCAATATTCTTCGTGAGGTCATACGCAATATCGACTGACTCACTAGATTTTGATTCATAGGCGATCGATACAATTATTGGTAGGTGATCACTACCGTGGGGATCTTGGATTACCTTCCATGTGCAATCCAGGGATAATGAAGTAGAGCAGAGGGATATGTCTAGCATGCTTGCCCGTGCAGGAGGGTTGGCTATCCTAGTTGCTTCCCCAGTATTTAAAACTGTCATGTTGAAGTTGTCGCACAGATCATAAATCAACGTGGCACGGTTGTCATCGTAGAGCGACCCCCATGCTTTCCATGGGAGTTGAAGTCACCTAAGATTAACCGCGGCTCCGGCAATGCCTCGATAATATCAAAGAACTGATGGCGGCCTACCGTAGTCCTGGGAGGAATATATATCGAAGCAATGCAGAGTTCTTTACCATTGATTTGTGTCTGGCAAGCGACAACTTCAATGCCTGTAATCGATGGGATAGTGACTCTATAGAAGGAGTGAGGTTTTTTGATCCCCAATAGTACGTCACCAAACGAGTCGTTACGATCTAGGCGAATAATGTTGAAATCGTGAAAATTCAGCTCGTCGGCTGAACAAAGCCATGTTTCACAGAGAGAAAATACATCACAGTTAGAACTGTGAACTAAAAAATTTTAATTGCTCTAGTTTAGAGATGATGCTTCTGCAATTCCACTGTATGACAGTGGTCAAATCCTTGAACTCTTGCGCTGAATTAGGCATCGAGGGAAATGAACGCTGCTAAAAAGCCACATTTTTCTTTCAAAAATGTTCTCACAACCGGAAGCAAACATAATACTATGCTTTTAAGAGGATCATTTATATTTAAAGCATTTAAAATGTTATCCACAAGGTCTGAAAGCGCAAGCAGGCTGTTGCTTCGACCGCGAAAATGGAACAGACGTGTTCGTTGTTGTTCCGGGAAGTGCTGAGGACCCCTGGTTGGTAGCATGACCACGTAAACCGGGAGGTACTTGCTTCGGCCTATTCTCAGCACGTTCAGTTCGAGGCTTCATTCCAACTTGGGAAGTTTCGGTATTCTTTCTGGGGAGTGATGGAAAAGAAGTAATTTTTCTTTTCCTGATGGCACCCTGCGATGTACCGGAACATCCGGCATTGGGAGCGTCAGAAACAGGCTCGTCGTTCTGCAGAATGGAGTAGGGATTGTCCTGTGTCGTTGGCACGGAACTCTTAAGCATTTCTGCAAAAGTCCGCTTGGAACGTTCCTTTAAGGAACGCTTGAGTTTTTCCCCTCGTTGTATGTACACCGGGCATTGAGTAAAATCATGAGGAGTCCCGCCGCAATGAAGACACTTGTGCTCTTTCGCGCAAGGATTCTCATCATGGCTCTCTCCACAATCTGCGCAACGTTTTTTATTGCAACAATAGGCGGCCGTGTGACCGAGTTGCATACATTTGTTGCATTTCATTACCCGCGGTACAAACAACCGAACAGGTAAACGAAGTGCCCCTATTGCAACGTAATTTGGAAGGGCGGAACCCTCAAATGTCACACGAAAAGAGTTTGTCCGATTGAGAATTCTTTTGTCATTTTTATGTGACACAGATTTCAGTCGATCGCATGCAAGAATCTTCACAGTTTTTAGTGTGGAGTTCTTGAAGCGACCGACATCATCGATTATCTCTTTTCGGGTCAAACTCTTTTCGGTTATTACGCCGTCTATTTCGACGTTGCAACAGGGTACGTATACACGATATTCAATCGCAAAGAGGTCGCAGCGCGTTATTTTGTTCGCTTGGGTCCTGCTTGAGACGACAACTCGTAGTTTGTCTGGCCCCATCCGTGTAATTTCGGTAACATCAGAAAAATGTTGAGTTAGTTCCTTCGAGATGCGAATGACATTGAGAGGTTTGGATTTTCGTCTAAAGTACACAATGAATGGGCCTTTGGAGCCTTCAGGGTATTCTTCAGGACGAAAATCCTGTTTCTCGTCAATTTCCTCATCTTTGGAACTATCAACTTCGTAAACAGAATCCTTTCCGCCCTCAGCCATATTAGAAAAATCGGCCAACTGTTCGATATGAACAGAATATAATAATTATCAAAATGAATAAGTAAAAAAAAAATATTATAAGGTTATGCTGCGGATAATATTTATATTAATTTATTTTATTTATATAAAATTCTAAAATGAAAAAAAAGTTCCAATAAAATTTCAACGGTAATGTAACCAAGAAAAAATAGACACCCCTAATGCCAACGTTTGCCGATTTGGTAAACACACAGATGAACAATGGTGTAAATCGAGCACAGATGGTAGAAGGAATGATAGGAGGACAAAAGAAAAATAAACTTATACTTGCCGCTGCTGTGTGGCGTGTGTGAATTGTATCCTCTGCGTCTCGGTTGCGCACCACTTTGAGCTTCGCTCTACTCGCAAGCGCAACCGATGAAAAAAAAAACCCAGTCTGATTCGAAGTGGAAAAAAACACCTTTGTTGGATCGTTTCGAAAACCTGTCCGATCTACTTGCGAGTTATCGAACGAATGATTATTTGGTTGATATCTATATATATATATATATATATATATATAGAAATGGATTTCTGTCTGTCTGTCTGTCTGTCTGATTCTTATGGACTCGGAAACTACTGAACCGATCAACATGAAAATTGGTATGTAGGAATTTTTGAGGCCGGGAAAGGTTTTCGTGATAGTTTGAGAGTCCCTCTCTAAGGGAGGGCTGCCATACAAATTAAACACAAATTTCTACATTACTCGAGAATTAATCAAGCAAATGAAACAAAATTTGGCATATGGAGGTTTTAGGGTGCAATAAATGTTTCTATGGTGGTGAGACTCTCCATCTCCCTCTCTAAGGGGGGGCTGGCATACAAATGAAACACAAATTTCTGCACGACTCGAGAATTAATCAAGCAAATGAAACCAAATTTGGCATGAAACCAAATTAGTTCAAAATGCTTTTAAGCTTTCTACCTTGGTACCTATTTGATCAACCCTCACCGCCCAAGTTTTTCATTTATCTAAAAAAACCTACTTCACTTTTATCTCGAATTTCCGACTTTCAGCAAAAAATACTCCTAGCAGAAAGCTGCCAGCATAAAAACAATGTGTATGTGTGATAGATGAAAAATATCCTAAAGACGTTCTAGTGGGGGTGAACATTGAAAATTATGTCTGAATAATTTGAAAAGAGAATCCGCGAAGCCCGTCTAAAGGCGGGCTTGGGCTGTAGAGGGTTAAAAACATAAAAAATCATCGTATACCGTTCTGAATCATATTTCGGACGCTTAAGACATATGGCGCAGAAAACAGATCTAAACTTTTATGCACAGGTATTATTTGGTTGATATTTTCAATAAATTAGTTCAATATGCTTTTAAGCTTTGTACTTTGGTACCTATTTGATTGAAAACATCAAATAATCATCGAATAAAATGCTTTTCAAATGAAGCGAGTAAAAATCAAATTTCGGACAGATTGAATTGAAATTTCGGACACTTTATTCTGTAATTTTTTGAACGAAAGTTACATTACACTTGATTATATTTTACACTTACCATACAATCACAGTAAACTGTTAACGGTGATGAAAACTGATGAAAGACGGGAGAAATTTTAATAATTAATGAACGGGTAAATTCTACGTGCTCACGCTAAGCAAACGTCAAACACAAACGATAGTGAGTATAGTTGATAGATTTTTGCCGATTATGTTATAATTCAAATGTAGTTTTCATATGAAATGATAGTGAAACCAAGGGATTACTCTAAAGAAGCAATTGTGATATTAGTTTTATAGTTGTATAATAGTTAAGTAGTATAGTTAAGTATTTCAAGATATTAGAACAAAGTGTCCGAAATATGATGTTGTCCGAAATATGATTCAGAACGGTGAAATGCGTTTCAAATCAAGCGGATAAGAATCAAACTTCGGACAGTGTTTATAAAAAAATCAAATTTCGGACAGATTGAATTCAAATTTCGGACACTTTATTTTGTAATTTTTTGAACGAAAATTACATTACACTTGATTATATTTTATAATCAAATGCGAAACACTTATCAAGCAATCACAGTAACCTGATAACGATGATGAGAGAAATTTAAATATTGATGAAGGGATAAATTCTACGTGATCGCGCTAATCAAACGTCAAACACAAACGATAATGAGTAGTGCTGTTGGATTTTTCCCTACTATGTAATAATTCAAATGTAATTCTCAAATGAAGTGATAGTGGAACCAAGGGATTACTCTCAAGAAGCGATTGTGATATTAATTTTATAGTTATATCATCAATGCATTAAGCATTTCAAGATGTTAGAACAAAGTGTCCGAAATATGATGTTGTCCGGAATACGATTCAGAACGGTACCCAATAGGTAATTTTCTAGAGCGTTTTTTCTGTGATGCCATTTGAAGTGAGACACCCCCCAAAAACTTTTCTTGTACCCAACAACCCTCACATGCCAAATTGAACTCCATTTGCTTCATTAGTTTTTTGTGTTTCATTCGTAGTAGTAGAAATTTGTGTTTCATTCGTACGGCAGTCCCCTCTTTTTCCTTAGAGAGGGGGAGGGGTGTCGAACCAGCATATAAACATTTGTTGACCGCTAAAACCTCCATATGCCAAATTTGGTTCCGTTTTGCTTGATTAGTTTTGGAGTTACTCCCCTCCCCTCTAAAGAGAGGAGAAGAGTGTCGAACCACCATAGAAACATTTATCGCCTTCTAGAACCTTCACATCCCGAATTTGGTTCCATTTGCTTGATTAGATCTCAAGTTTTGCGGTTTTGGGTGACCTGTTTTCTGATTTGGCACCCTTAATGAAAGACCTAGTTCTACGTCATAATGTCATCGTTGCTTACAAATGAGGGGCTTAGAATGAAAGGGGTGTAAGTGATTTGATCGATTTCTCTTCATCGTCTTTCTCTATTGATCATAACTTAACTGCAAACACATTCCCAGCTGATTTGACAATGTGGACGATAGGTCAGAACCTGAATTATCGGTTTCCATAGCAAAATCAAATTGGAACGTTTTTGTGGGCTGAGTTATTCACGAAAGAAAAAGTTGATGAAGAGAAATCGATCAAGTTACCTACACCCCTTTCATTTTTAGCCCCTCAAATAATCTCCAAATTCTGCTTAAAACTATGAATTACGTTGAAGAAAAGGAGTTTGTTTTGTTTTCTATTCATAATATAACACTGCGGCCAACTACATTTTGCTTCGTAATATATATTTTGTTTTGAAATTTTTCAATCATGTGCAATTAATAGGAAAATTTCTGAAGATTCCTCTTCCCTACAAGTAGAACATTTTCGTATTCCATATTTTGTAGTTATCTTGAATTATGGAGACTTGAAACTTCTTCTGTTCATTCCACTGTTTCAATAGTTTGCTTACAAGGCATATACTGCCGTTTTACACATAGTTGTCCCATGTTCCAAAATCAGCAACTGAGAAAAACGCAATCAAAGTTTTCTGGCATATTCGTCTACCAGAAGTTTTAAGCATTTCAGTTTGGCAATGTAATGGGTTAATTTAAAGGCAGTAACCTATTGTCTAATGAAATGTGAGCTTGATTACGGGCTTAAAAAATCATGGTGTAACAGTCATGCCTAGAATATCAACATGAGACAATTGAACTTGATGTTGTTTTTCTGAATACTGGGAACGAAAAAATTTTTTTTGTGTTTGCGGAAAGATTATGCATAAAAACATCGTTTCATGAAGAAGTGAGTGATCTGCAACACCTTTGCAGAATGGGAAGGAAGGAAGATCTTGAATTATAGAGACTTTAAACTTTTGCAGTTCATTCGTCTCTAAATCTACCTTTGCAGAATATAAATTTCATTTTTATTAGTCATTGGCTAACAAGGTGTACACGTGTTCTGTTAAACTTTTCTTATTTGTTTAAGAATTTATTCGTTTTTCCAACCCAGAAATGAGTTCATTAGCCCTGCTGAAAGCGTTACATAAAATTCTCGTACTCGATTCGATTTATTTATTACTAATCAACAAAAAATACATGGAGGGACAATTGTGCCTAGAATATCAACATGGTACAATTGAGCTTGATGTTGTTTTTCTAAAAGCTGGGAACAAACAATAACCTGTTTTGTGTTTTCCGAAAGACTAGGCATAAAAACATCGTTCTTATAAGATAAATGAAAATTTTCAAAAAGTAACATGGGACAACTGTGTGTAGAACGGCAGTATAACTCATAGACAGTTTTTCTTTCGAATGAAGTGATAATCATGGCACTTCGAGGTATATAGGCTCAAACATTCATTCATCCATTCATTGAGAATTGATTCAGAGGCACTTCAAACAAATGATCATTAAACCAACGACAACTATGGGTTCCACGACAACTATGGGATTATACCGCAGATATAACCCACTTCCAGTTTTTTCGAAAATTAAAAAAAAACTCTGGAGAGACAAGCGATATACGAGTGAGGAAAATTTTCCCAAATTTGGTTCAATTTGCATGATTAGTTCTCGAGTTATGCAGAAATTCTTGTTTCAACGAGGTACCAATTACAACAATCCGTACTTTGTTTAGAATTTTGCTGGTGGAACTTCACGCCTTTCCTGTTGGTTAATTTTGGACGATCCTACTTGTTGGAATTTATCGTTAGTTTGCTTGATCTATATATATATATATATATATATATATATATAAATGGTTTTCTGTCTGTCTGTCTGATTCTTATGGACTCGGAAAATACTGAACCGATCGACATGAAAATTTGTATGTAGAAGTTTTTGGGGCCGGGGAAGGTTTTCATGATAGATTGAGACCCCTCCCCCCTCTCTAAGGGGGGCCTGCCATACAAATGAAACACAAATTTCTACATTATTCGAGAATTAATCAAGCAAACGAAACCAAATTTGGCATGTGAAGATTTTAGAGTACAATAAATGTTTCATTATACATTATACATATACATTATTCGAGAATTAGTCAAGCAAACGAAACCAAATTTGGCATGTGAAGGTTTTAGGGTGCAATAAATGTTTCTACGGTGGTTAGATACTCCTCTCCCCTGTCTTAGGAGGGCTGCGATACACATGAAACACAAATCTAACTCCCCATCTCTAAGGGGGGTGGGGTTTGGTAGGTCTTCCATACAAATGAAACACAAATTTCTGCATAAGTCGGGAATCAATCAAGCAAATGAAACCAAATTAGGCATATGGAGGTTTTAGGGTGCAAAAAAATGTTTCTATGGTGGTTCGACACTCCTCCCCGTCTCTTAGGGTGGGCTGTCATACAAATGAAAAACAATTTTCCTGCAAAACTCGAAAACTAATCAAGCAAATGGAGCCAAATTGGATACAGATATTTCCAAGCACTGATTCCATGTAACGGAGAAAAATGTTACAAGTCGGACTCGATTATCCGGAGTATTGATTTTTTTTTTCACTCCGGATAATCGAGTCATAAAAAAAAGGAAATTCTTCTCGGTAAACGTAATATAATTATGATTTACACTTATTTATTCAACGGATTTATCTAGGTTGGCCCGTTTGTATGTTTGTGACTTTGTAACTTTGTATGTAGCGATGTACCATATTAATGGAAATTTAACCCCCTTCCTGTTGACCGATTGATCTGAAATTTGGAACACATGTTTATATGTGTTCCAGATTTCAGGTGTCGTTATAAAACTTCGTATTCCATGATCTCTAAAATCCAAGATGGCGGCCACTACAAAATGGCGGATTACATATTTTCTCAGAACCGCTTCAATGTGGGTATCAAATGAAAGGGCTTGACTAGTAGAACACAGTTATTTGTGAGAAATGTAAATCCAAGATGGCGGCCACTACAAAATGGCGGATTATGTATATATTTTCTGAAAATTCCATCAATATGAGTATCAAATGAAAGGGCTTGACCAGTAGAACACAATTATTTATGGAAAATGCAAATCAAAGATGGCTACGCAACAAAATGGCGGATTACATATTTTCTCAGAACTCTATCAATATGTATATCAAATGAAAGCGAATGACTAGTAGAATACAGTTATTTATGAAATCCAAATCCAAAGTGGCCACCGCCACAAAATGGTACCATATATATTTTTTTACAACCCCGTCAATGTGGGTATCAAATGCAAGGGCTTAACTAGTAGAATACAGTTAGAATTAATGGTATGTTCCAAATCTCAGATCAATCAGTCAACAGGAACGGGGTCAATTTTCTACTAATGTGGGACAGACCTACAAATACTCAAACATACATACAAACAGGGCAAGCTGAATGGAACCATTAAAAAGTTTGGATTTGGATTTTTCATGATCTACTGTGTTCTACTATTCGAGCCCTTTCATTTGATACCCATATTGATGGAGCTTTGAAAACAATAATGGCGCCATTTTGTGATGGCTACCATTTCGGATTTGCATTTTTCATAAATAACTGTGTTCTACTAGTCAAGCCCTTTCATTTGATACCCATATTGATTTGAGAAGATATGTAATCCGCCATTTGGTAGTGGCCGCCATCTTAGATTTGCATTTTTCATACATAACTGTATTCTACTAGTTAATCCCTTGCATTTGATACCCACATTGACGGGGTTGTAAAAAAATATATATGGCGCCATATTGTGGTGGCGGCCATGTTGGAATTGCATTTTCCAAAAATAACTGTGTTCTACTAGTTAAGCCCTTTCATTTGATACCCATATTGATGGGGTTCTGAGAAAATATGAAATCCGCCATTTTGTAGTGGCCGCCATTTTGGATTTCCATTTTTCATAGTTAACTGCATTCTACTGGTTAAGCCCTTTCATTTGATACCCATATTAGCTATTCAATATGGAATTATTATACAAATTATTCAAAATTTCCGAAAATCAAAAAGTAAATACTCCGGATAATCGAGTCTAAAATTCCGGACAATCGAATCCCGGATAATCGAGTCTTCGGATAATCGAGTCTCCGGATAATCGAGCCTGACCTGTATTTGCAAGTGGTTGAAAAATCTTGAACGAGAATTGTGTCTGAAAATAATCTGGTATTATAATGATGAGTTTTGGTAGAAATACTAGATTTTTTTTAGTAAAAGGTAAATTCAACGGAGTCGATAAGAAGATCAATCAATGTACAGTTCTGCGATTAGACTCATGAGCTTGCGCTTAGTAAGAAAACGTGAATGTTTGAAGGTATTGATAACTAAAAACAAATTTTGGGGGAGACGAAGTTTACCGGGTCAGCTAGTGGATGAATAAAAATTCCCTCCTAATCTCACCAGACACAGAGCATGACACCGACTTGCATTCATAGCTTATCATACTGATCTATTAGCTATTCGACCTTTTTTTGTTATTTACAAAACAAGTAACAATAAAAAACATTTAAAAATTTGAAGATTAAAAGATTGGGTAGAACTAATCAATAAATATACGTTTATCGATTGAGGGTTCATTCACATATGTGTAGAAATCCAATTTAAAGCCTCCGTAAACAAACAAAAAAAGGGGAAGAAATCCAACTATGGTCGATATTAGCGTAATTGCTCCACACTCATCCATATTTCTTCAACTCATTTTCCATTACAACGATTGACTTCAAAAAGTTGGAATTTCTCGGCCATCCTGATATTTTATACTAAAACGCAGTAATTCACAGCTTCACTCAGTGAAGCAGACCGGATGGAACTCCTTCAAAGTAATTCAATGATGCTGTGGGAGTTATTTCGAAAGGGATGTCGAAATCAGAGTTGTGCTAAGTTTTCCCAAACATAAAAGGTACGGAAACCGAAAACTTGCTCTCACCTTTCGGTACTATTTGTATCGTGTGCCGAATAAACGCAGGAAGGAATATAATTTTTTTTTCCTCTGGCGAAGAAAGAAGTTTTCCTCTCATCCTACTCTCATTGTATTCTCCGTTAGGAGCAAATAGAAAAAGATTCAGAGCTCGGTTTACAACCGAAAGCATGAATGGAAGCAATCTCAGACATCATCTGGGGAGATCACTTTTATTATTGTTGATTTTATTCAAATTCGTTTCGTTCGGCGCGAGGTAACGAAGAAATTCCATTTTTCTTCCGCAAATGCGAGCTTGCTGTATTGTTGTGTTGCTGGAGTTGCAATTTGATGATTTTCTATGCTTGAGCAGGTTGATTCATCGACGTTTAGCACACGAGAAAACTGAATTGATGATGGCTGTGTTGTCTGGTGCTTCTTTTGTTGAATGCTGAACATTGTACAATGAAAATAATCAAGTTTATTATGTATTATTTTCAATTTTCATATAACCTGACAACGCAAATTTATATAGTTAAGTATATTTACGCCGAAAAACCGCTACAAAATAGCGTTTCTAATATGAACGCAAAAACGTTTTCATCTATTGCGTCGGGAAAATCTGAATATATTAACATAATATGAATTATGCAAAACACCCCGTCATTTGCCATCGACGTTTAATAAATCGCTCAGTAGAGGTGTGAAATACTGGAAACCAGAATTAAAATAGACAGTTCAAGGTTAAATGCTTTAAGGATTCAAACAAAATATTCACTTCTAGATACATTTACCTTCAACCTGCATTGCAGAATTTTCGTAAAGACTTTCAACTCGAATGGAATAATGATAGTATTCTTCAACCGTTGAAGAAAGCATCTCATCTAACGAACAAGAAAAGAGCAGATCGATATCTAATTTTGGAGGCAATCCTTCTTTAGCAAGCAAAGCTGATTAGTTTTCTGTTCGGCCATTGGTTGAATAGCAAAACTGATGATTTATTTTCACAGGAGTGAAAAAAAGAAATAAATTGGGTAGACGGAAGGAAACTTTGGAACGAAATTTCATAATTTGTATGCTTAGCTATCATAAATATCAAAGCCAAGAACTAGGATGTCGAAATTAAACTAGGAGGAAAAAACGTTCTATGTATATTAGCATACCCGAACGTCATACGGCTTAAAGGAAACTTGATAGGCGCCAATTCTTGTGTTCAAAATTTCGTTCAATGTACGAACACATACAAACATTTAGAACTGAAGAGAAGAACATTTTATTAAATATATGGAGATACGAGGTTATAAAATCGTTTAACTGCGTTGTTACTTGCTGTGATTTCCACAAATTCATAGTGGAACAAAATTCTTAACAATCTTGCTTTCAAGATACGCATTCGGTTTGACAAAATACATTCATATTTATTACATACTAGCTGACCCGGCAGTCTTCGTCCTGCCCAAAATTTGTTTTTTGTTATCAATACCTTCAAATATTCACGTTTTATTACTATGAGTAAGTTCATGGGTCCAATCGTTGAATTTACCTTTTACTATAAAATTCCTAGTATTTCTAACAAAACTCATCATTATAATATCAGATTATTTTCAGACACAATTCTCGTTCAAGATTTTTCAACCACTTGCAAATAACATGTTTCTCCGTTACATGGTATAAATGTTTTATTCAGAAAATATGATAGAATAAAGACGGACAATTCCTTCCTCTCGAGTTCTGCTCTTATCATCTTACTCCTTACATCCGGCGATCCTTTTTTGTATAGATAGAAGAGGATATAGGAGTGCGTTTCAAAACATTAAAATCCATTTCCAGTTTCGAACAAAGATCAATTTCGCTTGCGCAAACATAAAATAGACTAACAGCACTTGTCACTATGTAATTGTAGAACATATGGGAATTTAATTTTCCGAATTATCCTTTTTTCCTTCAGAGTTTTCCGAAAATTTTCAATTATCATGTTTCGATGGAATATTTTTGGTTGAAATATGTGTAATATTTTTATGGGCCCCCCTCTCCATTCCAGAGGAGAGAGGGATGTCATACCATTATAGGAACATTTGTCATACCCAAAAACCCTCACATCTCAAATTGTGCTTGATTAGTTCTCGAGTTATGCAGAATTTTGTGTTTCGTTTGTATGGCAGCCTTAGAGAGGGGGAGGAGTGTTTAACACCATACAAATATTTATTGCATCCTAAAACCACCACATGCCAAATTTGGTTTCATTTGCTCGATTTATTCTCGAGTAATTCAGAAATTTGTGTTTCATTTGTATGGTTGATTCCCTCGAGAAACTGCCCTGTTCAAAATATCAGCTCAATCGGATTTAATTTACTTGTGTCACACAGCCGTCAAAGAGTGAGTTTGAGTTTGCGATTGAGCTAATATTTTGAATCATCATTTGAAAATTCGAGATGGCGAGATGGCACTCTAATATACATACAATTTATGTAACATTTTCTTTTTGATCATAGATTATTGTTGGTTATTGGAGTCTGTTACTATTTTATGAACAAATGTATGTATTTGTTATGTATGTATTTTTTTTTTCCAAAATAAATATTTTTATAAAGGCTTATATGGCGTTAGCCTCATGGGGCCGGGAGTTCAATACAATTTTTCTTATTATCTATGTTAGTAATATGTAACCGATTACTCGCGGTTGGCTCGAGGTTAGTATTACAAGTGTTTTCGTAATTGGGATGTTGCTGTCTCCAATGCTCTGTACGTGTGCCCGACACGGGATACTTCCTATTGGGATGCAGCTGACCATTAATCAGCAACGCCCCCCTAGTCTGTACCTCATATCTAGCGTGGTGCGTCTTTCTCGACTCGAGGAATCCAGGATAGAATGGTCTCTTGCCGGCGCAATCATCAGTTCGTGTAGAGTTGTCATGAGCGATACAACCTTTGGCTCTTGTTGAATGATCAGTGGACTGCACAACCTTTGGCCCGTGTGTCTGTAAAGAGTGTGTGTATGTATTGCCGCGACTAAGTAAAAGTTTATCGATCGGATAGGAGGGATATGAAACGGGGACACTACGAAGGAAACATCATTAAACGTTGACATCGGCGTTTCTGAGGAACAGGTATAGATGAAGCAGAAGATCAGGATCATGGCTACCTAAGATATCCCGGACGGGGATATCCGATTGTCTACCTTGTGCTCTTAGTGCTCTAGAGAGCTGAGAGCGAGCAGCATGGAACCGGATACACGACCAGACAACATGCTCGATGTCGTGGTAGCCATCGCCACAATCACAAAGATTGTTTGCTGCGAGCCCAATGCGATAGAGATGCGCGTTTAGGTTGTAGTGATTGGACATAAGCCGAGATATCACGCGAATGCAATCACGACCTACATTCAATCCCTTGAACCATGCACTCGTCGAGACCTTAGGGATAATCGTGTGTAACCAACGACCGAACTCATCTTCACTCCACATGCGCTGCCAACTTACGAGCGTATATTGACGAGGAATGTGGAAAAATTCATTATAAGCAATTTGCCTTTCAAAAAGAGTGCCTTCTAAAGCGCCCACCTTAGCTAGTGAGTCCGCTTTCTCATTCCCCGGAATCGAGCAATGAGAGGGAACCCATGCTAAGGTAATCTTGAATAATTGTTCGACCAAAACACTCAATAGTTGTCTTATTCTTGTTAGGAAATAAGATGAGCGTTTATCAACCTTCATTGAGCGGATTGCCTCTAATGAGCTGAGACTGTCTGAAAAAATAAAATAGTGGTCGATGGGCAATGTTTCAATGATCCCCAGTGCGTAGTATATCGCACCCAGTTCAGCAACATACACGGAACAAGGATCTTTGAGTTTGAAAGAGGCACTGGAATTTTCATTGAAGATGCCAAAGCCAGTGGACCCGTTTATGAATGAACCGTCAGTAAAGAACATTTTATCAGATCTAACTATGCCCCCATATTCTGCCGAAAATATCGGCGGAATAGAATCTGAGCGTAGATGATCTGGGATTCCATGAATTTTTTGTCGCATGGACAGATCAAAAATTACAGAGGAATTGCAAAAGTATGGGAAGCAAACTTGGTTGGAGATGCCTGGTGAAGGGTGCACGTCGTGGTTAAGGTACTCATGGTATAAAGACATAAAACTTGACTGAGGAATCAGTTGGAGTAGATTTTCGAAGTTATCAATCACCAATGGATTCATGATCTTGCAACGGATGAGAAATCTGTAGGATAATTCTGTGAACCGAAGAGTAAGCGGGGGTACTCCTGCCAAAACTTCGAGATTCATCGTATGTGTCGAATGCAAACACCCCATTGCTATACGCAAGCAACGATATTGTATTCTCTCCAGCTTGAGAATATGAATCCTGGCAGCTGATCGGAAGCAAAAACTGCCATATTCTAACACTGATAATATCGTTGTTTTGTATAACTGAATGAGGTCTCCTGGATGGGCACCCCACCATGTTCCGGTTATTGTTTGGAGAAAATTGATTCTTTGCTGGCATTTCTGTTTCAAATACGCAATGTGTATTCCCCAGGTACATTTAGAGTCAAAATATACTTCAAGGTATTTGAAAAACATCGAGTGCTTGATCGTTTTGCCGGATAGGTGAAGCTGGAATTGGGTTTTCTCCGTAGAGAATTCGATACCCAGCTTGAGAGCCCACGTGAACAGATTGTTCAGGGTATCTTGCAAGGATTTTTGCAGAACGGCGGAATTAGTACCCATGATGGAAATAACTCCATCGTCTGCAAGTTGTCTCAGCGTGCAGTCTCTAGTTAGACAATCATCTATATCATTGACGTAAAAACTGTACAAGAGGGGGCTTAGGCAGGAGCCTTGTGGTAGGCCCATAAAACTGTATCGAGAAGATTTCAAGCTGCCATGATTGAAAAACATGTGCTTTTCTGACAGTAAATTGTACAGGAAATTATTCAGAATTGGTGAAAGTCCACGATTATGAAGTTTCTCTGAGAGAATTTCCATGGAAACTGAATCAAATGCCCCTTTGATATCGAGGAAAACGGAAGCCATTTGTTCTTTGCGAGCAAATGCGATTTGGATTTCAGAAGATAGCAGCGCGAGACAATCATTTGTCCCTTTACCTCGGCGGAAGCCAAACTGCGTATTTGACAGCAAATTGTTCGCTTCAACCCACTTGTCCAAACGAAGTAGAATCATTTTCTCTAACAATTTACGAATACAAGATAACATTGCAATCGGCCTATACGAGTTGTGATCGCAAGCCGGCTTGTTGGGTTTTCGTATGGCTATCACTCTCACTTGTCTCCAGTCATGCGGGACAATATTCAGCTCCAGAAACTTGTTGAACAAGTTCAGCAAACGCTGTTTTGCCAAGTCGGGAAGATTCTTCAACAAGTCGAATTTAATCTTGTCCGACCCCGGAGCTGAATTGTTACATGAGAGGAGGGCAATTGAGAATTCCACCATCGAAAAATTCTCATAGTCGCATTGGAGTGGAATGTCGCGTACGACGCTTTGTGCAGGAACGGAATCGGGACAAACCTTTCTTGCAAATTTGAAAATCCAACGGTCAGAGTATTCCTCACTTTCATTTGTATGGTTCCAGCCACGCATTCTCCTAGCCGTATTCCAAAGAGTGCTCATAGCGGTCTCCCTTGACAAACCATTGACGAACTTCCGCCAATATCCACGCTTTTTTGCTTTAATCAGACCTTTTAGTTTGGCTTCTAGAGCTTGGTGCTTTCGAAACCATTCCACTAGTCCAGTTTTCCGGAATTTTTTGAAAGCGGATGATTTTTCAAGGTAGACCTTTGAACACTCCTTGTCCCACCAAAGTGATGGAGGACGACGTCGTAAAGTGGTGGCAGGAACACGCTTTCGTAAATCAAACTCGATATAAAATTATACTCATCGAGTGGAGGAAGTTCATGCATTGAAACAAGTGCTTCAGATATTATTTCTGCAAATTTTCTCCAGTCAATATTTTTCGTGAGGTCATACGCAATATCGACTGACTCACGAGAACCTGATTCATTGGCGATCGATAAAATTATTGGCAGGTGGTCACTACCGTGGGGATCTTGGATTACCTTCCACGTGCAATCCAGGGATAACGAAGAAGAGCAAAGTGATATGTCTAGCATGCTTGCCCGTGCAGGAGGGTTGGCTATTATGGTTGCTTCCCCAGTATTTAAAACTGTCAATTTGAAGTTGTCACACAGAGCATAAATCAAAGTGGCACGGTTGTCATCGTAGAGTGAACCCCATGCTGTTCCATGGGAGTTGAGGTCACCTAAGATTAGCCGCGGCTCCGGCAGTGCCTCGATGATATCAAAAAACTGATGGCGGCCAACCATAGTTCTTGGAGGAATATATATCGAGGCAATGCAGAGGTCTTTGCCATTGATTTGTGTCTGGCAAGCGACAACTTCAATGCCTGTCATCGATGGGAGAGTGACTCTATAGAAGGAGTGGCATTTTTTGATCCCCAATAGTACGCCACCAAACGAGTCATTTCGATCGAGGCGAATAATGTTGAAATCGTGGAAATTCAGTTCGTCGGCTGAAGAAAGCCATGTTTCACAGAGGGAAAATACATCACAGTTAGAACTATGAATTAAAAATTTAAATTGATCTAGTTTAGGGATGATGCTTCTGCAATTCCACTGTATTACAGTGGTCAAATCCTTGACCTCTTGCACTGAATCAGGCATCGAGGGAAATGAACGCTGCTAAAAAACCACATTTTTCTTTCAAAAATGTTCTCACAATCGGAAGCAAACATAATACTATGCTTTTAAGAGGGTCATTTATATTTAAAGCATTTAAAATATTGTCCACCAGGTCTAAAAGCGCAAGCAAGCCAGATTGTGGCTGTTGCCTCGACCGCGAAAAAGGAACAGACGTGTTGGGCTCTGCACCGGGAAGTGCTGAGGACCCCTGGTGCGTAGAAGAACCGCTTAAACCAGGAGGTACTTGCTTCGGTCTATTCTCAGCACGTTCGATACGAGTTTTCATTCCAACTTGGGAAGTTTCGGTCTTCTTTCTGGGGAGTGATGGAAAAGAAGTAATTTTTCTTTTCCTAATGGCACCCTGTGATGTACCGGAACTTCCTGCATTGGGAGCGTCTGCAACAGGCTCGTCGTTCTGCAGAATGGAGTATGGATTGTCCTGAGTCGTTGAGGCGGAACTCTTAAGCATTTCTGCATAAGTCCGCTTGGAACGTTCCTTTAAGGAACGCTTGATTTTTTCCCCTCGTTGTATGTACACCGGGCATTGAGAAAGATCATGGGGGGCCCCGTCGCAATGAAGACATTTGCGCTCTTTTGCGCAATAAGTCCCATCATGACTCTCTCCACAATCTGCGCAACGTTGTTTATTGCAACAATAGGCGGCCGTGTGACCGAGTTGCATACATTTGTTGCATTTCATTACCCGGGGTACAAACAACCGAACAGGTAAACGAAGAGCACCTATTGCAACGTAGTTTGGAAGAGCGGAACCCTCAAATGTCACTCGAAAAGAGTTTGTCCGATTGAGAACTCGTTTGTCATTTTTAAGTGACACAGACTTCAGTCGATCGCATTCAAGAATCTTCACACTTTTAAGTGAGGAATTCTTGAAGCGACCGACACCATCGAGTATCTCTTTTCGAGTCAAACCCTTTTCGTTTATTACACCGTCTATTTCAACGTTGCAACAGGGTACGTATACGCGATACTCAATTGCAAAGAGATCACAGCGCGTTATTGCATTCGCTTGGGTCCTGCAAGAGACGACAACTCGTAATTTGTCTGGCCCCATCCGAGTAATTTCAGTAACTTTGGAAAATTTCTGCGTTAGTTCTTTTGAGATGCGAATGACATTAAGAGGTTTTGATTTTCGTCTAAAGTATACAATGAATGGACCTTTGAATCCCTCCGGGTATTCCTTTAGACGAAAATCATGTTTTTCATCAATTTCCTCATCTTCAGAACTTTCTACTTCATACACAGAATTTTCCTCCTCAACGTCTGCTTCATCCTCCTGCTCTTCAGGAGGTGGGTCAGCATCAGAAACATTCAATGACGTGGATGGGGGATCCTCCCCACCCTCAGCCATAATAATGAATTAGTCACCTGTTCGATGTGAACAGTGTAGAATAATAATAAAAAATAGAAAAAAATAAATGAGTAAATAAATTATATTTGTATTCAAGGTATATATAAATTATATTTATTTCAATTTTTTATTGTATAAAATTCAAAAATGAAAAAAAATTTCAACAAAAGTTCAACGTATTTTTGTATTTTTTTTTGAATTGTATTGTAATGTATTGTAATGAATTGTAATGTATTGTATTGTAATGTATTGTATTGTAATGTATTGTATTGTAATGTAATGTATTGTAATGAATTGTATTGTAATGTATTGTATTGTAATGAATTGTAATGTATTTTTGATTTGAATGAAATAGAAAGATAAAATGCATTTTGAAGGATAAAACATGTTACGTATTTAACAAATTTAGAACCGATCCGATTGAATTTGTATAAATTTGTATTAGAATAATTTATTCCTTATACGTCTTTTCACTTTGCGGCCGAGTTTCATGGAACGTATCTAGGCCGTAAAGCGAGGTATGGGTGTGATGCAGAAATTTATGTTTCATTTGTATGGCAGTAATACCGCCACACCCCCCCCCCCTTGAGTGGGAGATGAAGAGTATAACCACCATAGAAGTATTTATTGAACCCTAAAACCTCAATATGCCTAATTTGGTTTCATTTGCTTGATCAATTCCCGAGTAATGTAGAAATTTGTGTTTAATTTGTATGACAGCCCATACCAATTTTTCACTTTGATCGGTTCAGTAGTTTCCGAGTCCATAAGAATCAGACAGACAGAAATCTATTTTTATATATATAGATAAATTTTATATTAATTACATATAAAACTGAGAAAAAAAAATCTTCGCAGGAATGAACTCATACAAATACTCAATTTTAAATAAAGGCGATTAATTCTCGTATCTGAGATTGGAAACAGGAAAAAATGGATTGAAATCATTATCATGAATATTAATAACATGTAACGGATGGTATAATTACTCGTAACCATAAGCGATTACAGATATCTTTGTGAGGGAGATCTCATTCAAATGATTGCTACCCATTGAAACGAAAATCTATGAAGCTTTATAACTCCAATGATTGTATATTATCGACCAGGCGCGATTGTTTTCCACTAGAGCAGCTATTTTTATCCCTCGTTTTCCATTTTCTGTTAAACCTGAACAAAATATTGCTTTTTCGCGATGATAACCTTTCTTGCTCGTGTCGATTTCCATTGGGTCTCGCTTCCAATCAAGCTACAGAAAATACCATAAAATTGTTTTCAATAGTGCAACGTGATCAGCGATTACGATTTATTGTAGCTAATAATCCGGGGGATTCAATAAAGCAGTTCAATAAATAACCCGAATCACATAAATGCTCGATATGTCTTGGAATTCTATATCGGTTATCGATGGATTGTCCGAAAACCCGTTTGTTTTTCTACTGATCAGTTGTATTACATTATGTTTAATAAACATTAGTCGCCATTATGTACGATTATGTATTATTCCTCACGAAAATTTTCAATTTTCATCAATCTATGAGCTCAAATTGTTGTTTCAGATCAGGTGAGTTCGATAATAATACACATAATATACATTCATACATACATACATACATACTAACATACATTCTTGAAAAAATCCACCGAAAGTTCGTTCTTTCTATTCAACGGACACTCTTAAACACTTGAAATAAGTATGACATTTGATGCACACATGGAGCTCACATGTAATAATCAACTGAAAAAGTAGTCTTTCGTTCTCTAATGAATATCCACTCTCTGATAACAAGAAATCACGGTGAGCGTCTTTTTCCCTTTTTATCGTTCGATTGAATGTTTAATTGGTTGCACTACTATTATGAATGGCTAATTAAAATGCTGCATCTTGGATCGCAACTAATTAGCCATATTGCTGCCAATGGCTGCACAACTAAGGTTTCTCGCTCTGATACTCAACACTCTGATACTTTGTAGTTTTCATACGCGCTTCAACCAATTAATCATTTTAATGTAATTAGAGTATGCTTCGCCAGCAAAATACCTTCAAGTCCATTTGCAGTCTGTATTTTGGCTTATTTCAGAAACTACCGGATAGCTCCGATTTTATTACAGTATCGGAGGTTGAAATGCCTAGAAACCATGACGATTATCGGTTTTGTTCTAGATAAAATTGTTTATGAGGGTCTTGAGTAAGTCCCCACAGGTTTTCTCGTGGAAATAATTTAAAAAAATATGAGTGTGGTTTCCAAGACACGACGGCATTATTAATGTAGAAATATGAACTTTTTGCATTGAATTCGACTTCATTGCTATTTACCCTGTCGATATTGTCTTAGTCTTAGTGTCAATGTAAATAGGATTTTTTTTATTGATTAAAAATGCAGGTTCTCCGTCAAATGTTGTTGCTATAAAAAGTGCTCTGTCATAAAAAAAAATTATAGGAGGTTGTGTCCAAGACACGACCGCATTGTTGACGTAGAACTACGCTGTTGTTTAATTAATGTCGCTTGTTTATAACTGCTGTAGCAACCCTAGCTGGCAAAATAGCTTTGCAATTAATTAATGCAAAGCAAAAATATGCGCATCAATGAAAAAAAGACCACACACACGCAATCTTCTCATGCAAGAGTCGCACAAGGCACTCGTCGTGAGATGAGCGAAAGGGTGCAAGTCGGGAGAAACCATTCCGACGGCATTCGAACGGTGTGAGAGAGGGAGCGAGAGATGATTTCACCACGGGAGCTTTTTTCCGATCGTTCGGTACGATCGAGGTAAGGAAGTAGATGTTACGGCAGTATCGGAATAGCGTTCAAGGGAGTATCCCACGATTTTGGGTAGAAGATTTGGCTATTTTGTGGAAAATTCCGATACAGTATTTTGGAAAAGTTCAGAGTGAGCTCGTTCCGTGAGTTGTTCATACGTGGCATCAAGTATCGCGCGAGTGATAAAGTAATCGTTGATTTCGGTCAGTGATATGCCGATAATTCGGGAGTTTTAAGTGATAAGAAGTCCCCAACGTTTCTGTGCTGGCTGGCTCGGGGAATAGATATTAAAAAGAATCCCCCCCAGTAAAGGAGCAACATATCAAAAGTGAGAAGTGAGAAGAACCCATTAGATCGTGTGAGCGGCAGCGACGACGACGATAACGGCAGGTGGGTGCGAGAGCATAGAGAGAGTGATTGCGAGCGTGTGTTGAGAGCTTTCGTGTGTTGTTTTCTGCTCCGAAAGCTCAGGTCTAAGTTTTTCGTTGCACATGTTCTGCCAGTGTTGGCAGTTGTGGTGATCCGTTTGTGAAGGGAAATACAGAAAGACAGAACACTGCGAGTATTATTTTATCATGCTACGAAATTTTAGAAATAACCATTCTACCAGTGGTCGCCCTGAATTATTTTTTTTCTTGTAGAATCATTTGACGATTATTGTTTGATGATTCATTCTTGTCCTCGCCGAACAATACATGGTCGAGATAAGCGCAGTTATCATCCTTAGTGGAGAAAGTTTTGCTACTGGTAAGCGAAACCAAATCACATACAGAACTCCAGAACGACATTTACCTTCCTGTTAATCTCAACAACTTCGAAAAAAGTAGCACTGCTTCATCATGATCAAGATTAGCGCAATCGTGGTTGAAGGGAGCTTTGCAACTGGCACGTGAACCCAAATAAATTTATAACTTATTATAACTTGGTATTCAATATTTAAATAATATAAATAATAATAATATAAATAATAAAATATAAACATTTTTTTGGTGCACAACCTTAACACCTGCTTTACCATAGCGTCAGCTTAATGCATTGATACAATGTCAAATTCATCAACGAAGCTTTTATGATGACGGAAAACAAACAATGTCAACTGCTTGGAAAAAGGCTGAATATTTGCCACAGCAGATATTCATTACTGATACCCTAGCGCCAATATATCCCTCCCGCTATCTCCCCTCCTTGTCGTCACGTTCGGATCGACATGTTCACCCGCAACAGCGCAATACGTCAAAACGCACGCACGTACACACACACAAAAATATCCATATATTGATGGTTTGAAGCAATTAAATATGCACACACTTATCTCCGTTTTACGCTCTTCTCAACAGAAGCCCTTTTGTTAATATTGCCGGTCTAGATCAGCTTAGCTGGCATCCTTTGTGGAGAGAGTTTTGCTACCGTCATGCGAAACCAAATCACAGACAAAATTCCAGAACATTTATTTTCTTGGTGAGCTGACGATAGCCTAGCTTGATGAATCCCCACACAATTGTGTAGCTCAGAACCTTAATGCAACGGCGTCAGTTTGATGCAATTATTGCAGTGCTAGTGACATCACGAGTCAGTAATTTGTTCGCGTCCACAGCTCAATCCGAAACTAAGACACGTGAGACTTTAAACTTCTTTAGTTCATTCGTCTCTAACCTACAAAAAGGTCCTTGGAAAACTTTACTTTTCCCTCGTACTACTCCTCCACTCCTCACCGTCCAGCTCGCCCAGCAACGATGTTGTTCAGTCGGTGTCCTCACGAAGAATGAAAATTTGCCACAGCGAGATCCACTGTTTATACCCTAGGTAAACATTCCCCTTCGTTCTTTTTCTTTACCTTTGTTCACAGAGACTTTAAGTCTTACGATTTCCCCTTCGTTGCTCATCCATAAGTTGCTCGTTATTGACAGCTCTGTTCGGGAAAGCACACAAATGGACAGAATAAATGTATGGGGAAATGGAAACGCTTATAGTTTTCATGAATTTTAACCATTTATACACCATGGGATTGTAACGTATAGCATATCGAACAAATCTTAGGGGATTTCCGATTCATTTGGTATGTAAATCGCCAAAATCCGTTCGCGGCAAAAATAGTTATTAACGTTAACTTTATTTCATAAAAACGTGACCTGTTTTCTGATTTAGCACCCTTAATGAAAAACTTAATCAAAAAAATCTGAAACCCACTGACTTAATTTATTAGCTATCACTTTCCATTAATTTCATTCAATTTTGTATAACTTTATTGGGAAATAAATTCGATTTAAGACTAGTATGTCTGAGAGGTGTTTCAAATTTTATTAAAGAAAACCAATAAAATACAAAATATGTGAACTTTTTGGTAGTATTACTTTGATAAAAGAACACACTTTGTGATGTAGGGCAAATTCTTTCGATTGACCCTCCTACAGTTCGAAAAATTGAACGTTGAACCAGCACATCTAGCCTCCGCAGCACATTCTGGTTTGTTTACTATGGAATATGGAAGGTTTTACTCTTTTATTTTTGCATTTTCAATTGTGAATGATTGTAAGTATCGATTAATTAAACAAATACACAGTACATTCGAAAAGTTCCGAGACTACCGGGCGCTAAAAACGGGAAGTGGCGCTATCTCTGCTCTAACGCACGAACTACTTTCCGCCAACTTCTGGCCAGCTACCGTTTCTACCGTTTCTACAGTAGCTAGTTTTGGCTGATAAGAGTAACGCAGTGATTTTTTGTCGCGTCACAATTTTAATTATGGAGCAGAGAGCCGCCATCAAATTTTGTACCTCCAGGGCAAACAGTGAATGCGGTCTTCTACAAAAGCGTCCTGGAACGATTATTGGCACGGATACGGCGCGTGCGGCCCGACCGACCTGGAGAATGGCTTTTGTTTCATGACAATGAGCCCGCGCTCACCGCGATTTTGGTAGCGCAGTTTCTAGCCAAACGAAAGGTGACTGTCATCACCCATCCACCCTATTCTCCAGACCTCGTCCTGGCAGACTTTTTCTTGTTTCCCAAGCTAAAGAACACTATAAAAGGGGACCGTTTTGACGATGTTCCAGACATTCAACGAAATATGACGCGTATTACTTTTTGAATGCACTGTGTATTATCGAAAGGTTGCAATCTTGTCTGTAATAATTATAGGTGATGGTGGCTCGTACAATTTCGATTGTGGAGGAACTGGAGGAAATAATCAGTAGGGGAGATGGGGGTAAGACGGACATGTTAAGGAAATCTTCAATTGTATCTTTGGAGCTCATGTTTTTAAACCGTTTCTTACAGTTCAATATACTGGTTTCAGAAATAACTGGCCAAATGTTTTATCAAAATGTGTTTTTCCATGTTTTTTTACTGAAATTAAAACAAGCCGAAAAGCAGAACATTTTTATCGGTGCGGGTATAATGGACATGTAGAGGGGGGAATATGGACAGGTTCACATTATAGAGGTTTATCGTTCGCGAGAGGAATAATTTCACTCTCTCCGTGTTCATTGTCATAGGATGGTTTAAGTATTATAGAATATAGGTTAGGTTTCCCATCAACAGAAATTTGAAATGCATAATGCAACTATACAAATCAACCACTTGTCCATTATCCCCTCACTGTCCGTCTTACCCGCGGCTCCTCACGTCGAACTATAACTCTAATCAGATTGCAGATATTCTTCCGCCGGATCCGGTGGGCGATCTCATCGATGAAAGAAATCTGAATGATGATTCTGTTCAACTGAATAATTACCTCCCAACATTCAATGTGTCTACTGACTGACACTGACGAATAATTTTCATGTATTTTTTCCTTAAAGTTCATTGCAAAACCTACAAAATGTCATCCTTCCCTTTTTTGTGCGTTATTTCTATGCTGAAAATGTCCAAATTATAACTAAAATAGGCTTTACTCAGATTTGATGAACGAATGAATTGTTGATTTAAAGAGGCTTTAACTTTTTTGGTTCATTCGTCTCTAGGCTGTGATTTCAAATCGCAAATGGCTTATTTATACCAAGTAAGGACATGTCATTGGAGGTATTGTCCGTCCACAAAAGAACTGATAATCCAATAGAGCCTCATTTTTTTATTCGCCATGGCGAGTGAGGTTAGAAGACAATTGAATACCTCAATGTCACGAGACTTTGTTAACTATGTACCATAAGTGACCTCGAATGATGAGGAAGGTTCTTTTGTATGCGAATGACAGAATGAATTATTAGTGACATGGTGTCATGAAACATGAAATCGGCGTTTTCAAAAAAAAAAAGCCAAATGTTTTCAAATTGCATTAAACGTCGAGATCTACTGTCATATAGAAAAAAATGTTTAGTCAAAAATCGACTCTCTGGTCATCTCCATTTTTTCCATACTGGTTTTCCAGCGAAATGTGTACCCAAAACTCACTTTTTTACTAAGGATATCGACTGTACCACGCATTTCCCAATGAAGTAAAGACAGCAACTAGCCTTCAAATGTTCCGTAGTATTTGTAAAGAGTTTTTGAAGTATGATTCAGATTTTTAACCCAGCATTAAATCAATGTTAACCATTTTTAGTATATTTTTTTCAATTAATTTATTTGTAAGGCTCAATCGCATAAGCTTTGCGGAGCCGCTAATTCAATATTTGTTTATACAAAATTTCAACTTAAATCTATGTTTAGAAGGTTTCGACCGAACAATCGCGGTTTACTCGAGGTTAGAGGGGCAACAATTTTTGTGGGACGGGTCAGGTTAGGGATATGTCGAGGGTGGGCGGCGGTGAGATGAGGGGGCAAGACAAACAAATAATAACGAAAAAGAAAAAAAAACACAAAAGCATTAAATTCTTATACTAGACCGTTTCACAAACATATAGATCAACTACATATAGCAGATGCCGTGAGTTCCCTGCACGTCTCTAACAGGAGCACTTTGTCTTCCTTGGGGCTCAAGGGCATTCAAAAGGTACTTATAAGCTGCGTAATTATCCGTACATTGCCCAACTGCGTGATCGATGTCATCGTAACCGTTTCCACACCGACAGACATTGCTTTGAACAAGATTTATTCTGTGGAGATGCACATCTAGATGCACATAAGTCTACTCATTACACGAATGAAGTCACGACTAACGTCCAAACCTTTGATCCACGTTCTCGAAGAAACATTTGGAATAATTGAATGTAATCACCGCCCAAGACTTCCAGTGTCCCAATCGGCTTGCCAACTCAAGAGGGAACTCTGACACAGTAATTGAAAAAAATCATCGTATGAAATCTGTCTATCAAATGATTCGCCTTCCCGAGTATCTACCTTTGCGAGAGTGTCCGCCCTCTCATTGCCAGGAATTGAGCAATGAGAGGGGACCCATACAAAGGTTATCTTATAAGATCTTTCGATCAGTGCACTCATCAGCTGCCTCACTTTTGTGAGGAAATAAGATGGGTGCCTACTAGTTTTCATCGTTTCATGGAGAGCCTCAAGCGAACTGAGACTATCCGAGAAAAAGATGTGATAGTCTGCAGGCTTGTTGGAGATCATCCCCAATGCGAAGTCGATTGCTGCCAGCTCAGCAACATAAACGGAACAAGGTTCCTGCAGTTTACGGAAGGCGCTCGAATTATCATTGAAAACACCGAAGCCAATGGATCCATTGAGGCGAGACCCATCAGTGAAGTATTTTTTCATGCAATTGACTTTTTGGTACTTTGGGTTAAAAAAAACTGTGGATGGGTTATACCTATGATATAACCGCAAGGTTGATGTAGGACTGCCGTTGGCTTAGTAATCAATTGTGTTTCTTCAATTAGCAATTATCCCAACTCGGATGTTCCTCATTGGGTACGATATCGCCGCTGCGCAGAGCTATCTGCTGTGTGTACTGATTAAATTATTAAATCAACTAGAATGAATGAAACTATTTACGAATTCAATCGCAAATAAATCCCAATTTAGGTCAATTCATGCTTTATGGTAGTAGTTATCGCAGCAAATAGTTATTAACATTTTGCTTAATCATCAAACGGTATGCGTAGAAGTTCAGTGAGCTGCCGACATGAAGAGATATCTTCCAATGCAGTCTTGAATAATCGAGCCAAAGCATTGCATTGTATACCGTGTTAGCAAAACGAATTCCGGGGTAAAAAGATGCATGGGGGTATAAAAGTATTGCCGACTTGAATGTATCTGCAATGCCAAATTCTCCAACTTCTTGGTTTCGGAATCTGTATTAAACACATTCCGGTTTGCAAAAATGCAAGCGAGTAAAGAAGTACCCGCTGCTTGAATCTATTTTGCGATGCCGATTTCCCCAGGCTTCATGATTTTGAAGTCTGTATTAGGGAAACATTCCAATTTGCAAAAACGTTAACGAGTACAAAAGTTCCCGCTGCTTGCATCTGATTTACTATGCCGATTTCCAAAGCATGGTTGAGAAGTCTGTGTTAGGGAAACATTCTGATTTCCAGAAACGCAAGCGAGCACAAATGTACCCGCATCTTAAATCTATTTTACAATGTCGATTTCCCCTGGCTCCATGGGTTTGAAGTCTGTGTTAGGGAACATCCATCAATGCCAGCGGTCGTAACTCAATCATTGCGCAATCATAACTGAGTGGATTTCGGAGCGACACTCGCTTGTATACCGATTGGTGTGATTACAATAACCTGTTTTGAAAGCAATACTGGGGTTATTGAAACAAGTTATATCAAAAAGTAACAAGCATAGAACGCGTAGAAATTTTATCTTTCTAATGAAGTGTTTATCATGCTATTTCGTTCAGTTGTTTAGGAGCTTATAACGCTCAAAATCTCGTTCTCCGGCGTAACGCTTCCTTTTTGGAAACTTTGAACTTACACTCCAGTATAGAAATGAAAGACGTAGTCCTACGTCTATACAGGGAATAAAAGTTAGTCGAAGCTGAATCTGAAATGTTTCATCGACAGATCGTATTCAATTGAGGAACTGCTGATGGTGAAGTGAGCACGGTCTGGAGTAAACGATGGAAGACAAATATCTGACGAAATATAGTGGTGATAAATTCTCATAAACCGAGGTTGTATATTTAGGTGAAGAATTTTTTCAAAGTTTTCAATCACAAGTGTGCTCGTGACTCCACATTTCACCATTATTCTGAGAGAAGTTCCCAGAATCGGTGCTGTAGAGGAGTTACTCCCGCCAGAACCTCGAGACTCATGTTATGCGTTGAGTGCATACAGCCGAGAGCTATACGCAGACAATGATATTGAATTCGTTCCAATTTCAGAAGGTGACTTTTAGCTGCTGAGAGAAAGTAGAAAGAGCCAACCATTTTTAGTATGTAAGATGACGAAGTTAGAACGGATATTTGTGTTTCTTATCTTAAGACTGCTGATGATGGTTTGTTTGTCTAGTTTATTAATATATTTTTTCTCCTTTAGTCGTAGACTTAAATTTAACTTTAAACAATAGTTTGAGTCCGTGCGCGTTGACACTAGGATTGGGCGATCTTGGATCGATTTTCAGAAAATCGATCATTCTTCTACTCGAAAAAATCGTGAAGATCGATTTTTTTTCCTTCGTCTTTTTCGATCTTAGAGTTTCTTTCTTTTTTTTCAGTGTACGTCGATTTTAATCTCACCACCTGACAAATTTTATAAACATAATGTCAACATTTGAATAGCTTTCTAGGATGTCAAATTAATGATAGTGAATAGGATTGGGCGATATTGGATCGATATTCAGATGATAGATCTTTCCTTCTTCGATTTCCTATTTTTCCGATTTTCTCTTTCTATTCCAAAAAACGCTATTTTGAGATCAAAATATTTGGTCAAACATCGTGGGGGCAGCTTGAAAATTTAAAAAAAATGATAGTATCAATAGATTCAAAAAAAAATATGTATTAGATTCTTCAAACACACGAATGACTTGCAAATGTAAATGTAGTATTTGTAGTAAATAAATGAGTATTTTTTAATGCCAATAAATAATTCTTTCTCTACAACGAATACTTTCGATGGTACAGATTTTTTGAAAAAAAAGTACTGATATGTAGGATTTTTGACCCCTCTGGTACAGATTTAAATGTGGCAACACTTGGTCCAGCTGAAGTGTGTTTTTCTAAAACTGACACTACTACCAATATTTCGACTAAATGCCATACGTATGACACGGTTGGATTCAACAGAATTGTCATTGTCATTGTCAGTGTAGTATTGTTGAATTTCTAATAATTATAATTTTTTTAATGCAATAATTCCATGACGGTTCAAGACGAATACTCTGGAAACTAATTTTTTTTTCTGGTCTTTCAATCCTAGTTGACACACATAGAGAAGGATGAGATTGGACATAAGCAAAAGCAATTTCTCTCGAATAAAATAAAAACATTCCAAGGGGTTTAATGTGGAAACCAGAATGAAGCTAGGGATAGCTCAACCGGAATACTCGTAAATTCATCTTCTCAATAGATAATTATAACGAGAATTTACTAAGTTGTAACATACCTCATTGCAGATACAGGTTGATACGTTTGTACTCAAGCGTTAATGTAGGGCTGTTGGGTATCTAGTAAAGCGGGAATTCCTTTCTAAATTCAAAGCTAATGTTGACATAGGTATTGGGTTCGATTCCTGATCGGTCATGGATTTTTTCGGGTTTAAACTGATAAGCCTGAGAAAATAGTCATTCCAGATATTAGAGGTGAATGAACTTTCACGGTTCGAGAACTACGTAAACATGAAATGTGCAATAATTTCAGAGGGAAATGTAAAATACAATGATCGTTTGACAATTATTTCGTTCATATATTTTGGTAGTCGTAGGCATCATATCAAACGTAGAAGGAACTTCATCAAATTTACTTGTAACGAAGAACATAATCTATTACAAAAATTTCGATGCATTCTAAAATAATATTCGAAGTGGTAAACAAGTGGATTGCATAACATAATTGCGTAGTTCTACGTCGAAAATACGGTCGTGTCCTAGGTACAACCCCTTACATTTTTTTTCTAGTTTTTTATTAGATTTTAAAAATCTAATTCGAGTTCCCTTCGAATCCGCAGGAATATTTTCAATATATTCGAATCGATCGGGCTACAAATGCCGAGAATTTATTGCCAACATTTACTGCTTTTCAATTACTAAAATTTACCCGAAACATTTTCCCGCTCTCACAACCGTTTCCGTCCGGATAATTTACGCGTGCTCTGGAATACAAATTTTTCCATCGACCGATTTTTATGCTCAACACGTCCTTATACGCCTGGAAATGTGTACACTGGATTGATCGAAGACGGAGTGATGATTGGTTAATCTTATCTGGCATCAGAATGCCATTTTAGAAGCACATGTATTTATTTATTTCTAATACCAACAGGCCTTTACATATATGCCCTAATGATATATTAACCTGAATCTAAATATTAATGTTATGATTATTGTCTAAGAACGCTGACGAAGTTTTTTTTTAAACAAGAACGTCATAAGTGGAAATCGAATGATAAAAAACAACGGTTGAGCACTCGACACATACTCTCATTATACTCATTATACCCGTAATTTGTGCGGGAGTGGTGGAGACAAATAAATGTGTAGTAGCGCAGGTTTCTATAGCGAATGTTGATGTTTATCATTTGTAGAAGTTCGGAACATTCGATGTTTGTTAGAATTAGGTTCGATTTAAAAGTCGCCTTAGCTACATCTCTGCGTACGCTGAGCAAATCGATTATCGTAGTTAGGCAGACTCGAGGGATCATTCCAGTGTAAATTACGCAAAGCAAAACGGACAAATTTACGTTGAATCCTTTCGATGCGCTGGATACCGTTTTGATAGTATGGTGACCAAACTATGAAGGCATACTCGAGAATCGAGCGACCCAAGGCACAATAAAGCGCCTTAAGGGGGTATTCTAGTGTAGAGACACGAATTTCGGACGTTTTTTCGAACTCCGTAAAAATAAAACAAAGAATATACTATCCATTATATCATTATTCGTTTATCTATCTTTCAACAATAAAATAAAAATAGGACGGAAAAAAAATATTCATAATTAGAATAGTTACATGCTGGTGAAGTGAGGGTGTTCAAAAAAAAGTTGTGCCATGGCGTACACGATTCCAGTCCTTCTGGTTATCTGAAACAAAAAAATCGAACAGATTCTGAATCAGTAAAGATGTCGCTATGGCATGAACCTCGGACAAGTCAAAAACATGGGTTTTAACAAAATGGCGGCCGTTTGAAAACAAAAATGCTGTTTAAAACGTTTTTTTTTTGCGTTTACCGATTTTTTAAAAATAGTAAAATTAAAAAGTTATAATTTTTTATTGGTTCATGCGATAGAGAGATGTATGCAGATTATTTTCATATAAATTTGACATAAATCGGTTCAGTAGAACTTGAGATATCGTGTACGCCAGTTAGAAAAAAACTAGTTCCGAGAGAAACGCGTTTGAAGTTCATTGTGATGGCCGTAACAGGTTAGATACCACATCACTAAGATGGCTCTAACTAGGTAAATAATAGGATTTTCGATAAGTCCTTTCTAGAGTATATTCTTGAATGCCTAAACTACAGAAATATGGTAAAAAAAAAATTTCGATTTTTTCAGATTTCTAGACTAGAATACCCCCTTAATGCAATATATCAAACTGTTTCGTGACGAGAAAGATGAAACCAAGAGTTCTAGAAGCTTTGGCGGTGATGTAAGATAGATGATCCTTGAATGTTAATTTGCTATCAAGAATGACACCGAGATCTTTGATTGTGACAACGCGGTTCAAAATAACATTGCATAGGGTATATGAATAGATGACAGTCGAACGTTTCCTCGAGAAGGATACGATTGAATATTTTTCTGGATTTGAAACCATTAAAGGGTGTGTCACATCAAATTGCATCACGGAAAAAACGCTGTAGAAATTTAATTTTAAGGAATTATATCTTCAGCTTTCGCTTATAATCAAATAAGAGTGTATAGATCACGTTGGCCATGCTTCACTTTCAATTTTTCGTAAATTTGGAAAAATGTCGTCGAACGAAAAAGAGCGTCGTGAATTAATCCTGCGCACTTATTTCGAGCATCCGGAGTTGTCACATCGGGACATCGGAAAGATGCTGGGAATCGTCCAATCCACGGTCAGCAGAGTACTAAAATGATACTTCGAGAACCTAACCATCGACCGGTAGGTGAAGAACGGCAAAAATGGATGCTCCGTCAGTGAAAAAGATCGCAGTGCGTAGTTAAGCAGTTTACGCGTGATCCGAGAAGTTCGGTCCGGGATGTCGCCAATAAGCTAAATTTGTCAAGTTCATTCGTCCAGCGGACCAAGCAGCGGGAGGGCCTGCGTACATACAAGGTTCAGAAGGCTCCTAACCGCGACGAAAGACAAACCATGGTGGGGAAGACGCGAGCCCGGAAGCTGTACACCGAAATGCTGACGAAGCCGCATTGCCTGGTAATGGACGACGAAACCTCCGGCAAAGCGGACTTTCGTCAGCTGCCGGGCCTGTTGTTCTTCTCCGCAGAGGACAACTATCCAACTATCCAAGTTTGCCAAAAAGTACATGGTGTGGCAAGCGATCTGCTCTTGCGGAAAGCGGAGCGCCCCCTTCGTGATGACCGGCACGGTAAACGGGCAGGTTTACCTTAAGGAGTGCCTACAGAAGCGCTTACTACCACTATTGAAGCAGCACGAGGGCCCAACCATCCTCTGGCCGGATCTCGCTTCGTGCCACTATTCAAAGGACGTGTTGGAGTGGTACGAAGCCAACGGGGTCACCTTCGTGCCAATGGAAATGAACCCGCCCAACGCGCCGGAGCTTCGCCCAATAGAGAAATATTGGGCGATTATGAAGCAGGCCCTCCGGAAGAACCCAAAAGTTGTCAAATCGGAGGCGGACTTCAAGAGGAAACCTGACGTTGTACAGAACCTTATGGACGGGGTAAAGAGGAAGGTGCGAGCATACGGGCTTGGGCTCGAAGTATGAATAAAAAAAAAGCCAAAAGTTGTTTAATAGTTTTTATTTTACTGTCTAAAATTTTCAAAAGGATCGGTCTACTGGGCGAATTTCTACAGCGTTTTTTTCCGTGATGCAATTTGATGTGACACACCTTTTATACTGCTGTCACACCATTCAGCGAAAATGTCAAGCTGCTGTTGTAGGCACACTGCGTCATTAATGCAATTCACAGGAACTTGAAATCATCGGCATAAGCGAGTTTGTGGCACTCCAAACAAAAGTTAACGTCGTTTAAGTAAAGAAGAAAAATGTAAGGACCAAGATGGCTTCCTTGAGGTACGCCCGATCTAACTCGGAACGGAGAAGACACAGTATCACCAATTTTCACTGACATCACACGATCAGTCAGGTATGAACGTAACCAGTTCAAAAAGTTGCCGTGGAATCCAATACGTCGAAGTTTAGCGACTGCAATTTCATGATTTATTTTGTCGAACGCTGCTGAAATGTCTGAATAAATAGCATTAATTCGTTGGCGTGACTGTAGGGAGCGAACGTAATTGCGTAATGTAATCTTCATCTCAGTTCTATTGAAATTTTAGTTCAAAATCGGGAAGCAGATAACACTCAGCACAAAAACGTGCCGAAATTGTGGCAAATGCATCACGTGAAAATAATACCTCCAACAGTGCGTAGTTTGTTTTTTTTCGTCTTATTTTATTGTCTCCTCTTGTCCCACCAAAACAAATACTCAATATTGAACGTTGTGTAATCGTTGACGATAAATTGATACATACTAATTGAATAGAATAAAATACATATGTTACACTTATATATCAGAATTGAATTGCTAGAAAACACTTCAATCCCTCCGATTGACTTTGCATTGTTATGCTGCCATCAATTTTTATTATATAGATCGAACTGTACAAATCGCTTCTACTTGGAAATCGTCAAGTGCCGTGACACCTGAAATATTTGAGATATAAATCACACAGTAAAGTAAGGCGTTCACACTTTGAAGTACTGCCGTATTTCATCCTTAATAACCCTCAGTATACTGACAGTATTTGCTTTGTTTTACTTCTTTCAACCCACGTTTTATTGAGATAGAGTGCTTGTTGATAACAGTTCGAGTTCGTTACCCAAGGGTAACACAAGTCAAATCAAACAATCATTTGTTTTGCAGCAAAGCAATATTAGCCAAATTTACTTTTCATATCATTTCAGTCAAACAGAGTCGAACACAAAGCGTTATAAGGGCAGCAAAAATACGACGCATAAAGTAATATATTAGTTCTTGGCAGTGGCGTCGAGCGAAGCTTTTGCACTTGGGGCGGAAGAGTTGATTTGCACCCCCACCCCCCGTCAGAAATCATATTTATCCAATTTCTTTATATAAATTCGATTTATTCTGCACCCCTAAAATCGTGCACTCGGGGCGGTCCGCTCCTTCCGCACCCCCCAGTCAACGCCACTGGTTCTTGGTGAGATACAGTTATAATGACGAAAATTCGTTGTTATGATGCTTTCAAGAACATTCTGTTCTTCTAAGATATCCTTAGATTACATTTTATCAATTTAAACTAATTAATTCAATAATTGATACAATGTCAATTAAAATTGATTGAAAAATTGCATATTAGGTAACCTTCCAAATATTAAGAAAATCCAATGAAATCGATTTTTTGTGAAATTATTCTATGGCAGCTGAAAATTCCCTACCTCTCATGAAGCGAAAATGCGACCAAACTAAAGTGTAACGGACATACAATCTCCAATTGGAGGAAGCTTCATTTAGAATTTGAAATGAGTGCAGCGAAATTAGCTCATCGAAAATTCTTTATGTTGTTTTATGAGAATTTTCTCTCACCTTACGCATGAAACTTCTTCAAATGTGTTTGCAACAGGAAAAATCATAATGACTTTTCTCCTCTTTTACATCCATTAAAAAGAACTCGTGCAGTTCCAAATGCTAGTGTTTGCTCTCCAAATACGATATGCGTACTTCAACGGATGCGTTTTTGCAGAAAATGAGTTTTTTATCTGATCAATCTATTTGCTATCATTTGCTGGGCCTTTTTCACTTCTATTGCTGACAGTCCTTGGAAAAATTGCTCGAATCTCACTGATGGTTTACATATGATGCAAAAATAACTCTCTCTGTCAGGTAGAAACAGTAGTTATGTGAATGATTGAAGGATATACTACTACAGATCGTAATATGGGAAGTTTTAGTCTCATAATGTACATGGTATTGAAGTACGTTAGAAAAAAACATCAACACTGACGTCATTGAATTCAGAACCCACCTGAATTATCTGAATAAATGATAATGATATGATGATAGCGCTATTTGAAGCTTATCTGGACCGTGTTCAGAGTAATCTGAAAAAGAACCCACAAGAATTTTGGAGATTTGTTGATGTACAGAGGAAGGAGTCAGGACTTCCAACCATAATGACACGCAACAATGTGGATGCATCAAACAAAATAAGCATATGTGAGCTATTCCGAGAACAATTCAGTAGCGTTTTCGTTAGCGAAAGACTACACAATGAGCAAATTTATGAAGCTGCCAGTAGTGTACCTTGCCTACCTGCTATCTATAATAAATCCTATTATAATTTATGAAGCTGCCAGTAGTGTACCTTGCCTACCTGCTATCTATATTAATCCTGCTATAAGTTCCAGTAAAGTACAACTTGCTTATTTGGATCTGAAGAGATCTCCGTATCCTGGACCAGATGGCATCCCTTCTATCGTATTGAAAAAGTGTTCAAGCATACTCTCTTCACCGCTAAGTCTATTGTTCAGTCGCTCACTACGCTGTGGAGTTTTCCCGAAGGCATGGAAAAATTCATTCGTTTACCCCGTTTCTAAAAAAGGCAGCAAAAAGGACGTCAAAAATTATAGAGGTATCACTTGCCTTTGTTCTATCTCGAAACTATTTGAGATAATAGTTTTGGATTTCATCTCACACGCCTGCAGCAATTACATTTCAGACCAACAACACGGTTTCGTGCCCAGAAGGTCTACCTCTACAAATCTGGTGCTGTACACATCGTTCATCGCCCCCTCTCTACAGTCTCGTAACCAGATTGATGCTGTTTATACAGGTTTTTCGGTCGCGTTCGACAAAATCAATCACGAGATCGTTGTCGCCAAACTCCAACATCTAGGTTTCCATAGTTTCCTTTTGAACGGGTTACACTCATATCTCACTGATCGTGTGATGTCAGTGAAAATCGGCGATACCGTTTCATCTCCGGGTGACATCGGGCGTACCTTAAGGAAGTCATCTCGGTCCTTATATATTCCTGCTTTACCTCAATGATATTAATCTTTATCTAAAGTGTCCCAAACTTGCATATGCGGACGATTTTTATTTGTTCTACACTGTGAATAGTGTCGATGATGCGATATTCCTACAGCAACAACTCGATATTTTCTCTGATTGGTGCGAAACCAATAGAATGGTTTGAAATCCAGCAAAGTGTTCAGTCATATCGTTCACGCGGAAACGATCGCCTGTAACATTTTCGTATAAAATACGCAATATCTCTTTGAAACGTGTTGTGACTATCAAATGGCCTTGGTATTGTCTTAGACTCAAAGCTAACGCAATATTTTGGTTTGGAGTTCTTTGGAAGTTGAGATATCTGACGTATGAAATTTCATATGCTGGGCCGATACAGTATCAAAAATGGGAATCATTTGAATATCAAACAAAACGGTTTTATTTCATAAAATTCAACTTCAATAACCATTGTCAAGTGGGACAAGGAGTGTTCAAAGGTCTACCTTGAAAAATCATCCGTTTTAAAAAATTCAGGAAAACTGGATTAGTGGAATTGTTTCTAAAGTACCAAGCTCTAGAAGCCAAACTAAAAGGTTTGATTAAAGCAAAAAAGCGTGGATATTGGCGGAAGTTCGTCAATGGTTTGTCAAGGGAGACCGCTATGAGCACTCTTTGGAATACGGCTAGGAAAATGCGTGGCTGGAACCATACAAACGAAAGTGAGGAATACTCTGACCGTTGGATTTTTAACTTTGCAAGGAAGGTTTGCCCCGACACCGTTCCTGCACAAAACGTCGTACGCGACATTCCACTTCTAAGCGATTATGAGAATTTTTCAATGGTGGAATTCTCAATTGCCCTTCTCTCATGTAACAATTCAGCTCCGGGGTCGGACAAGATTAAATTCAACTTGTTGAAGAATCTTCCCGACTTGGCAAAACAGCGTTTGCTGAACTCGTTCAACAAGTTTCTGGAGCTGAACATTGTCCCGCATGACTGGAGACAAGTGAGAGTGATAGCCATACGGAAACCCAACAAGCCGGCTTGCGATCACAACTCGTATAGGCCGATTGCAATGTTATCCTGTATTCGTAAATTGTTAGAGAAAATGATTCTACTTCGTTTGGACAAATGGGTCGAAACGAACAATTTGCTGTCAAATACGCAGTTTGGCTTCCCCCGAGGTAAAGGGACAAATGATTGTCTCGCGCTGTTATCTTCTGAAATCCAAATCGCATTTGCTCGCAAAGAACAAATGGCTTCCGTTTTCCTCGATATCAAAGGGGCATTTGATTCAGTTTCCATGGAAATTCTTTCAGAGAAGCTTCATAATCGTGGACCAATTCTGAATACTTTCCTGTACAATTTACTGTCAGAAAAGCACATGATTTTCTCTCATGGCAGCTCGAAATCTTCTCGTTACAGTTTTATGGGCCTACCACAAGGCTCCTGCCTAAGCCCCCTCTTGTACAGTTTTTACGTCAATGATATGGATGATTGTCTAACTAGAGACTGCACGCTGAGACAACTTGCAGACGATGGAGTTATTTCCATCACGGGTACTAATCCCGTCGTTCTGCAAAAGTCGTTGCAAGATACCATGAACAATCTGTTCACGTGGGCCCTCAAGCTGGGTATCGAGTTCTCTACGGAGAAAACTGAAATGGTCGTTTTTTCTAGGAAGCACGAACCCGCCCAATTCCACCTTTACCTATCCGGCAAAACGATCCAACACACTATGTTTTTCAAATACCTGGGTGTATATTTTGATTCTAAATGTACCTGGGGGAGACACATTGCGTATTTGAAACAGAAATGCCAGCAAAGAATCAATTTTCTCCAAACAATTACCGGAACATGGTGGGGTGCCCATCCAGGAGACCTCATTCAGTTGTACAAAACAACGATATTATCAGTGTTAGAATATGGCAGTTTTTGCTTCCGATCAGCTGCCAGGATTCATATTCTCAAGCTGGAGAGAATACAGTATCGTTGCTTGCGTATAGCCATGGGGTGTTTGCATTCGGCACATACGATGAGTCTCGAAGTTTTGGCAGGAGTACCCCCGCTTACTCTTCGGTTCACAGAATTATTTTCCTACAGATTTCTCATCCGTTGCAAGATCATGAATCCATTGGTAATTGATAACTTCGAAAATCTACTCCAACTGACTCCTCAGTCAAGTTTTATGTCTTTATACCATGAGTACCTTACACACGACGTGCACCCTTCACCAGGCATCTCCAACCAAGTTTGCTTCCCATACTTCTGCAATTCCTCTGTCATTTTTTATCTGTCCATGCGACAAAAAATCCATGGAATCCCAGATCACCTACGCTCCGATTCTATTCCGCCGATATTTTCGGCAGAATATGGGAAAGTTGGATCTGATAAAATGTTCTTTACTGACGGTTCATTCATAAACGGGTCCACTGGCTTCGGCATATTCAATAAAAATTCCAGTGCCTCTTTCAAACTCAAAGATCCTTGTTCCGTGTATGTCGCTGAACTGGGTGCGATATATTACGCATTAGGGATCATTGAAACATTGCCCATCGACCACTATTTTATTTTTTCAGACAGTCTCAGCTCAATAGAGGCAATCCGCTCAATGAAAGTTGATAAACGCTCATCTTATTTCCTAACAAGAATAAGACAACTATTGAGTGTTTTGGTCGAAAAATTATTCAATATTACCTTAGCATGGGTTCCCTCTCATTGCTCGATTCCGGGGAATGAGAAAGCGGACTCGCTAGCTAAGGTGGGCGCTTTAGAAGGCACACTTTTTGAAAGGCAAATTGCTTATAATGAATTTTTCCACATTCCTCGTCAGTATACGCTCGTAAGTTGGCAGCGCATGTGGAGTGGTGATGAGTTCGGTCGTTGGTTACACACGATTATCCCTAAGGTCTCGACGAGGGCATGGTTCAAGGGATTGAATGTAGGTCGTGATTTCATTCGCGTGATATCTCGGCTTATGTCCAATCACTACAACCTAAACGCGCATCTCTATCGCATTGGGCTCGCAGCAAACAATCTTTGTGATTCTGGCGATGGCTACCACGACATCGAGCATGTTGTCTGGTCGTGTATCCGGTTCCATGCTGCTCGCTCTCAGCTCTCTAGAGCACTGAGAGCACAAGGCAGACAATCGGATATCCCCGTCCGGGATATCTTAGGTAGCCGGGATCCTGATCTTCTGCTTCATCTATACCTGTTCCTCAGAAACGCCGATGTCAACGTTTAATGATGTTTCCTTCGTTGTGTCCCCGTTTCATATCCCTCCTATCCGATCGATAAACTTTTACTTAGTCGCGGCAATACATACACACACTCTTCACAGATGCACGGGCCGAAGGTTGTGCAGTCCACTGATTATTCAACAAGAGCCAAAGGTTGTACCGCTCATGACAACTCTACACGAGCTGATGATTGTGCCGGCTAGTGACCATTCTATCCTGGATTCCTCGAGTCGAGAAAGACGCACCACGCTAGATATGGGGTACAGACTAGAGGGGCGTTGCTGATTAATGGTCAGCTGCATCCCAATAGGAAGTATCCCGTGTCGGGCACACGTACAGAGCATCGAAGACTGCGACAAACCAATTATGAGAACACTTGTAATACTAACCTCGAGTCAACCGCGAGTAATCGGTTACATATTACTAACATAGTCTAAGCAAACATTGTCAAAATATTGAACTCCCGGCCCCGTTAGGCTGACGCCATATGAGCCTTAATAAAAATATATATTTTGGATAAAAAAAAAACCATTGTCATGGTTTATTAGCACTTTCGTGTACTGCCGTTCTACGCATAATTGTCCCACGGTTCATAGGGATTGCATAGAACACAGTACAGTTATGCGTAGAACGGCAATGTATCGGATTTAGTATCACTGAGTATGGTACCGGAAAAAGCACTCCGAAGGGTGCAAACCCACATCACACTTCACTTCACGTTTCATGATGTAATAAGTATTTCTATAGTGGTTAGACACTCCTTCCGCCCTCTAAGGTTGGACTGTCATACAAATGAAACACAAATTTCTGCATAACTCGAAAACTAATCAAGCAAAAGGAGCCAAATTTGGCATGTGAAGATTTTACGGGGCACAAAACGTTTCTATGGTGAATACACTCCTCCCCCTTCTCTAAGGGGGGTTGCCAGACAATCGAAACACAAACTTCTGCATAACTTGAGGTTTTTCGGTATGAGAAATGTTTCTATAATGGTATGACACCCCTCCCTCCTCTGGAATGAAGAGGGGATCCCATAAAAAATATTACACATATTTCATACCAAAAACATTCTATCCGAACATGACAATTGAAAATTTTCGGAAAACTTTGAAGGAAAAAGGGAAAATTCGGAAAATTAAATTCCCATATGTTCTACAATTACATAGTGACAAGTGCTGTTAGTCCATTTGATGTTTGTGCTAGCGATATTGATCTTTGTTCGAAACTGGAAATGGAATTTAATGTGATGAAACGCACTCCTATATCTTCTTCTATATATACCAATAAAAAAGTATCGCCGAATGTGTTGATAAGAGCAGAACTCGAGGAAGGAATTGTCCGATTTAGGGCTGTCTTTATTCTATCATATTTTCTATATAAAACATTTATTCCATGTAACGGAGAAACATGTTATTTACAAGTGGTTGAAAAATCTTGAACGAAAATTGTGTCTGAAAATAATCTGATATTATAATGATGAGTTTTGTTAGAAATACTAGGAATTTTATAGTAAAAGATAAATTCAACGGGGTCGAATAGAAGATCAATCAATAAACAGTTCTGCGATTGGACCCAAGAACTTGCTCATAGTAAGAAAACGTGAATGTTTGAAGGTATTGATAACAAAAAACAAATTTTGGGAGGGACGAAGTTTGCCGGGTCAACTAGTGACAGATAAAATGCACTGACACAAAAAAACACTCTCAAATTGCCATGTGGTATCAATTAAAATGCGCTTAACACTTTAGTTTCATCAAAAACAGTTTTTCAAAAACGGGTATTTTGCGTATTAAATTTCATACGCTGGGCACTAATGGGTTAAGACAATTAATGAATTAAATTGGAATATGTTAGAATATGTATTGTTCACTTCAGGCGGTCTGGTACCTAAGTATTATTTTTCCACTCGATTATATACAGGATTCGATTACATACAGTGGAAATAAATCGGAAACTGTACCTATATTAAGAGTACGCTCTGTATATGGATAGCTTAGTAGGGGAAATCAGGGTAAAATCGACATCTTTAGAGTTTCCATTTATTTTCAAGATCTACCATGTTTCTTTGGCTTCATATCATTACCGAACCTCTCTTAAACTCAATATAAACCATTCTCTACCGAATCTGTTCATTATATATTGAATAGATAATAATAGATAATAATATAAACTGCAAGATCTATACAAATTTTATTAAAAAATATTAAACAAAAAAAATATTCTAAAAATAAAAATTAATTTTTCTCAAATTGTCGTCTAGATTTTTTGATATTTCAAATATGCAAAGATGCTTAAATAGTTTTCATTGCAGTCTGAGATGATGCTGCCAACTCCTAAGGCGGATTGGCATGAATTGGTCTGATGTAAAATGTAATCGCAGCATCTTTAACAGTGGTGGAAGCGATCTGGCGTAGTGGTAACATCCATGCCTCTCACGCTAAAGGTCACGAGTTCAATTCTCACTCCCAACATTCTTCCAAAAATGGAAGTAAAAAGTGACGAACCAGCCAAAATGAGTTGAAAATCACTATAATACAGATAAAAAAAAATCTTTAACAGTAAACTTACGAAGAGTTCACTCTGTCTGGAAAACGACAATTCTAATTTAGAGCGCTATGCTCAAAATTCATCACGACAGGCGGATATCCGGTAGCACAATGTCCCAACTTCAGATTATACACAGTTATTCCATCTATTATTCATATTCAATCGTGATGATTCATAACGTCTTGAGATGTCCGGTGAATGCGCCTTTGCTTGCCAACTTTCGTGACGCATACAGCTTGATTTGATTGATGGATTCATAATACCACATTCAACGCGGTTATGCAGACATTATGTAGCGCAGTTTTGTGGAAGTGAAACCAGATAATCAGAGAAAATTTAATGTGGAAACATAATTAAAGCATTCTATCGTACGCTCACACACCTGTCCACTCGAATTGAACAAGGTTGCATCAACGTCATAAAATCGGTAAGCCTTCCGATGGGTGCTGCTGTTCCTAGTAACCAACTTTGATTAATTGGTGGATGTCGTGTTGGAGAAATAAAAACAGAAAATCATACATAAAAACCATGCGACATATTCAGTAGAATCACAGGAGCACTGTGGGCGGAAGCATTATTCGTTCCGTTTTGTTCGTATTCTTATTCGAGTCGGTTACTAGGAACGAATATTGTGGGGAGAATTTTTGGTTTGTAACTTATCATCAATGCTTGATCTAGATTAGGATTAACGTGCAAAACTATAACGAATGGCTACATCGTCATCGTCCTGTTTGTATTACTTATGAAGTAAACCAAGTCAGACGAATAAAATGTTAGTGGCTTTAAAAGATACCAAACTAAAAAAAACAACGATGATTAAAATTATAATTTACAAAGGAAATAACGCAATTCATCTAGTGCTTTAACTAATTTCATTCTTCTGATGAAGGGTCGTTTACGTCAGAAATATTTTTCATCTCGGTAACAGTTATAAAAATATACCCTCTGTAACAGTTATAAACGGAACTATTCTTTTTAGGTGAATGATACAAAGGAGGTATACAGCTATCTGTAAGGGTGCATTTGACACTTTTTGACAATTTGATAAACGTATTCTGATGATACTGATCAAACTCGACTAGCAAATATTTAATTCCAGTTTGCCTGAACTTTTTTCGACCCGTTCCTCAAACCATGTAGGGTAACACGGGGTGAGTTGGACATACGGGGTGATTTGGAGCACCCCATTATCTCAAAAAGTACGGTTCAACTTGGATTTTTTATAATGTCATCTTCTTTAATTGTCGAACCGTATGCAACTAACGTAAAAAAACCTTGGTAAAATTCGACAGGTGGAAGGAAATGGTAGCATGAACACAGCAAGCACTGTGATTGTCAAGAAATGTGAGTTTTCCGATCATGGTTTTAAGGTTTTTCCAGCTGATGATGCAAACTTTTCGTGTATTGTGCAGTAAAGTTCTGTTCGCCTACAGAAGAAGAACAACTTGATGCAGCGAAACTGTAAAATTGATAACAATAAATGTAATTAATTGCATTTTAATTTTTGCATGTTGTGTGGGGTAACAAGGACACGTGGGGTGAATTGGTCCTACAGATTTGAGGGTTTTCTTTGGTCTAATTGATTCTAGATGCCGCTGGATTACAAAAAGAGGATGGGCAGACAACGTTGGAAGAAGGAGGAGCTTGAAAGAGCAACGCAGACTATCAAGAACGGATTTTCTTTTTTTATCGAAAGTGTTTGAAAATGCTCGAACAACAGTGAAAAAATTCATGCAGAATTCGAGATGTTCTCAATCCAATTTTTCTGGTCTGGAATCTGGCCAAGACACCTGGTATCGATCCCAGAACAATGTTATTGATTGTGACATTATCCCAAAATACTTTACATAAACATAAGTATGTTTTTTTCGATGAAACTCACACTGGACCAAATCACCCCGCATCAAATTTTAATCATCTCTTTTATTTTATGATATATTTGGTAGTTTAGAGCTTGATATAATGATTAAACATTATTGATTGAGAGAAAACAAGTGTAGCTTAGTATACAATGTGACATTTTTTATTTAGACTGTATTGGTTTGGAAATACTAGGTGATTTGCTTAGGTGTTCCAAATTCCCCCTTTTCCTCTACTGACATTCGTTGAATATTTCAATGGAATTATTTCCATGTTCGACGTTTGATATTGCTTGCAACTGTTGATGATTGAAGAGTGGTAAACAAAGTAGTATTTGTGCCAAATTGTAATCAAATTTTTTCTGTCAAACCTTAATAACATGTTAAAGAGATTAGAGAATCATTGCCTATTGATAATATTCAGCTTAAATCCTCCTTGGTTTGTCATACCTCCACTATTGTGTAAACCTAGCAGAACTTTTGAATAGTTTTAGGCGCGAGTCGATATGTTGTACAAAGAAGTAGACCCTGCGTAAAAGTTGATTGAAATGACGAAATGCCAAAAAAACTTGAGGAAAGGAAAAGGAAAACTGAGTTGAAACGAGAAGAAAAGAAATCCAAACATTAGCTAAGTTGTGGAAGCAGGAACAACGGACGAAGCAGAAAAAATATAATTCCTTGATATTTTCCTTCGTTGATCGTATTGCTTTTACATATTCACGTTGGAGAGCCTTAACACCTTAAGGAAGCGAAATTAGTACAAGAGGATAATGACAAAATAGTTGAAACTATGTAACAAACATTAATAATCAAGATTCATACCCTGCGAATAACCTTCAATTTTTTTTAATACAGCAAATAACTTGAATTCAAGTATATAAATATCATTGAATTAATATAACCCTTACGGTATTTTAAACCATGAACCTTTAACATAAAGAAACATCAATAAATGACAAGCATTTTGGGGGGGGGAAATAGGAGAAGAAGTAAATACTTGTACATATCACAAATAAATTTTCTTTATTTCGTCAAACTATAGTAGACAACAACTATGATACATTACATTACAATTACAATATACTTAATAAATAATTTATAGCTATATTTATGAAAATCAATTATTAGAGGTATCATGTATTTTGTATTAATAATGGATTACGAAAAGCAACGCAGCAAACATATATGACAAAACTGTAAATCACGAATACAATGATCTTTCAGTCAATGACTTTTTCAATAATTTCTTCGTCATTGTCACATCAATTACATTGCTGTACTTATTGTACGTTCTCATCATTCTATTAAGTGGACCATTCATAGCATATAAAGTTCGAAATGAAGTTGGTTTGAACAAATTCCGTGCTCGCAAGTCTCGTGTTGGTGCATAAAAATTTAGATTTTCAAGTAAGTTTTCAGAACTAATCCTGTGTGAAACTAAGTCAATTAAACATGAAATTGTGGCATTTTCTCTGCGTTTCTCAAGTGTTTCAATATTTATTAACATTCATATGGGGGAAGGGGAGGAGTTTGTTGAAAATTATTTCAAGTTAATTTAAAAAAAAAAGGATAAAAGTTATATAACAAGTTTACCAGCCATCAATTTTTAGACAATTTTTAAGGCATTTGTGTGTGCTTGGAAAGTTGCAGTACACTTTGAGAAGACCAAGTCGTTGTTATTTCGCATATTTGATCATATTATTGCATTAGTAAATGTACAGAAATATAAATTAAACTTTGACTACAAGAAACCATTATGCAAACAGGGTATCCGAAATTCGAATTCAGTCTGTCCAAAATTTGATTTTTTATAAATAGTGTCCGAAGTTCGATTCTAATTCGCTTCAATTAAAAAACCTTTTTATTCGATGAATTTTTAAGTTTTCAATCAAATCAATACCAAAGTAGAAAGCTTGAGCATATTGAACTAATTTGTTAAAATATAAACCAAATAATATATTTGCTTAAAGTTTAGATCTGTTTCCTGCATCAAATGCCTTGAACGTCCGAAATATGATTCATAAAGGCATTTTCTTACGTGATTCAGATGCAAAAATATTAAAATTCTAAATATACTCGTAGTATTTCATAAAAGAAGACACCAAACATTTGGATGGTACTTACCTTAAACTTTTCGACATACTCCATGATGGCAGAAGAGATACTTTCGTTGTGAATTTGCATACCATCCAGCGGTGGAAACTGCAGACCCGGCAATGAAGATGAGAACGAAGGTGACTGTTGACGTTTGGCTAACGTTGAAAGTATGTGTTGCTGCGATGTGTGAAATAGTAATCCCGCTGTACTCTGGCAGACACCAAGGATATTGTACATGCGATGGCAAATATGTTAATTCACATAATTACACTTGAAGGTACCGTGCTGACCTTCTGCCAGTGCGCACTGCCAGTGTACTAACTTCAAAACTTTTTATGCCAAAATAAGGAAAAAAGTTACAATGAGACACATTTGCTACGTGGGGTTCAGAAGCAAAGATTGTACACGTAATAAACAAGGCTCTTTATGAATATTTCATTTTGAGTGAATTGAAACTCAGCATGGGGTTTTCAGTTGTGTAGATTTATTCTTGATTTGAAAACGGAAATAAAAATACACAAGCCAACTGTTGTACGTAGTTTTTCTCGTGTACAGCAGCGATGCTACCACACGAAAATTACTCTACTCTTCTGGACAACGTACGGCATGTGAAACAGCAGACTGCAGCATGTTTTCGGCAATTGGAAATGCACGGAATCCAGAAGCTCATCTCCACGATTTTGTAGCGACCATGTCTTGACGGACAGTTTCCAACAGAGCGAAAATTCAATCAATGTTTGTCCCTGCGAACACTTAAAATAGAAGGGATTGTTATGCGTCAAATAGCTGAGATGATGTTAATAGATTGAACTTAATACACTATGTTTCATGACTATGGAATGACTCAATTGTTTTGAGTTTCTAGAAATATGAGATTTCGATAATATAAATAATAATTTATATCGGGTGGGTATAATAACTTTTTGGTCGAGGTTTTTGGTTTGTTTTTGTTGTAATTTGTAAAAATTGTAAAAATTAAATTACTGTTGTAAACTGGTATGTTATCGTGTGGTATCACCCAATCATCAGTGTTACCAAACGTACAGATTTATCTGGATAGGTACACAATTTTGTCGTTATTTTTGGTACCGATTCTGTACGGTACAGCGTATATATTTTCGTCGCTACGAAGCTACAATAAGGTACATGACCACTTTTATACCGCAGTATCGCTTGGTGCGGCAGCTTGAAACTTTTGATAAATTATAGTAGACGAAATTCATGCCAACTCGTCTTAGGAGTTGACAGCACCATCTCAGATAGTAGTGAAACGTTGTGGGTGTAAACCATGAGTCATTTAAGCAACTTTGCATACTTGAAATATTCGAAAAAGAATTAAAGTACTTTTTGAAAAAAGACAATTTTTTTCTTGATTTTTTACAAAAATTTAAAATAAAACTATGATACCTACAAAATTCTTTATTTTTTATCTCATTTATTTATTTGTTAGGCTCATTAGCACTTTAGCTGTAACAGAGCCGGGTTTCAATCGTGTACATGTACATATGTTTATGTTTCTATAAATTGTAAATTACACAGAAGTTAGTAGTAGCCATTTAGGCGTTAAGTTTTCTGTTCCATTACATTATGGTAAATTACACAGTAGTAGCCATTTAGGCGTAAGGGTATTCTTTCTGTTCATCCATTGTTAGCAGACCGGACAGCGGAGACAGTTGATATTGATCATTGTTGAGTTATTTATAGAACAGCAGCCCGATGTGTCTTGCAGAGCAGAGCAGTTGTATGGATGAATCGATCTTATTTCGACCGTGGATCGATTTCCATCGCTGATGATGGTTGCGTGGACGTAGTTATTCTATAACAACAAAAAGATGGTCAATTGAGGGCCCTGAGTTCACGAACTCACGATCGATCGCTTGGTAAGCGAACGCGTAACCAAGTGGCTACGAAGACCCCCTACAAAATTCTTGTCAGAGGATGAAATGTAGGAAATTGTTTAAATTTTCACAAAAAAAATACCAAAAATTTTTTGGAAAAAATTGCGTTGACAAAAAAGTTATTTTAAAAATTAAAATTCATTTTTCTTGATATTTTTTTGTGAAAATCTAAATAATTTTCTTACATTTCATCCTTTGACAAGAATTTTGTAGGTATCATAGTTTTTAAGTTATAATTTTTTGTAAAAAATTTGGCTTTTTCCAAAAAGCAGTCTAATTATTTTTCGAATATTTCAAGTATGCAAAGTTGCTCAAATGACCCATGTCTTCACACCCACAACGTTTCACTGCTATCTGAGATGGTGCTGCCAACGGCCAGTCGAGTTGGCATGAAATTCGTCAGTATGCAATCTAGATTCAGAGAAACTATGTTTAAGCATCATCAAACACACGAATGACGAGTGGAACTTAAATGTGATATTTGTAGTAAATAAATGAGTATTTTTTATGCTAATAAAATGGATTTTTCTCTTCAAGGAATATTTTCGATGGTACAGATTTTTGGTACAGATTTTTTGAAAGAAAAAGTACAGCATTTACTTGTCAGCTTCATACTTACATTTACTTACTACAAATACTACATTTGCTGTAAAAATACATTAACATGATAAACATGATTAACATTTGCAAGCCTCGAATCACTCAAGCGTTTGGTGCTTATACATAATCTTTCTAAATTTCGATTGCATACTATGCCACGATGCTCAATCTAATATTTTGATCCTGAAATTGAGTTCATCGGTCGTTGTTGATTTCAAAGTTTATTCTTGTTCTGATTATAATCAGAAAAACGTATGCCGAAGAGTGAGACACAGTGAGATCGTTAGACAGAAGGTTTCTAAGCACCGGAAATGCGCTTGTTATACTTTGAATATTTGTTCACCAATCCAGCAAACGTCAAACGTTTGTTTTCTGAAACAGTGATTTCCTTCCGAACAATTTTACTTCTAAAACACACAATTCGTTCTCCAGATCTTGTAAAACCCCGGGAATGTGGGAGGCGATCTGGCGTAGTGGTAACATCCATGCCTCTCACGCTAAAGGTCACGAGTTCAATTCTCACTCCCGACATTCTTCCAAAATTGGAAGTAAAAAGTGAGGAACCAGCCAAATTTAACATTGCAGCAGATCAATCATCGAAATCAATCGTTTGTCTTCCGAGATCTCGCACAGCACGCAGAAGAGACAGTGTGCTTCGCGTTATCTAGTATCGCATCTCACAAAGTCATTGGGAATTGTCTGCAACAAATGAGCGAGGCAGAAGGCAGCCGAGCGAGCATACTTCGAGTGAGCGCTTAAATTTCGAGAGACGAGTATCGATTTTTTCTTCCTCACAACTCTTCCATGTGCAAGCGATGAGATCGGACTTTAGCACGCGAACTTGGGATTGGCTCTTTCTCTTCTCTTACGTAAAATTTTGTGATGCGTTCAGGAATGCATCGTCGCGTTCCGATGCGAACGATGCACATGGGTTGTGTACACGAAGAGATGCTCGAACATTAGTGCTCGCGAGACTTTCTCGTGTAACTGCCTCAATGTGATATTTGGTTTGGCCTTCTGAGATCTCTCACAGCACGTAAAAGAGACAATGTACTTTCCCCTTTCAGCCACGTATCTCACACAATCTTTGCGAGCTATGTGCAACAAATGAACGAATGGATTGGATGACGTTAGCAGCGATATTTATGTGAAACAGTTCTTCATCACTAATGGTTCTACGTGTCATATTACGAAGAAGCGAGCACCAACACATGTGCATTGCTCATGTTGAGGTGCAACGAGGTATTCTTGGGCGCATCTCAATATTTTACGAAAGAGAAGAGAAGGAGCCGAAACCAGGCTCGTATGCTAGAGCCCGGTCTCATCGCTTGCTCATGATTTGGACGCGCGTGCATAGGAAGTCTGAACACCTAATAATATTTTACGAAAGAAAAGAGAAGGAGCCAATCCCAAGCCGGTGTGCTAAAGCCCGATCTCATTGCTTACACATGGAAGTTCTGTGAGGAAGAGAAAATCGATACTCGTCTCTCGAAAATAAAGCGCGCGCATAGGAATTTTTTTTTTAAATAGTCAATAACGACGCCTGCCGCTTCCTCACAGTCACCAACGGAAGGGATGGAATGTTAGTATGATATTCACTGCCTGAAGGCCAGAAGTGTCGCCTCTATAGCGGGGTTAGTGGGGAGAGGTAAGAATCAGGATTCACTAAGATAAGTTATATGACTATGTAAACGCGAACTATTGACCACTAGGGGGAGGCGATCTGGCGTAGTGGTAACATCCATACCTCTAACCAGGTATGGGCAAAATCGCATCGAAATTCGTTCAACAACATCCATCCACAGATAAAACTCACGCTTCTATTCTCCGTTTATGCCTCACTTTATTTGAGACAGAAAACATTCACCCATCATCTTCGCAAAGTTCATTCTCGATTTGAACGGAAAAATACTTTCTCGATTACACTCATCTATTCTCAGAGAATTTTGCATTTCCTCAATTGCCTCTCGGAATGACATTAGATGAAGATAGAATCAAATTGGAAACTTTTGCTTGAGCCAGCGAGTGTCTCTGTAAAATCATTCGTTTTTCACTCAAATAGCAATCATTAAGCCTCGATCGAGGCAGTAAAATATGGCTAGATAGTTGAAATCGAGTTTCTAGTATGAAACGATCTAAGCCAACGCAAAAGACCATATTAACGCAAGTTATTGGTGAGCGGGAAGGTGGACTCATTCTATTTTGACTCATTCGTTATTTGGTTTCGTGCGATCTTCCCAAAAGAGTATTCATTCATTGAATGTTGTTTTCCAATTTTTGTTTTATTATGTCACTATCAGTCCCGAATGAAGATGGTCGGGGAGTGTAAAATGATTCATCGTGCAATCTCACGATCGCTTGCTGCATTTTTTTCGCCATGATTATTCCAAGCAGATACAAGAGTGATTTATAATTAGGTGTGGAGGAATGAGCGAATGATCTTTTCCATACTTGCCTCTCACGCAGAGATCATGAGTTCAATTCTCATTCCCGACATTCTTCCAAAAATTGAAGTAAAAGTGACTAACCAGCCGAAATGTGTTGAAAGTCGCTATAATAGAAAAAAATTGACCACTCGACAAAACGAAATCCCGTAAATCCTCTATGCCATTTCACGCGGCAGAGATTATCTTTAGATAACCTGAGAAGGAAAACCTGTAAAATTAATTGGACCGGCTTTACATTATATTATTTCCTTTTTGTCGAATCCCTATAAGGAAGAGTTTGGGAAACCTAAGAAAGTGGCCGAGAGAATTCCGTTAATCATCGAGCGTACCTGTTATCGAACTCCAATCGTTACGTCGGGAGAAAATATTTAGGAAACCTGAGAACCTGAGAACCAACCGAGAGAATTCCTCTAAAATCAATAAAACAGGCGACATACGACGTCGGAGTTATATATTTAGGAAACCTAAGAAGGTAACCTAGCGATTTTCTCTAAAACCGTCACGACTATTATAAATTTCATCTGTGTTAACATTAAATTTCGGAACATCTCAACAAATCTAAAATCAACAAATTTAACATCATAAATCCATTTAGACTGTATCTGCGTCTAAATGGGTTTATGATCTTAAATTTATTGATTTGTGTATCAGAAATGTATGTGCGGTCTCACATCCAAACTTATGTCGTTGCAGAAATACAAATTCAAAAGCAATATGAGCAACCCTATACGCCTTTGCTTGGCCCATAAGACTTGTATGATCTCTCAGAGAGCGGTATTGTGATCAGCCAAGAGCGCTAATATTTGAGCGGAGAGAACAATGTCACACCCTAACTCTCTGCTTCCGCACAAGCACAACACAGCCATAAACCGAATTATTAAAGAGAAAATCAAAGACGATTGAGACGAATCATATGATGGCTCAAAATATAAAAACAAAAAAATCATCACCGGGAATAAGTGATAGCCGCTAAGGGCGAGGTCTGGGGAGTAAGGAGGATGCTCGAACACAGTCCATTTGATTTTTTTCAATTGCTCTTAAGTTACGCGAGCAGAATGAGGCCGCGCATTATCGTGGGTGAGGAACACTCCTTTCGTCAATAAACCTGGCCTTTTGCTCTTAATCGCGGTTCTCAATCGTCCCAAAACTTCACAAAAGTACGGTGATGAAACAGGCGTTCGGCGGTCAACGATTCGATTACACTGAAGAAATTCGTGACGCAGTTATATCGTACTTCAAAAAGTTTGACAGTTCGCGCTCGGAATAGAAAAACTCGTGCCACGCTATGAAAAATGCCACGAACATTACGGCGATTATATGTAAAAATAGAAAATAGGACGTACATTACGAAAATCACCTTGATTTTGTACTAACTTTATTTTCCGCGATTTCTGAGGCACTGAAACTTATTTTTTCAACGACCCTCGTATATCCACAAAAACTTCATCACTGTGACCTACCATCATTATTGCTATATTTCTGTTGAAAATATCTTGAAAACCCACCCCCAAAAAGGTGTCACATTATAGCTGACACTGGGACAAACTGTACCTATATGTACTTTAATACAGGGTTTTCCAACTCTAAATTCCGATAGTAAATTGAAATAAAACACACTTAGAATTTGAATTTCGATGAAACTTTCATTTCAAATTGAAGTTTGGTTTATGCCATTATGTGTGAAATACAACATCATTCAAATGTCCACCTAGGACTTCCTCGCACACCTTGATCCGGAACAGGTAATTTTCGATAACTTTTCGGCACATATGGGGCGGTATCTCGGTCATAACTTCACGAATGTTGTCTTTCAAATGTTCAAGAGTTTGCGGAGAGTTGGCATAGACACGGTCTTTCGCATAACCCCACAAAAAAAAAGTCTAGCGGGTTCAAATCGCATGATCTGGACGGCCAATTGGCATCACCAAAACGCGAAATTATGCGTCCCTCAAATTTCGTTTGCAATATGGCCATGTTCGGTCGTGTTATGTGGCACGTTGCGCCGTCCTGCTGAAACCACATGTCATCCGTATCCATATCTTCAATTTGTGGCAAAAAAAAATCGGTTAACATGCGGCCATAGCGCTCACCATTCACAGTTACCGTCTCGCCGTCCTCATTTTCAAAGAAATACGGCCCGATGACTCCACCAGACCATAATGCGCACCAAACAGTGACTTTTGGCGGATGCAATGGCCTCTCAACAATCACGTGTGGATTTTCTGAGCCTCATATACGGAAATTTTGGGTGTTCACATAGCCACTGAGCTCGAAATGTGCCTCATCGCTGAAGAAAATTTGATGCGAAAATTCAGCATTTTGCTGCTGTTGTTCGTTCGCCCAATCGACGTATGCCCGACGCATTCCATGGTCACCACGCTCTAATTTTTGTACCAGTTGGACTTTATATGGATGTAGGTGCAAGTCCAAATGCAAAATTCGCCACAATGATGTGTTTGACAAGCCCAATTGCTGAGCACGCCGTGGAATCGAAACATTCGGGTCATCCTCCATACTGGCAGCAACAGCAGCAATATTTTCGGCCGAACGCACATTACGATGATGCACAGGTTTCACAATATCCGCTACGGATCCAGTTTGTTCGAATTTACTCACTACATTAGCGATTGTGTGCTCTGTAGGCCGTCCATGACGACCAAAATCCGTCCGTAATGCTCGCAAAACATTTGCCGGTTTTTCATCATTTTTAAAGTATAATTTAACAAAATTAACACGTTGTGCGATGCTAAAACGATCCATATGGTAAAATGGCAGACATTCAACTAACGATATGACGCTTTGGTTGACAGCTATGTCAAACGGTTGTCAGCGCAGGGCTGTATACTTTCGGGAGCCCGAAATGGAAAACCCTGTACAAGAATCTGAAGAAATCTGTACCTTTCGAGATAAATATATATGTGTGACAACACTGCTTTCAACCCCGATCTGTACCGGAAAGTAATCAACCTCAAAAGTTGGGACGACGGTCGGAATGGTGCAGCGGATCAGAAATCGGAACAACCTGAAGACATACAAGAAGCAAAAAATATCAAAACGAAAAGTTTAACAAAAATCACGAGCGAAAACAAGAGTCTGAAAGCTGTATCATCGACTTTTTCTGAAATCTAATGCGTGTATTGTGATGGATGATGAAACTTACGTTAAAAAGGACTCAAAACCTCTTTCGGGACCACAATTTTACACCACATTCATTGGCGAGGATGTGACTGACCATGAGAAATTTTTCAGGTTTTCAATTCGGGTGGAAAAAGTCCTCAAGTTTCTACACAAAAGGAACAATAAGACCAGATATGTACCAATCTGAGTGTTTGCAGAAAAGGCTGCCTCCGCTATACAAAAAACATAGCACTCCACCACTTTAGTGGCCAGATTTTTCATCTAAAGTGGTTTAAGGATAATTATGTAATGTTGCTAATAAAGACATCAATCCGCCAAACTGCTCCCAGCTTCGTTCGATCGTGAGATACTGGGCTTTCGTCAAGCGAATCTTCGAAAATGATGGGAAGATCAACAATCCCATGGTGGAATTCAAGATAAACTGGAATGCTGCATGCAAGAAAGCCGATCGACCCACTGTACAAAACCTAATGGAAGGCATTAAGTCGAAGGTCAGAACATATTTTCGAAAATCACTTTTTTGTTTTTCAGTTTTTTGGTTTTCTCCTCATACTGTAAGAGGAAGTAAAAAAAAAGTTTAAAAAATTGCCTAACGGTTTCCTTGTTTGATTGATCATTAAAAATGGGTTTTAAGATTAAAAATACAAAAACAGCTTATTTTCGATACACTCCTTCAAAAATTAGGCTTTACTTTCTCGTCAGATCGAAACAGGGACAATTCAATTTTCTTTTATCAAATTCTAGGGAGGGTTATAATAGCCGCAAAATAATGTGCCCTCTTTAATGCACCTAAAATATATAAAATAAGAGAGCCAGGCACATTCCAATGAACAAAGGATTGGGCATCTACACAGTAATGGAGAAATAATGCTATTGCAGGAATGAGCTCAGTTGTCTATTAGCGAATTTTGTGGAAACGCGAGTATTATTGAATCATAAAGTAAAGTTCTGTTCGCCTACAGAAGAAGAACAACTTGATGCAGCGAAACTGTAAAATTGATAACAATAAATGTAATTAATTGCATTTTAATTTTTGCATGTTGTGTGGGGTAACAAGGACACGTGGGGTGAATTGGTCCTACAGATTTGAGGGTTTTCTTTGGTCTAATTGATTCTAGATGCCGCTGGATTACAAAAAGAGGATGGGCAGACAACGTTGGAAGAAGGAGGAGCTTGAAAGAGCAACGCAGACTATCAAGAACGGATTTTCTTTTTTTATCGAAAGTGTTTGAAAATGCTCGAACAACAGTGAAAAAATTCATGCAGAATTCGAGATGTTCTCAATCCAATTTTTCTGGTCTGGAATCTGGCCAAGACACCTGGTATCGATCCCAGAACAATGTTATTGATTGTGACATTATCCCAAAATACTTTACATAAACATAAGTATGTTTTTTTCGATGAAACTCACACTGGACCAAATCACCCCGCATCAAATTTTAATCATCTCTTTTATTTTATGATATATTTGGTAGTTTAGAGCTTGATATAATGATTAAACATTATTGATTGAGAGAAAACAAGTGTAGCTTAGTATACAATGTGACATTTTTTATTTAGACTGTATTGGTTTGGAAATACTAGGTGATTTGCTTAGGTGTTCCAAATTCCCCCTTTTCCTCTACTGACATTCGTTGAATATTTCAATGGAATTATTTCCATGTTCGACGTTTGATATTGCTTGCAACTGTTGATGATTGAAGAGTGGTAAACAAAGTAGTATTTGTGCCAAATTGTAATCAAATTTTTTCTGTCAAACCTTAATAACATGTTAAAGAGATTAGAGAATCATTGCCTATTGATAATATTCAGCTTAAATCCTCCTTGGTTTGTCATACCTCCACTATTGTGTAAACCTAGCAGAACTTTTGAATAGTTTTAGGCGCGAGTCGATATGTTGTACAAAGAAGTAGACCCTGCGTAAAAGTTGATTGAAATGACGAAATGCCAAAAAAACTTGAGGAAAGGAAAAGGAAAACTGAGTTGAAACGAGAAGAAAAGAAATCCAAACATTAGCTAAGTTGTGGAAGCAGGAACAACGGACGAAGCAGAAAAAATATAATTCCTTGATATTTTCCTTCGTTGATCGTATTGCTTTTACATATTCACGTTGGAGAGCCTTAACACCTTAAGGAAGCGAAATTAGTACAAGAGGATAATGACAAAATAGTTGAAACTATGTAACAAACATTAATAATCAAGATTCATACCCTGCGAATAACCTTCAATTTTTTTTAATACAGCAAATAACTTGAATTCAAGTATATAAATATCATTGAATTAATATAACCCTTACGGTATTTTAAACCATGAACCTTTAACATAAAGAAACATCAATAAATGACAAGCATTTTGGGGGGGGGAAATAGGAGAAGAAGTAAATACTTGTACATATCACAAATAAATTTTCTTTATTTCGTCAAACTATAGTAGACAACAACTATGATACATTACATTACAATTACAATATACTTAATAAATAATTTATAGCTATATTTATGAAAATCAATTATTAGAGGTATCATGTATTTTGTATTAATAATGGATTACGAAAAGCAACGCAGCAAACATATATGACAAAACTGTAAATCACGAATACAATGATCTTTCAGTCAATGACTTTTTCAATAATTTCTTCGTCATTGTCACATCAATTACATTGCTGTACTTATTGTACGTTCTCATCATTCTATTAAGTGGACCATTCATAGCATATAAAGTTCGAAATGAAGTTGGTTTGAACAAATTCCGTGCTCGCAAGTCTCGTGTTGGTGCATAAAAATTTAGATTTTCAAGTAAGTTTTCAGAACTAATCCTGTGTGAAACTAAGTCAATTAAACATGAAATTGTGGCATTTTCTCTGCGTTTCTCAAGTGTTTCAATATTTATTAACATTCATATGGGGGAAGGGGAGGAGTTTGTTGAAAATTATTTCAAGTTAATTTAAAAAAAAAAGGATAAAAGTTATATAACAAGTTTACCAGCCATCAATTTTTAGACAATTTTTAAGGCATTTGTGTGTGCTTGGAAAGTTGCAGTACACTTTGAGAAGACCAAGTCGTTGTTATTTCGCATATTTGATCATATTATTGCATTAGTAAATGTACAGAAATATAAATTAAACTTTGACTACAAGAAACCATTATGCAAACAGGGTATCCGAAATTCGAATTCAGTCTGTCCAAAATTTGATTTTTTATAAATAGTGTCCGAAGTTCGATTCTAATTCGCTTCAATTAAAAAACCTTTTTATTCGATGAATTTTTAAGTTTTCAATCAAATCAATACCAAAGTAGAAAGCTTGAGCATATTGAACTAATTTGTTAAAATATAAACCAAATAATATATTTGCTTAAAGTTTAGATCTGTTTCCTGCATCAAATGCCTTGAACGTCCGAAATATGATTCATAAAGGCATTTTCTTACGTGATTCAGATGCAAAAATATTAAAATTCTAAATATACTCGTAGTATTTCATAAAAGAAGACACCAAACATTTGGATGGTACTTACCTTAAACTTTTCGACATACTCCATGATGGCAGAAGAGATACTTTCGTTGTGAATTTGCATACCATCCAGCGGTGGAAACTGCAGACCCGGCAATGAAGATGAGAACGAAGGTGACTGTTGACGTTTGGCTAACGTTGAAAGTATGTGTTGCTGCGATGTGTGAAATAGTAATCCCGCTGTACTCTGGCAGACACCAAGGATATTGTACATGCGATGGCAAATATGTTAATTCACATAATTACACTTGAAGGTACCGTGCTGACCTTCTGCCAGTGCGCACTGCCAGTGTACTAACTTCAAAACTTTTTATGCCAAAATAAGGAAAAAAGTTACAATGAGACACATTTGCTACGTGGGGTTCAGAAGCAAAGATTGTACACGTAATAAACAAGGCTCTTTATGAATATTTCATTTTGAGTGAATTGAAACTCAGCATGGGGTTTTCAGTTGTGTAGATTTATTCTTGATTTGAAAACGGAAATAAAAATACACAAGCCAACTGTTGTACGTAGTTTTTCTCGTGTACAGCAGCGATGCTACCACACGAAAATTACTCTACTCTTCTGGACAACGTACGGCATGTGAAACAGCAGACTGCAGCATGTTTTCGGCAATTGGAAATGCACGGAATCCAGAAGCTCATCTCCACGATTTTGTAGCGACCATGTCTTGACGGACAGTTTCCAACAGAGCGAAAATTCAATCAATGTTTGTCCCTGCGAACACTTAAAATAGAAGGGATTGTTATGCGTCAAATAGCTGAGATGATGTTAATAGATTGAACTTAATACACTATGTTTCATGACTATGGAATGACTCAATTGTTTTGAGTTTCTAGAAATATGAGATTTCGATAATATAAATAATAATTTATATCGGGTGGGTATAATAACTTTTTGGTCGAGGTTTTTGGTTTGTTTTTGTTGTAATTTGTAAAAATTGTAAAAATTAAATTACTGTTGTAAACTGGTATGTTATCGTGTGGTATCACCCAATCATCAGTGTTACCAAACGTACAGATTTATCTGGATAGGTACACAATTTTGTCGTTATTTTTGGTACCGATTCTGTACGGTACAGCGTATATATTTTCGTCGCTACGAAGCTACAATAAGGTACATGACCACTTTTATACCGCAGTATCGCTTGGTGCGGCAGCTTGAAACTTTTGATAAATTATAGTAGACGAAATTCATGCCAACTCGTCTTAGGAGTTGACAGCACCATCTCAGATAGTAGTGAAACGTTGTGGGTGTAAACCATGAGTCATTTAAGCAACTTTGCATACTTGAAATATTCGAAAAAGAATTAAAGTACTTTTTGAAAAAAGACAATTTTTTTCTTGATTTTTTACAAAAATTTAAAATAAAACTATGATACCTACAAAATTCTTTATTTTTTATCTCATTTATTTATTTGTTAGGCTCATTAGCACTTTAGCTGTAACAGAGCCGGGTTTCAATCGTGTACATGTACATATGTTTATGTTTCTATAAATTGTAAATTACACAGAAGTTAGTAGTAGCCATTTAGGCGTTAAGTTTTCTGTTCCATTACATTATGGTAAATTACACAGTAGTAGCCATTTAGGCGTAAGGGTATTCTTTCTGTTCATCCATTGTTAGCAGACCGGACAGCGGAGACAGTTGATATTGATCATTGTTGAGTTATTTATAGAACAGCAGCCCGATGTGTCTTGCAGAGCAGAGCAGTTGTATGGATGAATCGATCTTATTTCGACCGTGGATCGATTTCCATCGCTGATGATGGTTGCGTGGACGTAGTTATTCTATAACAACAAAAAGATGGTCAATTGAGGGCCCTGAGTTCACGAACTCACGATCGATCGCTTGGTAAGCGAACGCGTAACCAAGTGGCTACGAAGACCCCCTACAAAATTCTTGTCAGAGGATGAAATGTAGGAAATTGTTTAAATTTTCACAAAAAAAATACCAAAAATTTTTTGGAAAAAATTGCGTTGACAAAAAAGTTATTTTAAAAATTAAAATTCATTTTTCTTGATATTTTTTTGTGAAAATCTAAATAATTTTCTTACATTTCATCCTTTGACAAGAATTTTGTAGGTATCATAGTTTTTAAGTTATAATTTTTTGTAAAAAATTTGGCTTTTTCCAAAAAGCAGTCTAATTATTTTTCGAATATTTCAAGTATGCAAAGTTGCTCAAATGACCCATGTCTTCACACCCACAACGTTTCACTGCTATCTGAGATGGTGCTGCCAACGGCCAGTCGAGTTGGCATGAAATTCGTCAGTATGCAATCTAGATTCAGAGAAACTATGTTTAAGCATCATCAAACACACGAATGACGAGTGGAACTTAAATGTGATATTTGTAGTAAATAAATGAGTATTTTTTATGCTAATAAAATGGATTTTTCTCTTCAAGGAATATTTTCGATGGTACAGATTTTTGGTACAGATTTTTTGAAAGAAAAAGTACAGCATTTACTTGTCAGCTTCATACTTACATTTACTTACTACAAATACTACATTTGCTGTAAAAATACATTAACATGATAAACATGATTAACATTTGCAAGCCTCGAATCACTCAAGCGTTTGGTGCTTATACATAATCTTTCTAAATTTCGATTGCATACTATGCCACGATGCTCAATCTAATATTTTGATCCTGAAATTGAGTTCATCGGTCGTTGTTGATTTCAAAGTTTATTCTTGTTCTGATTATAATCAGAAAAACGTATGCCGAAGAGTGAGACACAGTGAGATCGTTAGACAGAAGGTTTCTAAGCACCGGAAATGCGCTTGTTATACTTTGAATATTTGTTCACCAATCCAGCAAACGTCAAACGTTTGTTTTCTGAAACAGTGATTTCCTTCCGAACAATTTTACTTCTAAAACACACAATTCGTTCTCCAGATCTTGTAAAACCCCGGGAATGTGGGAGGCGATCTGGCGTAGTGGTAACATCCATGCCTCTCACGCTAAAGGTCACGAGTTCAATTCTCACTCCCGACATTCTTCCAAAATTGGAAGTAAAAAGTGAGAAACCAGCCAAATTTAACATTGCAGCAGATCAATCATCGAAATCAATCGTTTGTCTTCCGAGATCTCGCACAGCACGCAGAAGAGACAGTGTGCTTCGCGTTATCTAGTATCGCATCTCACAAAGTCATTGGGAATTGTCTGCAACAAATGAGCGAGGCAGAAGGCAGCCGAGCGAGCATACTTCGAGTGAGCGCTTAAATTTCGAGAGACGAGTATCGATTTTTTCTTCCTCACAACTCTTCCATGTGCAAGCGATGAGATCGGACTTTAGCACGCGAACTTGGGATTGGCTCTTTCTCTTCTCTTACGTAAAATTTTGTGATGCGTTCAGGAATGCATCGTCGCGTTCCGATGCGAACGATGCACATGGGTTGTGTACACGAAGAGATGCTCGAACATTAGTGCTCGCGAGACTTTCTCGTGTAACTGCCTCAATGTGATATTTGGTTTGGCCTTCTGAGATCTCTCACAGCACGTAAAAGAGACAATGTACTTTCCCCTTTCAGCCACGTATCTCACACAATCTTTGCGAGCTATGTGCAACAAATGAACGAATGGATTGGATGACGTTAGAAGCGATATTTATGTGAAACAGTTCTTCATCACTAATGGTTCTACGTGTCATATTACGAAGAAGCGAGCACCAACACATGTGCATTGCTCATGTTGAGGTGCAACGAGGTATTCTTGGGCGCATCTCAATATTTTACGAAAGAGAAGAGAAGGAGCCGAAACCAGGCTCGTATGCTAGAGCCCGGTCTCATCGCTTGCTCATGAAGAGGTTGTGAGGAGGGGAAAATCAATACTCGTCTCTCGAGATTTGGACGCGCGTGCATAGGAAGTCTGAACACCTAATAATATTTTACGAAAGAAAAGAGAAGGAGCCAATCCCAAGCCGGTGTGCTAAAGCCCGATCTCATTGCTTACACATGGAAGTTCTGTGAGGAAGAGAAAATCGATACTCGTCTCTCGAAAATAAAGCGCGCGCATAGGAATTTTTTTTTTAAATAGTCAATAACGACGCCTGCCGCTTCCTCACAGTCACCAACGGAAGGGATGGAATGTTAGTATGATATTCACTGCCTGAAGGCCAGAAGTGTCGCCTCTATAGCGGGGTTAGTGGGGAGAGGTAAGAATCAGGATTCACTAAGATAAGTTATATGACTATGTAAACGCGAACTATTGACCACTAGGGGGAGGCGATCTGGCGTAGTGGTAACATCCATACCTCTAACCAGGTATGGGCAAAATCGCATCGAAATTCGTTCAACAACATCCATCCACAGATAAAACTCACGCTTCTATTCTCCGTTTATGCCTCACTTTATTTGAGACAGAAAACATTCACCCATCATCTTCGCAAAGTTCATTCTCGATTTGAACGGAAAAATACTTTCTCGATTACACTCATCTATTCTCAGAGAATTTTGCATTTCCTCAATTGCCTCTCGGAATGACATTAGATGAAGATAGAATCAAATTGGAAACTTTTGCTTGAGCCAGCGAGTGTCTCTGTAAAATCATTCGTTTTTCACTCAAATAGCAATCATTAAGCCTCGATCGAGGCAGTAAAATATGGCTAGATAGTTGAAATCGAGTTTCTAGTATGAAACGATCTAAGCCAACGCAAAAGACCATATTAACGCAAGTTATTGGTGAGCGGGAAGGTGGACTCATTCTATTTTGACTCATTCGTTATTTGGTTTCGTGCGATCTTCCCAAAAGAGTATTCATTCATTGAATGTTGTTTTCCAATTTTTGTTTTATTATGTCACTATCAGTCCCGAATGAAGATGGTCGGGGAGTGTAAAATGATTCATCGTGCAATCTCACGATCGCTTGCTGCATTTTTTTCGCCATGATTATTCCAAGCAGATACAAGAGTGATTTATAATTAGGTGTGGAGGAATGAGCGAATGATCTTTTCCATACTTGCCTCTCACGCAGAGATCATGAGTTCAATTCTCATTCCCGACATTCTTCCAAAAATTGAAGTAAAAGTGACTAACCAGCCGAAATGTGTTGAAAGTCGCTATAATAGAAAAAAATTGACCACTCGACAAAACGAAATCCCGTAAATCCTCTATGCCATTTCACGCGGCAGAGATTATCTTTAGATAACCTGAGAAGGAAAACCTGTAAAATTAATTGGACCGGCTTTACATTATATTATTTCCTTTTTGTCGAATCCCTATAAGGAAGAGTTTGGGAAACCTAAGAAAGTGGCCGAGAGAATTCCGTTAATCATCGAGCGTACCTGTTATCGAACTCCAATCGTTACGTCGGGAGAAAATATTTAGGAAACCTGAGAACCTGAGAACCAACCGAGAGAATTCCTCTAAAATCAATAAAACAGGCGACATACGACGTCGGAGTTATATATTTAGGAAACCTAAGAAGGTAACCTAGCGATTTTCTCTAAAACCGTCACGACTATTATAAATTTCATCTGTGTTAACATTAAATTTCGGAACATCTCAACAAATCTAAAATCAACAAATTTAACATCATAAATCCATTTAGACTGTATCTGCGTCTAAATGGGTTTATGATCTTAAATTTATTGATTTGTGTATCAGAAATGTATGTGCGGTCTCACATCCAAACTTATGTCGTTGCAGAAATACAAATTCAAAAGCAATATGAGCAACCCTATACGCCTTTGCTTGGCCCATAAGACTTGTATGATCTCTCAGAGAGCGGTATTGTGATCAGCCAAGAGCGCTAATATTTGAGCGGAGAGAACAATGTCACACCCTAACTCTCTGCTTCCGCACAAGCACAACACAGCCATAAACCGAATTATTAAAGAGAAAATCAAAGACGATTGAGACGAATCATATGATGGCTCAAAATATAAAAACAAAAAAATCATCACCGGGAATAAGTGATAGCCGCTAAGGGCGAGGTCTGGGGAGTAAGGAGGATGCTCGAACACAGTCCATTTGATTTTTTTCAATTGCTCTTAAGTTACGCGAGCAGAATGAGGCCGCGCATTATCGTGGGTGAGGAACACTCCTTTCGTCAATAAACCTGGCCTTTTGCTCTTAATCGCGGTTCTCAATCGTCCCAAAACTTCACAAAAGTACGGTGATGAAACAGGCGTTCGGCGGTCAACGATTCGATTACACTGAAGAAATTCGTGACGCAGTTATATCGTACTTCAAAAAGTTTGACAGTTCGCGCTCGGAATAGAAAAACTCGTGCCACGCTATGAAAAATGCCACGAACATTACGGCGATTATATGTAAAAATAGAAAATAGGACGTACATTACGAAAATCACCTTGATTTTGTACTAACTTTATTTTCCGCGATTTCTGAGGCACTGAAACTTATTTTTTCAACGACCCTCGTATATCCACAAAAACTTCATCACTGTGACCTACCATCATTATTGCTATATTTCTGTTGAAAATATCTTGAAAACCCACCCCCAAAAAGGTGTCACATTATAGCTGACACTGGGACAAACTGTACCTATATGTACTTTAATACAGGGTTTTCCAACTCTAAATTCCGATAGTAAATTGAAATAAAACACACTTAGAATTTGAATTTCGATGAAACTTTCATTTCAAATTGAAGTTTGGTTTATGCCATTATGTGTGAAATACAACATCATTCAAATGTCCACCTAGGACTTCCTCGCACACCTTGATCCGGAACAGGTAATTTTCGATAACTTTTCGGCACATATGGGGCGGTATCTCGGTCATAACTTCACGAATGTTGTCTTTCAAATGTTCAAGAGTTTGCGGAGAGTTGGCATAGACACGGTCTTTCGCATAACCCCACAAAAAAAAAGTCTAGCGGGTTCAAATCGCATGATCTGGACGGCCAATTGGCATCACCAAAACGCGAAATTATGCGTCCCTCAAATTTCGTTTGCAATATGGCCATGTTCGGTCGTGTTATGTGGCACGTTGCGCCGTCCTGCTGAAACCACATGTCATCCGTATCCATATCTTCAATTTGTGGCAAAAAAAAATCGGTTAACATGCGGCCATAGCGCTCACCATTCACAGTTACCGTCTCGCCGTCCTCATTTTCAAAGAAATACGGCCCGATGACTCCACCAGACCATAATGCGCACCAAACAGTGACTTTTGGCGGATGCAATGGCCTCTCAACAATCACGTGTGGATTTTCTGAGCCTCATATACGGAAATTTTGGGTGTTCACATAGCCACTGAGCTCGAAATGTGCCTCATCGCTGAAGAAAATTTGATGCGAAAATTCAGCATTTTGCTGCTGTTGTTCGTTCGCCCAATCGACGTATGCCCGACGCATTCCATGGTCACCACGCTCTAATTTTTGTACCAGTTGGACTTTATATGGATGTAGGTGCAAGTCCAAATGCAAAATTCGCCACAATGATGTGTTTGACAAGCCCAATTGCTGAGCACGCCGTGGAATCGAAACATTCGGGTCATCCTCCATACTGGCAGCAACAGCAGCAATATTTTCGGCCGAACGCACATTACGATGATGCACAGGTTTCACAATATCCGCTACGGATCCAGTTTGTTCGAATTTACTCACTACATTAGCGATTGTGTGCTCTGTAGGCCGTCCATGACGACCAAAATCCGTCCGTAATGCTCGCAAAACATTTGCCGGTTTTTCATCATTTTTAAAGTATAATTTAACAAAATTAACACGTTGTGCGATGCTAAAACGATCCATATGGTAAAATGGCAGACATTCAACTAACGATATGACGCTTTGGTTGACAGCTATGTCAAACGGTTGTCAGCGCAGGGCTGTATACTTTCGGGAGCCCGAAATGGAAAACCCTGTACAAGAATCTGAAGAAATCTGTACCTTTCGAGATAAATATATATGTGTGACAACACTGCTTTCAACCCCGATCTGTACCGGAAAGTAATCAACCTCAAAAGTTGGGACGACGGTCGGAATGGTGCAGCGGATCAGAAATCGGAACAACCTGAAGACATACAAGAAGCAAAAAATATCAAAACGAAAAGTTTAACAAAAATCACGAGCGAAAACAAGAGTCTGAAAGCTGTATCATCGACTTTTTCTGAAATCTAATGCGTGTATTGTGATGGATGATGAAACTTACGTTAAAAAGGACTCAAAACCTCTTTCGGGACCACAATTTTACACCACATTCATTGGCGAGGATGTGACTGACCATGAGAAATTTTTCAGGTTTTCAATTCGGGTGGAAAAAGTCCTCAAGTTTCTACACAAAAGGAACAATAAGACCAGATATGTACCAATCTGAGTGTTTGCAGAAAAGGCTGCCTCCGCTATACAAAAAACATAGCACTCCACCACTTTAGTGGCCAGATTTTACATCTAAAGTGGTTTAAGGATAATTATGTAATGTTGCTAATAAAGACATCAATCCGCCAAACTGCTCCCAGCTTCGTTCGATCGTGAGATACTGGGCTTTCGTCAAGCGAATCTTCGAAAATGATGGGAAGATCAACAATCCCATGGTGGAATTCAAGATAAACTGGAATGCTGCATGCAAGAAAGCCGATCGACCCACTGTACAAAACCTAATGGAAGGCATTAAGTCGAAGGTCAGAACATATTTTCGAAAATCACTTTTTTGTTTTTCAGTTTTTTGGTTTTCTCCTCATACTGTAAGAGGAAGTAAAAAAAAAGTTTAAAAAATTGCCTAACGGTTTCCTTGTTTGATTGATCATTAAAAATGGGTTTTAAGATTAAAAATACAAAAACAGCTTATTTTCGATACACTCCTTCAAAAATTAGGCTTTACTTTCTCGTCAGATCGAAACAGGGACAATTCAATTTTCTTTTATCAAATTCTAGGGAGGGTTATAATAGCCGCAAAATAATGTGCCCTCTTTAATGCACCTAAAATATATAAAATAAGATAGCCAGGCACATTCCAATGAACAAAGGATTGGGCATCTACACAGTAATGGAGAAATAATGCTATTGCAGGAATGAGCTCAGTTGTCTATTAGCGAATTTTGTGGAAACGCGAGTATTATTGAATCATCTAGAAAATGGAACAGATATCTTATTAAAATTGTCAGTTTTATTGCAGCGGCTTCAGCGGACTTTCCTGTCAAATTACATTTCCATTCCCTAATGTTTTTTAGGTTATTACGTTTTTGGTGACCGAAACAAAGGAAAATCCTCTCCGTAGTTCTTTATCGGAAAAAAACGTGATCGTTCCATTTAAACGCAACTTGCAGGACAAAACGAAACTGTTTCGTATCTATTCACAGCTGTGGAAGAATGGCATAAAATGTCGTCTTGAAAATATAATATAAAAACAACGATTTTCACCAGATCCTGTATTCACCGAACCGTTTATCGTGTTCTCTAGCGCTGAGGAGCAACGTCATGAATAAACCATTATAAAAATTGTTTTACATCGCTTGTCGGGCTGTCATAGCTAACCTAATTACGGGGTAATTCGGGATCAATCATCAATCATCGAAATCAATCGTTTGTCTTCCGAGATCTCGCACAGCACGCAGAAGAGACAGTGTGCTTCGCGTTATCTAGTATCGCATCTCACAAAGTCATTGGGAATTGTCTGCAACAAATGAGCGAGGCAGAAGGCAGCCGAGCGAGCATACTTCGAGTGAGCGCTTAAATTTCGAGAGACGAGTATCGATTTTTTCTTCCTCACAACTCTTCCATGTGCAAGCGATGAGATCGGACTTTAGCACGCGAACTTGGGATTGGCTCTTTCTCTTCTCTTACGTAAAATTTTGTGATGCGTTCAGGAATGCATCGTCGCGTTCCGATGCGAACGATGCACATGGGTTGTGTACACGAAGAGATGCTCGAACATTAGTGCTCGCGAGACTTTCTCGTGTAACTGCCTCAATGTGATATTTGGTTTGGCCTTCTGAGATCTCTCACAGCACGTAAAAGAGACAATGTACTTTCCCCTTTCAGCCACGTATCTCACACAATCTTTGCGAGCTATGTGCAACAAATGAACGAATGGATTGGATGACGTTAGAAGCGATATTTATGTGAAACAGTTCTTCATCACTAATGGTTCTACGTGTCATATTACGAAGAAGCGAGCACCAACACATGTGCATTGCTCATGTTGAGGTGCAACGAGGTATTCTTGGGCGCATCTCAATATTTTACGAAAGAGAAGAGAAGGAGCCGAAACCAGGCTCGTATGCTAGAGCCCGGTCTCATCGCTTGCTCATGAAGAGGTTGTGAGGAGGGGAAAATCAATACTCGTCTCTCGAGATTTGGACGCGCGTGCATAGGAAGTCTGAACACCTAATAATATTTTACGAAAGAAAAGAGAAGGAGCCAATCCCAAGCCGGTGTGCTAAAGCCCGATCTCATTGCTTACACATGGAAGTTCTGTGAGGAAGAGAAAATCGATACTCGTCTCTCGAAAATAAAGCGCGCGCATAGGAATTTTTTTTTTAAATAGTCAATAACGACGCCTGCCGCTTCCTCACAGTCACCAACGGAAGGGATGGAATGTTAGTATGATATTCACTGCCTGAAGGCCAGAAGTGTCGCCTCTATAGCGGGGTTAGTGGGGAGAGGTAAGAATCAGGATTCACTAAGATAAGTTATATGACTATGTAAACGCGAACTATTGACCACTAGGGGGAGGCGATCTGGCGTAGTGGTAACATCCATACCTCTAACCAGGTATGGGCAAAATCGCATCGAAATTCGTTCAACAACATCCATCCACAGATAAAACTCACGCTTCTATTCTCCGTTTATGCCTCACTTTATTTGAGACAGAAAACATTCACCCATCATCTTCGCAAAGTTCATTCTCGATTTGAACGGAAAAATACTTTCTCGATTACACTCATCTATTCTCAGAGAATTTTGCATTTCCTCAATTGCCTCTCGGAATGACATTAGATGAAGATAGAATCAAATTGGAAACTTTTGCTTGAGCCAGCGAGTGTCTCTGTAAAATCATTCGTTTTTCACTCAAATAGCAATCATTAAGCCTCGATCGAGGCAGTAAAATATGGCTAGATAGTTGAAATCGAGTTTCTAGTATGAAACGATCTAAGCCAACGCAAAAGACCATATTAACGCAAGTTATTGGTGAGCGGGAAGGTGGACTCATTCTATTTTGACTCATTCGTTATTTGGTTTCGTGCGATCTTCCCAAAAGAGTATTCATTCATTGAATGTTGTTTTCCAATTTTTGTTTTATTATGTCACTATCAGTCCCGAATGAAGATGGTCGGGGAGTGTAAAATGATTCATCGTGCAATCTCACGATCGCTTGCTGCATTTTTTTCGCCATGATTATTCCAAGCAGATACAAGAGTGATTTATAATTAGGTGTGGAGGAATGAGCGAATGATCTTTTCCATACTTGCCTCTCACGCAGAGATCATGAGTTCAATTCTCATTCCCGACATTCTTCCAAAAATTGAAGTAAAAGTGACTAACCAGCCGAAATGTGTTGAAAGTCGCTATAATAGAAAAAAATTGACCACTCGACAAAACGAAATCCCGTAAATCCTCTATGCCATTTCACGCGGCAGAGATTATCTTTAGATAACCTGAGAAGGAAAACCTGTAAAATTAATTGGACCGGCTTTACATTATATTATTTCCTTTTTGTCGAATCCCTATAAGGAAGAGTTTGGGAAACCTAAGAAAGTGGCCGAGAGAATTCCGTTAATCATCGAGCGTACCTGTTATCGAACTCCAATCGTTACGTCGGGAGAAAATATTTAGGAAACCTGAGAACCTGAGAACCAACCGAGAGAATTCCTCTAAAATCAATAAAACAGGCGACATACGACGTCGGAGTTATATATTTAGGAAACCTAAGAAGGTAACCTAGCGATTTTCTCTAAAACCGTCACGACTATTATAAATTTCATCTGTGTTAACATTAAATTTCGGAACATCTCAACAAATCTAAAATCAACAAATTTAACATCATAAATCCATTTAGACTGTATCTGCGTCTAAATGGGTTTATGATCTTAAATTTATTGATTTGTGTATCAGAAATGTATGTGCGGTCTCACATCCAAACTTATGTCGTTGCAGAAATACAAATTCAAAAGCAATATGAGCAACCCTATACGCCTTTGCTTGGCCCATAAGACTTGTATGATCTCTCAGAGAGCGGTATTGTGATCAGCCAAGAGCGCTAATATTTGAGCGGAGAGAACAATGTCACACCCTAACTCTCTGCTTCCGCACAAGCACAACACAGCCATAAACCGAATTATTAAAGAGAAAATCAAAGACGATTGAGACGAATCATATGATGGCTCAAAATATAAAAACAAAAAAATCATCACCGGGAATAAGTGATAGCCGCTAAGGGCGAGGTCTGGGGAGTAAGGAGGATGCTCGAACACAGTCCATTTGATTTTTTTCAATTGCTCTTAAGTTACGCGAGCAGAATGAGGCCGCGCATTATCGTGGGTGAGGAACACTCCTTTCGTCAATAAACCTGGCCTTTTGCTCTTAATCGCGGTTCTCAATCGTCCCAAAACTTCACAAAAGTACGGTGATGAAACAGGCGTTCGGCGGTCAACGATTCGATTACACTGAAGAAATTCGTGACGCAGTTATATCGTACTTCAAAAAGTTTGACAGTTCGCGCTCGGAATAGAAAAACTCGTGCCACGCTATGAAAAATGCCACGAACATTACGGCGATTATATGTAAAAATAGAAAATAGGACGTACATTACGAAAATCACCTTGATTTTGTACTAACTTTATTTTCCGCGATTTCTGAGGCACTGAAACTTATTTTTTCAACGACCCTCGTATATCCACAAAAACTTCATCACTGTGACCTACCATCATTATTGCTATATTTCTGTTGAAAATATCTTGAAAACCCACCCCCAAAAAGGTGTCACATTATAGCTGACACTGGGACAAACTGTACCTATATGTACTTTAATACAGGGTTTTCCAACTCTAAATTCCGATAGTAAATTGAAATAAAACACACTTAGAATTTGAATTTCGATGAAACTTTCATTTCAAATTGAAGTTTGGTTTATGCCATTATGTGTGAAATACAACATCATTCAAATGTCCACCTAGGACTTCCTCGCACACCTTGATCCGGAACAGGTAATTTTCGATAACTTTTCGGCACATATGGGGCGGTATCTCGGTCATAACTTCACGAATGTTGTCTTTCAAATGTTCAAGAGTTTGCGGAGAGTTGGCATAGACACGGTCTTTCGCATAACCCCACAAAAAAAAAGTCTAGCGGGTTCAAATCGCATGATCTGGACGGCCAATTGGCATCACCAAAACGCGAAATTATGCGTCCCTCAAATTTCGTTTGCAATATGGCCATGTTCGGTCGTGTTATGTGGCACGTTGCGCCGTCCTGCTGAAACCACATGTCATCCGTATCCATATCTTCAATTTGTGGCAAAAAAAAATCGGTTAACATGCGGCCATAGCGCTCACCATTCACAGTTACCGTCTCGCCGTCCTCATTTTCAAAGAAATACGGCCCGATGACTCCACCAGACCATAATGCGCACCAAACAGTGACTTTTGGCGGATGCAATGGCCTCTCAACAATCACGTGTGGATTTTCTGAGCCTCATATACGGAAATTTTGGGTGTTCACATAGCCACTGAGCTCGAAATGTGCCTCATCGCTGAAGAAAATTTGATGCGAAAATTCAGCATTTTGCTGCTGTTGTTCGTTCGCCCAATCGACGTATGCCCGACGCATTCCATGGTCACCACGCTCTAATTTTTGTACCAGTTGGACTTTATATGGATGTAGGTGCAAGTCCAAATGCAAAATTCGCCACAATGATGTGTTTGACAAGCCCAATTGCTGAGCACGCCGTGGAATCGAAACATTCGGGTCATCCTCCATACTGGCAGCAACAGCAGCAATATTTTCGGCCGAACGCACATTACGATGATGCACAGGTTTCACAATATCCGCTACGGATCCAGTTTGTTCGAATTTACTCACTACATTAGCGATTGTGTGCTCTGTAGGCCGTCCATGACGACCAAAATCCGTCCGTAATGCTCGCAAAACATTTGCCGGTTTTTCATCATTTTTAAAGTATAATTTAACAAAATTAACACGTTGTGCGATGCTAAAACGATCCATATGGTAAAATGGCAGACATTCAACTAACGATATGACGCTTTGGTTGACAGCTATGTCAAACGGTTGTCAGCGCAGGGCTGTATACTTTCGGGAGCCCGAAATGGAAAACCCTGTACAAGAATCTGAAGAAATCTGTACCTTTCGAGATAAATATATATGTGTGACAACACTGCTTTCAACCCCGATCTGTACCGGAAAGTAATCAACCTCAAAAGTTGGGACGACGGTCGGAATGGTGCAGCGGATCAGAAATCGGAACAACCTGAAGACATACAAGAAGCAAAAAATATCAAAACGAAAAGTTTAACAAAAATCACGAGCGAAAACAAGAGTCTGAAAGCTGTATCATCGACTTTTTCTGAAATCTAATGCGTGTATTGTGATGGATGATGAAACTTACGTTAAAAAGGACTCAAAACCTCTTTCGGGACCACAATTTTACACCACATTCATTGGCGAGGATGTGACTGACCATGAGAAATTTTTCAGGTTTTCAATTCGGGTGGAAAAAGTCCTCAAGTTTCTACACAAAAGGAACAATAAGACCAGATATGTACCAATCTGAGTGTTTGCAGAAAAGGCTGCCTCCGCTATACAAAAAACATAGCACTCCACCACTTTAGTGGCCAGATTTTACATCTAAAGTGGTTTAAGGATAATTATGTAATGTTGCTAATAAAGACATCAATCCGCCAAACTGCTCCCAGCTTCGTTCGATCGTGAGATACTGGGCTTTCGTCAAGCGAATCTTCGAAAATGATGGGAAGATCAACAATCCCATGGTGGAATTCAAGATAAACTGGAATGCTGCATGCAAGAAAGCCGATCGACCCACTGTACAAAACCTAATGGAAGGCATTAAGTCGAAGGTCAGAACATATTTTCGAAAATCACTTTTTTGTTTTTCAGTTTTTTGGTTTTCTCCTCATACTGTAAGAGGAAGTAAAAAAAAAGTTTAAAAAATTGCCTAACGGTTTCCTTGTTTGATTGATCATTAAAAATGGGTTTTAAGATTAAAAATACAAAAACAGCTTATTTTCGATACACTCCTTCAAAAATTAGGCTTTACTTTCTCGTCAGATCGAAACAGGGACAATTCAATTTTCTTTTATCAAATTCTAGGGAGGGTTATAATAGCCGCAAAATAATGTGCCCTCTTTAATGCACCTAAAATATATAAAATAAGATAGCCAGGCACATTCCAATGAACAAAGGATTGGGCATCTACACAGTAATGGAGAAATAATGCTATTGCAGGAATGAGCTCAGTTGTCTATTAGCGAATTTTGTGGAAACGCGAGTATTATTGAATCATCTAGAAAATGGAACAGATATCTTATTAAAATTGTCAGTTTTATTGCAGCGGCTTCAGCGGACTTTCCTGTCAAATTACATTTCCATTCCCTAATGTTTTTTAGGTTATTACGTTTTTGGTGACCGAAACAAAGGAAAATCCTCTCCGTAGTTCTTTATCGGAAAAAAACGTGATCGTTCCATTTAAACGCAACTTGCAGGACAAAACGAAACTGTTTCGTATCTATTCACAGCTGTGGAAGAATGGCATAAAATGTCGTCTTGAAAATATAATATAAAAACAACGATTTTCACCAGATCCTGTATTCACCGAACCGTTTATCGTGTTCTCTAGCGCTGAGGAGCAACGTCATGAATAAACCATTATAAAAATTGTTTTACATCGCTTGTCGGGCTGTCATAGCTAACCTAATTACGGGGTAATTCGCGATACTTGCGACAAGCAGCAATATCCATGACAATAAGATGTGAGATGCTGGGTGGAACGAAAAGACGAATGCCGTAAAAATGATTACGAAAAGTGTTCTTAAATATTATGGGATTTTTTTTAAATTTTGCAACATAAATTGTGTTACGTTTGTGTTTGCCATTCGTTCAATCGTCGGCTTTATACGGTCTACATTTTATATAGTTTCTGGAATCATATGCATTGTTTCGATGCGTTCTACTGCAAAATCTAATTCCATATCTCTTTGCATAGTTCAATATCAACCCATGAGTAATCTTGATGAAGCAGTATTGTAACGGAAACGACGAATGGTTTACATTTTCGAACAAAAAAGACAGCGGATTATTGCTGACAAATTTCACTCAATCCAAAGGGGGAACTAATGTCTGCAATGGAGATCAGGGCAAAGAGAAGAAGGAAAACTTTGTTGAGACTTTGTTTTACATGGCCTATTTAACAACAAATATTGCTGAAAAATCAGTTCAAATGGGCATTCTAATTTGGTGCTCCTGTGGTCGAGTGGTCACACATATCATAATGAGGGTTCTATACCCCTTTTCCGAGTTTCTTTGTACATAACTAGCTGACCCGGCAAACTTCGTCCGGCCCAAAATTTATGTTTCGTTACCACATCCACGTTTTCTTACTAAGCACAAGTTCATGGGTCAATCGCAGAACTGTTCATTGATTGATCTTCTAATCTACTCTTTAAAATTATTCAGTAGTTCTAGCAAAACTCGACATTATAATATCAGATTATTTTCATACACAATTCTCGTGCAAGATATTTCATCCACTTGCAAATAACATGTTTCTCCGTTACATGGAATTAATGTTTGATACAGAAAATATGATAGAATGAAGACAGCCCTAAATCGGACAATTCCTTTCTCGAGTTTTGCTCTCATCAACACATTCGGCGATCCATTTTTATTTATATAGGTAGAAGACGATATAGGAGTGCGTTACATTAAAATCCATTTCCACTTTCGAACGAAGATCAATTTCGTTATTGCAAACATCAAATGGACTAACAACGCTTGTCAATATGTAATTGTAGAACACAAGCGAATTGAATTTTTCAAATTTTCCCATTTTCCTCCAGAGTTTCCCGAAAATTTTCAATTGTCATGTTTGGTTGGCTCCTTTCCCACCTCTGCTCCCTAAAATCTCTATATTCCACATTTGGTTCGATTTACTTGATTCGACTTATTCAGAAATTTGTCTTTCATTTGTATGGCAGCTCCCCCTCTTAGGTATCACATTACTATAAACAATGATTCAATAACTCAGCATCACTCTTCTCGTCCTACTGATTATATTTTCATCACAGTGTTTTACTTTCTCACATCTAATCACAAATGTCGTGCAACAAGATATGAAATAAGTGCAGGGTTCGATGATGTTTAAGTGAACATTGACGAACATTGACAATGTGAACAACAGCGTAGTGTGCGGGTGGCAAACCCGGCATTCGCCGGGAACGCTGAACCCTTGGAGCTCCAAAATCCAAGAATTTTCAATAGCGATTTTTTCTCCGTTTTTTATTTCTTCTTTCAATTGAGCAAAAAACATCCATCAAGAATAGTTACTCCTGTCCGTACATGAAACCAATACCGCGGCCAACGGGGCACGGCTAAGTCTTGTTCAACTGAGGACAGTCAGGGGACTATGAAGTTATCGGTCCCCGCATCCAATTGAAGATGAGTTTTTGCTTCTTTCAGCAGTTCTTCGTCAACATAAATCAAAAGTCATTCGGGTCCTCTCGTCACTAACTGTTCTAACGACGCTCCGTGCTCATTTCATTCTTCACCGAAAAATGGACTTCACGGCATATAGAAGTGACTCCCCCAAGACTGAATTTGTTTCTCTCTCACGCATCATGTATGCATGTTCTTATTCTTGGACGGCACTAACGTTCCCAGTGCAACTTTTGCCTTCTCAACATAGGTTGTAAGGGGGGTCCTGTGCGAGCCTTTTAAAATTGCCGACTTTTGCGCCAGAGGACCAATGTCCTCTGTCGGGATTCGGATTGATTGTTGCCCGGACCAGCGCGTACCGTAGGCCTCGCTACAGTATCCTCCTTCAAATTGCGGCTTGCCACACTTCCCAATTTGCTGACGAGAATTTCGAAAAGTTTCTCTGTCGTTTTGAGGAACCCAATCTTTCTTTCTAACCGAAACTAAATAAAAAAATGTTACTAATTTTAAAATAAACCGCTAATGTTTTAATAAAAAATTAACCAAATCTTTTTCCAGAAATTTTCCGAATCTTTGTTTCTTATTTTCGTCAAAACACCTAACTCATTTTCCTAAAATTTCCAAATTGCTTGTGACGTCACTCTTTACGTGTTTTCCTAACTCTATGATTCTCCTACTAACACAATATTTTGTCCCTACTAATTGGTGTCGTTTTACGCGTAACTGTGGTGGTGGTCCGTTATATAGCGTTCCGTGTACAGGTTACATTTACGTGCCCGAGTCCTAGTCGGGACTGCGCTTGCGTTCCGGCGATCAGCCATCGCTGTGAGATCTTGGTGCTACGGTAAATCCCCTGGAGTGGTCTATCGCCTCGTGGTTGCGTACCACTATAGACCATTCTGGAGCGCGTTGGTCAACGGAAGGGAAGCTCGGCCCCGTGTGAGTCGCACGCTACACGTGACCCTACTCCAACACGGTAAGCTCAGGACGGGAAAGTCCACCAACGCCAGCGAGATTTACCGGAACTCACGTCGGTGAGAGTTTTAGTGTCGGAGCGGAATAAATCATCACGCTGCTCCACCATTCGAAAACCCCACCGTTGCTGCACGGGTGAGCTCATCCCGGTATTGAAACATCAAATAGAGTGAGTACCCTGAAACAGAACGCTATATAACGGACCACCACCACAGTTACGCGTAAAACGACACCAATTAGTAGGGACAAAATATTGTGTTAGTAGGAGAATCATAGAGTTAAGAAAACACGTAAAGAGTGACGTCACAAGCAATTTGGAATTTTTGGGAAAAGGAGTTAGGTGTTTTGACGAAAATAAGAAACAAAGATTCGGAAAATTTCTGGAAAAAGATTTGGTTAATTTTTTATTAAAACATTAGCGGTTTATTTTAAAATTAGTAACATTTTCTTATTTAGTTTTGGTTAGAAAGAAAGATTGGGTTCCTCAAAACGACAGAGAAACTTTTCGAAATTCTCGTCAGCAAATTGGGAAGTGTGGCAAGCCACAATTTGAAGGAGGATACTGTAGCGAGGCCTACGGTACGCGCTGGTCCGGGCAACAATCAATCCAAATCCCGACAGAGGACATTGGTCCTCTGGCGCAAAAGTCGGCGATTTTAAAAGGCTCGCACAGGACCCCCCTTACAAGGTATTACTTTGCGTCATTTTTGTTAGTAGCACCTAGTTGAGATTGCTATGCCGGATAACACGCCTTGAATGTATTCTGGAGTGGCAAGCTCTAGAATACGCGTGGTCACAGTGCAAGTCGGAAGAAATTTTTTTGACAAAGAGTCCCCCGGCCAGAACGGGAATCGAACCCGAACCCCCGGCATGACAATGTGGGACGCTAACCACTCGCCTACGGGAGCACAACATGCATGTATCAACGATCAGGATCTGGTCAACCGCTTTGAAGAATGGTGCTTGAGGAATATGATGTCGCTCAGTATCTCGAAATGCAACACTATTTCGTTTCACCGGAAGCTCAAGCCAATAGTGTTTAACTACTCCATTTCTGGTCAAGTTCTGTCGCGAGTGAGTCACATCCGTGACCTTGGAGTGACCCTTGATAATGCGCTCAGTTTCCGACTGCACTTCAACGAAATTATTGCTAAAGCCAACCGGCAGTTGGGATTCGTTCATAAAATTACAAGTGAATTTCGTGATCCACACTGTCTTCGATCTCTATACTGCTCGCTAGTTCGATCTACACTGGAGTTTAGTGCAGTTGTCTGGTGCCCGTTTCAAACTAACTGGATTTGTAGGATTGAGTCTATTCAGCGGAAATTTGTGCGACATGCTCTCCGGAATCTTCCGTGGCGGGATCCACTAAACTTGCCACCGTACGAGGCTCGTTGCCAACTCTTGGGACTGGAGACGCTGGAAAGGAGACGTTTCAACGCTCAGGCTATGTTTGTCGCCAAACTTTTGACCGGAGAAATCGACTGCCCTGCACTGTTGGAGCAAATTAATATGTATGCGCCTGAACGTATTCTTCGTACCAGAAACTTTTTGTATCTTGAGGGACGCAGTGTGAACTATGCGTTGCACAATCCTGTTCGTTTTATGTCAGTCCGTTTCAATGATGTGTTCGACTTATTTGACTTTAATATCTCTTCGGACACCTTTTACAGACGACTCACTCGTAGATGAAATCTTTGTATTGTTTTATTTTGTTGGACCATTGTATTTTGATTTAGTAGTGTCGTTTAGTTTTAAGAAAATCATTAAGACCAAGTGTGAGTCAGATGGTTTAAAGAAAAGAAATAAAGAAATAAAGAAATAAATAGATTACCAGGTATATTTCCACTCACATTTTGTATTTCGATCAATTCGAAATATTTCGACTTGATGAAATTACATTCTGTATTTCGTTTGATCTGTTTATTTTAGAACATTAAAGGGGCAAAACGTTCGAAATAGGGAAAGCGAAATTGTAAATGTGTAGGAATACTGAATAGGGCTGTAAATCGCCTGTGTGATACACACACACACACTCTTCAATACCTAGAAACTAATTTCAAAAACACTATATAACTGTCATATTGAAATCATGTTTTGCTTTTTTTCTTCTTTTCGTTACGTCAACTAGAATAACCATTTGCTAGAATTGAATTGTTGAACTAGTCGTGTTGACGGCGAATGCCGAAATAGTCCTACTCGAAGCGAAACGAGTGAGTCTTCGAAAATGTAGGCTGAGCAATTTTTGCACTGGGATGAAAGAGCCAGCTAGTCTGGTTTACATTAAAATAAAAATGGCATTTACCGCGCTTCGTGCGAACGCAGTTTCAAAAAAGAAAAATTGATTAAAAATTATCTGCGTTCTAAATAAAACCAAGACCGACATAATGGCTTGGCAATTCTTTCGATCGAGAAAGAATCGCTAGCAGACCTTGATTTAGATGCAATTGTAATCATTTTGCTTCAGCTAAAGCACGCAAGGCAAAGATTTGACTAGAGAATAAGTGAAGCTGGTAATGTTACTTCTAGCCTGCTTCAGGTGAATATCGGTATAAGTGAATAGTTTTCTCAAAATGTCACAATCTCAAAACTAGTGAAAAAATCGAAAAATGGTATTTTTTGGGGCGCCATACTATATACAGTTCGCCGGGGACGCTGTCTACCCTCACTACGCCGCTGAATGTGATATTTCATTTGTGGATGTCCTCGCGTTGCGGGAATATAGTAAATGTTATTGAACTCCTGAACTCTTGAACCTGAAACCCCCAATCTAATCTGTACATTTTAGCAGATTGCAAAATGGTTTGCAACTTTCCTTCACTCGGCCTTTCCTTGAGGAACGATATTCCGCTCACGTCGGAAGAGGTTCCGGTTTACGACGGCTCATTTGAATGTTAATGAGCTTGAAAGTTAAGGTAAGCGGTGCATGGCGATAAAAACAGTTTTTGCAATTTTTGGCCGCCATCAGTAGACAGGTCATGTTGTTGTTTTTCCTCTTGGCGGCCCATACACGATCATCCGTATTGACATTACCAGTAATGATATTCATTCGAGATTCACATCAATTCACATTATCATTATTTTTCAAACCTACACTATTATTTTCATTGCACAATGGTCCAGAAGAGGCATTCTGCTCAAAGTTATTGATGTTTTCCCCAAAACCGCTTTTCATTTGTTTTTCGTTCATTCTGTGCCAGACATAAAAAAATATTGGCGGGATTTAAAAGAGCATAATTTACTCTACATAATGTGAGATTTTCACAACTATGTTATTTTTTATATTTCAGTAAATTAAAATTGAAATCACGAGTTTTTATGGTACAATAACTTTGAGTAGGATTAAGATATTGATAAGTTCTGCACCGCAAAATGTTGGTCTTGATAAGCTCTATAAGACAGACAGCTTTGATGTAGAATTCGAAATATAAAAGTTAGAGCAAAAAAAACCCGTTGTTTAATGGTCACTCTGATGCAACTTAGATAGAAAGCGCGAAATACAACATTGTGGAAGATATTTTTTGTATTTGATGCAGCGCTTTTTGAATGTTGTCGAAAATGGGGTGACCAAAATTTCAGGTAAAATAAAAAAACTAACTTTCTTATCTTTATAGATAGAGTGTTGGCACAGCCGACAAGACTTCGGACCACCGTTTAGCAAACTCGTTTGGAGGTTATTTTAAGTTGCTTTTAAGCTGTAATTTTTATTTGGTTTTAATATAATTCATGTTTAATTTATAAATAATTACGTTTTCAGTCCTGCTTGTGTTAGATAACGAACTGTCCAACGAAAGGTGCTAATATTTGTATTTTAACTAGATTTGAACTGTGCTGCTTTAAATTATACGTCCAATGTGTTCCTTTGTGATTTGTTGTTTGTCTGAATGTTTACATGATATTTTTTAGATATTTTAGTATTCGTATGTGTGAGTGTTTGACAATTGTGTGTTCATGATCTGTCAATCTATTGTTTTTTCGTCTGCAATGTCTTCAGTCACGGGTTCCTGTAACGCTGGATAACCCACTAGTAATTTGTGCTCGGTGCTGTTCGGAACATCTCCCGACCCGTATTGCTGCGAGTTCACTCCAGTTGTACCTGCTACTTCCAGAACTGCCATTTTGACCACTGGCCGATGCATGACTCCCGAAATTGTCTTCACTACCGCACTGCGTACTCGACCATCTCGACCTGGGAATACTCGTAGTACACGTCCTCGCAGCCACCCGTTACGAAGATGTTCTTCAACTAGGACTACGAGATCCCCCACCTGAATTGGTCGGCAGTCGTTGAACCACTTCGTCCGCTTGGTAATTGTTGGGAGGTACTCCTTCACCCAACGACTCCAGAACTGGTCTAAAAGTTGTTGGCATGTGTTCCAGGTTGAGTATGCTCCCAACTTCTCGTCGTTGATGAAGTGCCTCGTTGGTTGATTTACTCCACTCGTACTCAGCATCAAGAAGCAGTTCGGTGTCAGTGCTTTGTGCGCCTCTGATTCTATTGGTAAATAGGTAAGTGGCCGCGAATTCACGATCGACTCCGCCTCGACCAACAATGTCAAAAACATTTCATCGCTCGGCTTACGAATTGTAGACAACGAAGCCAAAGCACTCTTGATTGACCGGACCATGCGTTCCCAACACCCCCCCCCCCCCCCATATGCGGTGAAAGCGGAGGGTTGAAACGCCACTGCGTTGCTGTATTGATGAACGTTGAAGCCAGACTTGTGTACATTTGCTGCAACTCCTTCTTCAACTCGTTGTTTGCACCAACAAAGTTGGTTCCCTGATCGCTAAATATTTCGGCAGGAGCCCCCCTCCTGTCGATGAATCTCCGAATTGCCAGTTTAAAGGACTCCGTGGACAAGCTGTGCGACACCTCTAAATGCACAGCACGTATAGTGAGGCAAGTAAATATCGCCACCCACCGCTTCACATCACTGCGTCCTTGTCTGATTAACATTGGTCCAAAGTAGTCCACGCCAACGAAAGAAAATGGACGAATGTAGGATGTGGTCCTCTCTGGGGGCAAGGGAGCCATCCTAGGTACTGCAGGGACCGCTTTGTAGATCTTACACCATTGGCAAAGTTTTCTGACCTATCGAAACGCCGCTCTCATTTCTGATACGTGGAATCTCTGACGCATCTCGTTCACTGCTGTCTCTGCGTTCCGATGTTTTTATTGACGATGGTACCAATTTATCAGCAACTGAGTTCCAAAGTGGCCTTTCGGAAGGATTACAGGAAACTTGAAGTCTGTTGACAAGTGCTCGGAACTCGAAGCTCTACTGTCCATACGAATGACACTGTGTTTATCCAGGAAAGGTGATAACTTGCGAAGCTTGCTCGTTTTCTCCAAACCTAGTTGCTGTTCCATCGGTAGCTGTTTATTTCTAATGAGTGTGATGATTTCATCTCCGTAAGCCTGTTGCTGGATTTGCTTAAAATTCTCTGACTCTGCCTTTCGTAAATCGTCCTGATTCAACCAATTCGTCGTTCCTGCAGTTTGCTTCTTGACTCTGCGGCGCAGCTTCCAAAGATATCTGAGAACATACGCTACAGCTCGCACCAAGCGTTCCCATTTTGAGAACCTTCCGAACACGATCATCTGCTCAACAAGTGCAATTTGATGGTGAATGTGGATGGGGCGAAGCTCTTCTGGTGTCTCTGTAACACGTAGATCTTGATGAGGCCATAGATCAGGATGCTGATAGAGATGCTGGTGCTTGGAACCAGCGACTACTGTTGTTGATAGAAGGTCCCTTGCCCCACTTCGTTGCTTCGTCCGCTACGTTCCAACGAGAAGCGATCCATCGCCACTCGTCTACCTGAGAATTCTCAAGAATCTCAGTCACCCGGAAAGCAACAAACTGTCGATATTTTCTCTGGTCTGAACGTATCCACGAAAGTGCGGTGCTGGAGTCGCTCCAAAATACTCTGCGTGTAATAGCTAGGGTGTGGTATTCTTCGACCGATTTGGCAAGTTTCACCCCAAGAACGGCCGCCATTAATTCCAATCTAGGAATCGATATGGGCTTTAGTGGGGCAACCTTTGTCTTCGCTGATACAAGAACGCAGCGAACCGTTTGTTGTTCGATGATCCGAAAATATGCGACAGCGGCAAAGGCCTCCTCACTGGCATCCACGAAAATATGCAGCTCAAGTGAACGATAGATCTCACTTGAACTGCCAGGAAAGTAACTCCGGGGTATTTGTATTTGCTCAAGTTGCTGCAACAGGGTCAACCAGCGCTCCCATTGACTAACTAGCTCATCGGGTATACGCTCGTCCCATCCGATTTTCGAACGCCAGATGTTCTGAATGAGCATTTTTCCGTGGACCACAAAAACAGCTACCAATCCTAAGGGATCAAATATGCTCATCACGATCCGAAGGGTCTGTCTATTGGTTGGAATTTTTTCTTCTTCTTCTTCAATGGCACTAACGTTCCTAGAGGAACTTCGCCGTCTCAACGTAGTATTACTTGCGTCATTTTTATTAGTACTTAGTTGAGATTTCTATGCCAAATAACACGCCTTGAATGCATTCTGAGTGGCAAGGAAATTTCTTTGACGAAAAATTCCCCCGACCAGAACGGGAATCGAACCCGAACACCCGGCATGTTAGTTATGACGCTAAATACTCGGCCACGGGACGTTGGAATTTAATTACCCTGGATCAGCGGTAGCATTTCTTCGCGAAACAACCCTTGGAACACGAAAATATCTGGATCTGGTTTCCAAATCATGCCGAGAACTCGTTCACTAGTAGTTGACTTAGTCGCTGCGAAGTACTTCGACGTTTCCACGTTCCTTTCCCCGACCCGTGTTAGAAGGTCGCTGGAGTTCGAGAGCCAGTTACAGATATGGAAGCCAGCTTTTGAGTGGATTTCCTTCACTTGTTGCGCAATTTGTACCGCCTCTTTCATCATGTCTACACTGTACAAAAAATCATCCACATAGTGATGTTTTTAGATCGCTTCAGCCGCTTGTGGAAACTGCTTAGAAAATTCTTGAGCGTTTCGATTTTTTATGAATTGTGCTGCGGATGGGGAGCACGTAGATCCAAACGTCGCCACTGTCATTGCGAAAACCTCAAATTGTTTCGACGGATGATCTCTCCAAAGAAACAGCTGCGCGTATCAATATTTGGTGGAACATTTCCGAAATATCCGCTGTGATGGCGACTTGGAATTGTCGGAATGGACAAAGTACAGCGGGAAGCGGAGTAAGGAGATCAGGACCAGCTAGTAGATTGGAGTTCAATGACTGACCCTGGACCTTGGCTGCAGCATCCCACACTAAACGTAATTTGTTTGGCTTTCTTGGATTGATTACGACGTTCAACGGTAAGAACCAAGTCCTATTCGCGTCTAATGCGGCTAGTTCCACCTGGCTGAGTTTGTAGGCATATTCTTTGGATTGATACTCCTTCATCTGCTCTCGCAATTTGTCGTAAAGCTCTGGTTTGGACGCCAAGCGACGTTCAAGGCACTGGAGTCTTCTTTCCGCCATTGGTCTGCTGTTTGGAAACTGAATATAGTCGTGTTTCCACAGCAAGCCCGTCTGAAATCTCCCCGTAGGTGTTCGAACCGTAGTGCGCTCAAGTAGTGCACGTGCACGAATGTCATCGTCGCTTTCTACGATCGGTGAAATTGAACCAACGCTTTCCAAAGCGAAAAAGTTCTTCACGAGATCATGGACCTCCTGATCGGGCGAACGAGCACATATGTGAAACTGTAACTGGACCTTAGAATCAGGACCAGCGTTGATGGCTCCATAAACCGTCCAACCTAACCGAGTTTTGGAAGCAATCGGTTCATTTCTGGAACCTTCACGACGTTTCAGAGATGTTTTTAAATATGAGTTGTCTAAACCAATTAAAATGGTGGGAGCTGCACTTTTATAGTTACGGACTGGTAACCCACGAAGATGAGAAAATTGTTGACTGATTTCCGAATAATTCAGTGACTGAACTGGTAGATTCATTTTTTCAACTGTGTGGATCCTTCTTAATGGATGCCTTTTCGTATGCCCATCACCAGAGATTTCCAGATTAATCAGTTGTGACTCGTTTTCTGTACGCTCGCTGTCATTTGTCCACTGAAGACAGAGTGGACTTACGTCGCCTCTCACTCCCAATTCCTTTGCCATGTGGGATTCCACCAGTGTGGTGGATGAACCGTCATCTAGGAACGCATATGTATCAATGACTTTGCCATTTCCATGCAGTGTTACAGGTAGTATCCGGAAAAGGATAGTTGGTTGGAGTTTGCGATGCACAGTAACCATACTAGTTGTCTTCGGAACTTCAACGATCTGTGACACCAGTGGCTTTCCAGGATGAAGAAGTTTATGGTGACGTTCCTCACATCCATTCTCACCGCAAGTGGACGCTTTACACGGAAATTTTCCATGAGATACCAGACAACGGCGGCATAAACGTTACTATTGGGCGAGTTTCCATCGGTCGTTCAAGGTCATATTTCGAAAAGTGTAGCAGTCCTTAGCCTTATGCCCTTCCTTTTGGCAGACTGGACACGGCTTCGGTGTAACTCCTTTGTGGTTGACTATGCTGATATTCGGCTTATCCTTCGAAATGTCTGTAGCGTGTACGTTCACGTACAACTTTTCTTTGGGTTTGGGTTTCTCGTGCTTACTCACGCGATGCTCTTCGGCTTCGTAAGTGAAGGTGACGTCACTGACCGCCGTTACTATGTCGTCCATATAGCTACCGAACGTAGTGAGATCTACGACTCGTTGTTGTCGCTTGAAGAGGGACCAATTTAATTTTATGTTCGCAGGCAATTTGTTCACCAGTTCCTGTAAAAGCGTGGGGTTCGACAAGTGATCGTTAAGCCCAGCTGCTCGAAGATGTCCGCAAAGATTCTTGCAGGCCAGCCCAAAGCTTATCAACGTGTCCAATTTCTCGGGTTTAGGCGTTGAGGTTGCTCGTATCTTAGCTAACAACGAACTGATGATCAAATCTGGACGCCCATACAATGTTCTCAGTGTATCGATGACCGAAGGTACTGACGACGGAAGCATCAGATAACTCCGGACCGCTTCCAATGCGTTTCCCTTAAGGCAACGTTGAAGACGCATCAAATTCTCTCCATCTGAATATCCACACATCTCTGTAGAATTCTGAAAGCTGCTCAGAAACAACGGCCACTCGACTGGATCGCCCGAAAAGATAGGAAGTTCTCTGGGAACGACTTGCCTGGCAGAGAGTTGTTGTGAACTGGGACCACAGAATAACTGTCTCGAAATAGTGGCGGGATTGGAAATAGGTGCGGTAACCATCGGTGAAACGATTGGTGATAAACAAGCGGACACTGTATTTACGGAGGGGGGTGGAATGCGATGCTGCGGAGTACTCATAAGCGACGGAACGAACGACAAGGCAGGGGGGTTTTGGCATGGACCGGTCGAAGTGGGAGGTGCATTATAATTTATTAATTCAACTGGCATTGTACACGGCGGGGTTTTATCGAAAATTGAAATGCTTGTTGTATTCATTAACACACCTCTTTTGATAGTGTCTACTGGCTTTGAGCATGTCTGACTTACCGAACTGCTAACAAGTTCATTACCCTTGTACTTTGGAAACTCATACTCAGGAATTCTGTTGCTAACAATCTGCGATGCCGACAGATTGGGTGCTGTGACTGGTAGTGTGTTCTGAGGTGGCTCTTTCGCCAGCTGCAGCTGTAGACCATCCATTCGTTTTCGCAGCTCAAACAGTTGCTGCATCAGATCATCGGGATGCTGCGTTGCAGAGATAGAAAAATCCACCTGGGGATTCTGCCGGAACGGGTAGTTGTCTAATCCTCCAATGGCTTCACTTTGTAAACCACTAGCGTTGGTTGTGCTGGAAAGCTGCATACCCATATTGCGAGGAACATACACTCGAGTATTGGCTGGAGCTATATTGTTGCATACGGTACTGACTGGATTAAGAACGGTGGGCTGCAACTGCACATTTTGTGCGGTGAGCTCGGATGTGATTGGCATCACTTGCGGTGCTGGTACTGAAAGGATTTGTTTCGGTAGGGTTCCGGTCCGAGACGGAATACTAGTGGGGATTGGTAACCCGGTACTGACACTCGTAGTCGGGACTAACTGCTGAACCCATTCCTGTATCCTTTGTGTACTGCGACGCGATCGACGACTTCTGACACTTCCGTTTTCCTCTTCGTCCAGTTGAGCTTGGAGAACATCGTACTTTTTGGCGAGATATCTTTTCTCCACCTCCTTTTCCTCCTCCAGACGTTGAAGCTCTAGCACCGCTCTGGCTCTGGCACTCGCTGTTGATCGACTGGATCTTGAGCTTGCGACACCGGAGCTGTACAGCCGGCGGGATGCAGGCCGCACACACGAAATGTCGATCTTCCGCTTCAATGCTAGCTGTCACGTTAGCACAAGTGTATTGGTAGTATCGGGTGCAGCGCTCGCATTGTACCATGTTCGCTTCAGCTTCATCCGGACGACCGCATGAGCATCGTTCATCGGCAGCTGGAACCGGATTCTAACCAGCGGGAGCGTTCTTCGACCTAGGCATCTAGCAAGATTTTCGCTTAAAAACATTAAAAGTTTGTTGGCACAGCCGACAAGACTTCGGACCACCGTTTAGCAAACTCGTTTGGAGGTTATTTTGAGTTGCTTTTAAGCTGTAATTTCTATTTGGTTTTAATATAATTCATGTTTAATTTATAAATAATTACGTTTTTAGTCCTGCTTGTGTTAGATAACGAACTGTCCAACGAAAGGTGCTAATATTCATATTTTAACTAGATTTGAACTGTGCTGCTTTTAATTATACGTCCAATGTGTTCCTTTGTGATTTGTTGTTTGTCTGAATGTTTACATGATATTTTTTAGATATTTTAGTATTCGTATGTGTGAGTGAGTGTTTGACAATTGTGTGTTCATGATCTGTCAATATATTGTTTTTTTCGTCTGCAATGTCTTCAGTCACGGGTTCCTGTAACGCTGGATAACCCACTGGTAATTTGTGCTCGGTGCTGTTCGGAACATAGAGATAAACATAGTTCGACAATGTTGTAGCCCAAGTTATTTTAATCAACTTTATAGAACAAAGCTTTTTTCAATCTTTTAATATAATCCATATAGCGTACAAGCGCCACATTCATACAATTTGGATACAATTTGAAGATTAAACTTTTTTTAATGAACAAATTCCGGCTATTTTTCATCATGGGTCTGTGTAAAATAAAATCGCAAAAAGCACTGCTCAAAGTCTGGTTTCGAATCACACCTGCATTGCGGCGGTCAACCAACGGGAGATGAGCGACAATGTTTTACGAATGCAAAGTTGGTACATATTATACTAATCCTGAGAGAACACTTTGCTGATTGCGCATAAACATTTTCATATTTTTCAGTGTCCCCCGCACAGAGCTGCGATGAAGTTTTCCTCATTTTTCACGAGAAAAATGAATTAATATCACAAACACCCTTCAGGGAGGGCAACTCGACGGCCAGTTGGCACTTCATTTAACATTAAAAACGCAACAGTAGTACTCGAACCGAATTCTGGTGAATGAAAAACGCTCCCCTTCATTGTTTGCTCTAATTGGAGTGTTGAAACGTGTCGTGTGGTTGTATTTTTTTTTTAGCCTTTATCCAATTTTTAATTGCGCCGCGACATGTCGCAATTGCAATTTCAACTGTTTATTTGAAAATCCATTTTTTTCTCTATTATAGTGACTTTCAACGCATTTCGGATAGTTCGTCACTTTTACTTCCATTTTTGGAAGAATGTCGGGAGTGAGAATTGAACTCGTGATCTCTGCGTGAGAGGTATGGATGTTACCACTACGCCAGATCGTCTCCTCAGAAAATCCATATAGCAAAACATGATCAAAACATTCTAATATTGGGATGAAAGTTATATTATAGTCTGCAAAGAACGCAATGTTATATACATATGTGCTCCACATCTATATATTTTTCGGAATCTTAGGGTTGACCAATGCCCTAAACCCTCTTAAATGATTCGAAGGGTTTTTGGCAGACTTATCTCACTTTTTAACTAGGCGAACCTAGCCAGAATTTTCACCTGCCCCCGGGCTTCTGAATGCCAAAGGGGGACTAGGCTCTGCGGAATGCACGTATCTGCATGCTCGTGCTGTTTTAGTCCTGACCGAGGAATTGTCGGACAATCGCGCAGGTGCTAAGGATGACCGACTTTTGGATGCCGGCCAATTCCTTCTCGATGTTCAACACCTTTAGCGCTTCCAGAAGTGTCTTCGGGATAATTCCAGTTCCAGAGAGAACGACTGGAACAATTCTTGGGACCTCCCTTAGCCCCCACAGTTCCTTGAGCTCCACGGCCAATGGTCGGTACTTGCAGATTTTGCGACCGTGGGTCTCCTCCAGATTCTGGTTCAGTGGAATAGCGACATCGATGATGGTGACTTTGCGGTCGCTCTTGTCGTAAACCATTATATCTGGGCGGTTGTGGTGGATCGAGAGGTCGGTCAGAACAGTGCGATCCCAGTACAGCTTGAAACGGTCATTTTCCAGGACAGGTGCAGGCAGGTACCGGTAGTTTGGTACGTTGTCTTCCAGTAGAGCACATTGGAGCGCCAGTTGTCGATGAACAATACGGGCCACGTTGTTGTGGCGCTCGGTGTAGGCTGCGTTGGCCAAAACGGGACGGCCTCCCATAATGTGCTCTATGTTTTCACCTGGTTGATGGCACATCCGGCAAATGTCATCAACGTCTTGATGCCAGACGTACCGCCTGCAGTTTCTCGTCGGCATTATCCTGTCCTGGATGGCTATCATGTCGGCTTCTACTACTGAAGAGAGTTCACCACGCGTTAGCCACAGATTAGATGCGGCCTTGTCGACGTGTGGCCGGTCCAGTTGATGGGGGTGGGCACCATGCACTGCCTTCTGCTTCCAAGCTGCAATCTTCTCCTCCACTGTCTGCAGATTGCAGTTTAGTTGGTACTCCGCTTGCGCCAAGTGCAGAGCGCTGTATCCTCTGTCAGCGGCGCAGACAGCCCGGTATAGCGCGTTTTGGTTGGCGCGTTCTGCGAAGTACTCGCGCAGTTGTCGTACCTGGGCAACACACAGTGCAGAAATGTCGACGATTCCAAGTCCCCCTTCTTTGCGTGGTAGTGAAACTCTCTCCAGTGCCGATTGAGGATGGTGCATTCCGGCCTCTTTGAATGCTTTCCTCATCCTCCTCTCAAGGTCCTCTAGGTCAGTTTTACTCTATTTGACTACACCAAAACTGAAGGTCAGCAGGGGAACCGCGAATGTGTTGATCGCGCGTACCTTGTTCCCCGCGTTGAGGAAAGTCCTCAGGACACAGTTCACTCGACTCAAGAACTTGTCTCGCAGCTCCGTCTTGATGTCGGAGTGGCGAATCCCGGTGAGCTGTCGGAATCCAAGATATTTATAGGATTCGCCACGAACCATGTCTCTTATAAACTCGCCGTCATAGACCTCGTAGCCTCCGGATTCGGTAAGTTGTCCTTTCAGCAGGTGGACACAGCGACACTTGTCGAGGCCGAACTCCAAACAGATGTCCCTGCTTATATCTTCGACAACCCGGATAGCTACACCTAGACGCTGACGTGAATCAGCGTAGACCTTGTGATCATCCATGTAGAATGTATGGGTCACTTCTTCGTGGGCGCCGTCGCCATACCTTATTTTATAGCCATGACCGTTTCTATTGAGCGTCCTACTGAGGGGGTTCAGTGCCAGACAAAACCAAAGCGGGCTGAAAGAGTCGCCTTGGAATATCCCCCTCTTTATCTGCAGCGTTCTAGACTGCAACACATTTTCCCCATCATTAAGGTGCAGAGACGTGCTCCACTGCCTCATCGCATGCTGCAGGAACCTAACGACGACGGGATCAATTTTGTAGAGCTCCAATACCCGGACGAGAAACGAGTGAGGTATGGAGTCATAAGCCTTCCTGTAATCGATATAGGCCATGCTTAGGTTCCGCTGGTTATAAACCGCCTGGCCGACTATGGCTGCGTCGATGATGGCCTGGTCTTTGCAGACATGCGTATTTTTTCTGCATCCTTTCTACTCTTCTGCGATGATATGGTGTTGTTCGCAGTGGGCAGAAACTTTGGCGGTTATGATGCTGCTTAATATCTTGTACAGACTCGATAGGCACGTTATCGGCCTGTACTTTGATGGGTTCAATGTGTTGCTGTCTTTCGGGAGGAGGAATGTGACGCCACGGGTGGCGAATTCAGGGAGGTTGTGTGGGTCACGTAGCACCTTGTTGAAGCACTCAGCTATCTTTTGATGTGGGACGGTCAGCTTCTTGTGCCAGAAGTTCTGAACACCATCGGGGCCCGGTGCTGCCCAGTTCCTCAGGTACCGCGAGGCTTCGCGGACATCGTTCTCTTCGACGATGATAGCTGGCATCTCTCCAATTTCACCACAACTCTCCTCCTCCCGTCTTAACCACATTTTCCCGTCGCGATGTTGTACTGGGGTCTCCCAAATACCAGCCCAGAAGTTCGTCACATCGCTAATATCTGGCAAACCTTCGCGGTAGTCGGGCTTCTCGTCGCTAATGTGGTCGTAGAACGCTTGTTCGTTATCTCTGAACATCCGATTTTGTTCCTGGCGCTTTGCAGAGTCAGAGTAACGTTTCAGCCGTTTAGTTAGGACGCTCAATTGCTGTACCAGTGTGTCGAGTTTTTCCGTCAGCTCCCAGCTGGCGAAGTTCAGTAGGCCGCACGATCACAGCAACTTGGCGACATAATTTCGCCGATCTGCTGCCTCTTTTGTACGCCATCAGTCTTCCAATTGCGGCCCGCTTATTTAGGATCCGTTGCTCCAATCTCCTTCGCCATGGAGGCTCACGCCTTTCACGGAGATGTTGGAGCAGTCCGCCTCTTGGCCTAATACGGTATCCTAAACTTTTGGCGGTCGCCACAGCAGCACAGTAAACTTTCAGTTGCAGCTCCTCCATGTTCTCAGCATCAACCAAGTGCAGCGGAAGAACGTGCTCGTTCATGAGCTTTACTGCACTTGTCAGCCTGCGGGAATGCTGCAACTTCGGGATCCTGGGGCGCGACAATGGGTCTGTGTCGCGGAACTGTGAGATCGCCTCGTCGTAGTGGAAGACCAGATCGCGTAGTAGTTGTTGATCTGGCTGTGGGTCTTCCGGCTCAGGGGGTTGTAGTAATGTGGCCTCCACTGGTGCTGATTCGCGTGCCCCACTCGCGAATGAATTGCTCAGCCGTACTGAACTTCGTCTCGACACATCGCTTGCTCTGTTGTTCCTGGAGCTTATTTCTCTCTGCACCTGCTGCTTGATCTCGTCGATTTGCGTTTGGAAGAGCATGTTGTTGCGTACTATCGCTCTACGCCTCGCGTTCATCGCGTTCTGATCAAGCCTCCCGACGAACTCTGGATACGCTTCCTCGAACATTGTTAGTATTCGAGGGCGACCGCTCATGTCCGTCTCCAAAGCAGTGCAGATGTAATAGGCGCGGATCACGAATTCATTCATTTCGTGTGTCCACATGATCCGTCGCCTAGTGGTACCCACAAGTGTGGACGACTGTCGTCTGGCAGTCGCAACACGTCTCGTAGGCGCAGCGTTTCTTGGGTGATGTCGATGGCTGCTGTTTCCGTGTGGCGGTAGCTCTTCGGGTTGAACCCGGCTGGTGGCCCGCTCTTGCACATCGCCCTCCAGCCGCTGGCCGCTCGCTCTTACGCCCGTTCCAGGACCAGCTCCAGTTCGGGGACCCTCCTCGGGTGATCGCATTCTAATTACTCTTCGTGAACGTAGCTCCATTTTCTGGGTGTATCTCCTTTGCCCGGGAGACAGCGGGTTGGCAAGGCCTCCATGACCCGGGAGGCCTTCCCCGGGAGAGATATAGCTCTCTGACTCGCAACACAATCAACACAGAAAAACCATACTTCTGCTATGCGCGAAGCACACCATAAACAAACATAATCAAACTGCAGCGCGCCAAGCGGTTGCCATAGAAATCATGTGGACAAAACAACATTATTGAATTGGACAACTCATGATCAGAATTGAGTTCATCAAAATGCGTTAATTTAATGGTTTAGCTATGTAAATCCGATACAAATGGTGAGCAAGCATGATGTTTACAATTTTTATAAGTGTTGTAATCCAGAAAAGGTCTGAATACGTGCCAAATAATCATCTGGTGATCGATTAAAAGTTAGCTCGAATGAGGGGCGCATTGACACAAATAGAAGGTGTATTTTATAATCCTTTACTACTATAAATCATGTAAAAGGCAATTTCATTTATATGTTTCGAAACATTCGAAGGCCTTATTTGACACAGAAGCGCTGAATTAGAACATTCAAAAAAGTGGGCAAACCATGATCATATTTTCGACTGGACAAACCAAGATCATTTACCCTAGATAAATTTTGACCACGGCAATGCACAATGGTCCAGGAGATGCATTTAAGTGGAAATTAGCATTAGGGGCTCGATAGTTATTGTCTAGACAAAAACTGTCTTCGACAAAGTTGTTACATATGATAGAGCGCTCATTTTAATGCTGCCAAAAATAGGGTGATCAAAATTTTCGATGACATAAAAAATTTAACTTTCTTATCTCTGTAGATAGATGTAAACATAGTTCGACAATGTTGTAGTCCCAGTTATTTGAGACATCCTTGTAGAACAAAGTTTTCTATCTCTCGAAATAACCGTTATAGCGCCTTTTTTCTATGTTGCGTTAGGGTCACCATTAAAAAAACTGTTTTTTGCTCTAACTTTTATGTTTCAAATTCTACATACAAACTGTCTTCGAAAGACTTTTAGAACATACTGATACAAACATTTTGCGATGCAGAACATGTCAATATCTCAACTTCACTCAGAGTTATTGATATTTCTTCCCAAAAAATACGCTTTCTTCACTCGACTGCCATTCTTTCTGGGACAAATATATTTTATTTCATCGAAAATGTTGGTCACCCTATTTTTGTCAACATGAAAATGAGCACTCTATTATATGTAACAACTTTGTCGAAGACAGTTTTTGTCTAGAGAATAACTATCGAGCTCTAAATGCTAATTTCCACTTAAATGCATCATCTGGACCATTGTGCAATGTTTTAGGGGATTCATACGTGATGTCCTAATTTGAATTGCTTTTTCGAGCACATCGGCTGTTATCTCCCCGATCACCATGTGATATTGCGTTCTAATGCTTGAATCAATGCTAGTTTATAGAACAAAATATCAACGACAAAAAATCGCACGATGCAGGCGGCCAGTTCACTGATTCAAAACAAGAAATGGATTGTGGCCCCGTCTTGATGAAACCACATGTCAACCAAATTAAGTTCGTGTATTTTCGACAATAAAAAGATGAAAATCATTGCACTATAGCGATCACCATTGAAAGTAACGTTGTTCTCATTATCATCTTCAAAGAAGTACGGACCAATAATTCCGCCGGACCACAAACTGCACCAAATAGTACATTATAGGGATACATTGGCAGCTCATGTACTGATTGACTACTCATCGGACCAAATATGGCAATTTTTCTTATTAACATATCCATTCAACGGCAATTGTGCTTTATCACCAAAGTAAATTTTTCAATATAACAAGAAAAATATCGTTTTGTTTGTTCTTAAATAATGGAATGGAAAAGAAAACTACATAACTCCAATTTTGAAACATGGCACGAATTACGTGAGCTGTCAAAAAAAAGTGCACTGATAAACCAAACAGTAGAAAAAAAGCCGTAATGTGTTGATACTCCATTTCAACAATGTTTATTGATCTTTCTCGGCTGAATCAAACCGAAGCTGTTTAAATTGTTTGTTACAAACACTGTCGCATATAGCTCCTAGTTACCTAAAAAACACGTGAAAACTAGCAAAAAATTTGTTTGTTTGTTTATTTGTTTATTTGTTTAGATATAACATTCATCTGACAAAATCGTCTTAATGAACAAAAATTAGTATAATAGTCGAACAAAAACATAACATTAAAACATAACATTAAAACATAACATTAAACACATCGGGATTCTCAATTCGGTTTCTGAAGCGTAGTGATGATTCTCCAAAGTCATAAAACTGCTCTACGGATGAAAAGGTTCTGATCATTTCCGTGACCGGCTCATGTTGACCATACGATGAACGATGTGCAAGCGGTTGCAGCAAAAACGAGGATCGTAGAATTCTACTGGGAGCGCGAAAGTTCATCTTCTCGAGCAAGTTAGGCGCATCGATTTCACCACAAAGAAGTTTGGCAACGAAGGTGGCTTGTTGAATACGCCTACGACGCTCAAGAGTATTCAAGTTCAGTAAGCGACATCTAGCTGTATATGACGGCAGGTTCCGCGGGTCACGCCAAGGCAGATTCCTAAGCGCTCTACGGATGAACCATTTTTGAATCCGTTCAATCCTGACGATCCACATGTGTTGGTACGGGCTCCATACTACAGATGCGGTTTCAAGAATCGGCCGAACAAGCGAGCAGAAGAGAGATTTCAGGCAGTAGGGATCAGTAAAGTCCCTAGAGATTCTCGAAATAAACCCAAGCTGACGATTGGCCTTGGATATCAATGCAGATCGATGTGCGTCGAAAGTGAGCTTAGGGTCGAGAGTTACGCCCAAGTCATTGACCTGACTGACTCTCTCCAAGATAATATCATCGATCGTGTAGTCGAATATAGTTGGTTGTCTTTTTCGATGGAAACTCATGATGACACATTTATTTATACTGATAGTTAGTTTGTTCAGGCGACACCAACTCACAAACTGGTCTAGCAGGCTCTGTAACCGTCGGCAATCCTCGAGGGTTTCGATGGCTAGATAGATTTTCAAGTCGTCTGCATATATCGACACACAGTCACATGCTAGAATAAGCGACACATCGTTATAGAAGATCGCGAACAGCAGTGGTCCAAGATTGCTGCCTTGCGGAACACCCGAAGAAACAGCAAACGGAGATGAAGTGTGAGACAGGAGCTTGACACGGAGCGTTCTTCCAGACAGGTATGATCTCAGCCAGTTGATGAATTCGTCGGAAGCACCAAGACGGGATAGTTTTCTCAGTAGGATGCGATGGTCAATTCGATCGAAAGCGGCTTTTATGTCGGTGTAGATAGCATCAACTTGAGCGCGTTCCTCTAGACGGTTGATACAAAACGACGAAAACTCGAGGAGATTGGTGCTAACCGAGCGTCCTGGCATAAAGCCATGTTGTACTGGTGAGATATAACGCTTAACTTTGAAAAAGACAGCATCGTTCACGATCAACTCAAAAAGCTTGGAGGCGGCAGATAAACTGGTTATGCCACGATAGTTAGCCACGTTACACTTATCACCTTTCTTAAACACGGGAAACATAAAGGAATGCTTCCACACATCTGGAAAAACCCCTTGACTCAGCGAAGCTGTGTAAATACGGGAGAGCGGTAAAGCCAAAGATGTAGCACAGCGGCAAAAAACTATAGCTGGAACGCCATCTGGGCCAGGAACTGTTGAACGTTTCAATTTTTTTACGCCCTTCTCAACCATCTGTGGGGTAACGACGAATGGTCCCAAGTCTATTAAACTCTCTGGAATGTTAGCTGCAGCTCTCTCGGCTTCTGACGGGGTGGCTGCCTCAGCGACAAACACCGATGCAAAGTGTTTTGAAAATAAATCGCACATTTCAGAAACGGAGGACGATTCCTGAGCGCCCGAGAACACCTTAGACGGGATATCTGCTGTTTTTCGCTTGGAATTGACAAACTTCCAGAAGCTCTTTGGATTTCTACGCAGGTTTGTCTGGACACGAAGCACGTATGATTTGTAGAGGGCACGGTTAAGGCGTCGGTATACACTGCTAGCGAGTTGAAAGTTGTGTATGGTTTCAACAGTTCGTCGACGGCGTAATTTACGTTGGCAAGAATTTTTGTCGCGCCGTAGAATGCGAAGAAGTGGAGTGCTCCAAGCTGGAGACATTGGAGGTTTCCTTCGTGGGGTATTCGTCACGAGCCAGCTGCAAACGATTTCGCAAAAACGCGTCGCCATGTCGTTAACGTCCTGACCAAGAGCGTTCCAATTGTAGCTACTCAGAAACTCGTTAAATGCAGCGAAATTAATTTTTGCGTAATTCAATGCTTGTTCGCCTTCGTTCCGATCCTCAACGGCCAACACTGCTCCTCTTGTATCCGATAACGATAATACTAACGGAGGATGGTGCAAATCCACCGCTAGCAGTGGCGATACAGATTCGTTGATAGCGATGTTAATATCGGGAGCACAAAAAACCAGATCCAGTGTTCGGCCACGAAAATTACGAATGAAGTTGCGCTGCTGGAGACCGAGAAAGGTGATTCCATCCAATAGAACAGCACTCGCCGCAGAGGTCAAAGACGGATTCAGATCAACAACAGAGTTAGCATGTAATTCCCATGCAATATGAGGCTGATTGTAATCGCCACATACCAATACGGTGTCATCAGAAGACGCACGGTCACACAGTTCACGCACAGAAGCCAAATGTGAATCATAAACCCCCACGTCACGACTGCGGTCGGGAGGAATGTATACTGCGCAAAGTAATATCCTTTTCCCACGTATGGTAGTGGAGACACAAATCTGTTCCAAAGAGTTTCCATTCCTCGTTTGAACCGATACAGCAGAGAAGTGACGAGCTACTGCGATAAGGACACCACCAAATCTGGACTTGGAACTGTTGGAAGGACTACGGTCACAACGGAAAACGTTAAATTCAGCTCCGAATAGCTGTATGGAGTTGATGCTGTCGTCAAGTCCGGATTCAGTCAACATGATGACGTCGTAATTACAATCGCATACTGCTACATAGAGATCGTCAATTTTCGTCCTCAGGCCGCGTACATTCTGATAATACAGCCACATAACATTGGAAGTCGTGTCGTTGCCCCTAGAAATGAGAGGCAGATCAGGTTGCGAATGGTGCTCGATTGAATCGTACTCGCCTAGAGTGGCACGTTGGAAGACCCCTTCCCCAGACTCAACAACAGGACCGGGACGGCTAATCTGACGCTGGCTACAAGGCTCGACTGAGTTGGACGGGTTAGGGGCTTCCATGATGCCGTTAATCGTGCGTCCCAGTAATCGAAGCTCATCATCGAGCTGATCAGTCCATATAAATTGGCTGGAAATTTGAACGAAGTCAGGCAGATACGAGCGATCATAAAATGCATACTTGCCTGAAGAGTCAGGTTGGGAGACTCTCCCCCAACATCCGACCACAGGACCGGGATGACTTGAACGGCAAGGGTCAATCCGAGGTGGATGAAGTCCGGCGTGTGGCACGACTGGGTCGGAGTAGTTGAGAGCTCCCATGGTACATTGTTTATTGCATCCCGGTTGTACAAACTTTGATGATTGCTGCTGATGTGACTCGCTGGGTACATATTCTCCTCGTTCTCCTCGTCCAATCTGCTTTTCTACTTCAGACGGGGCGTTTTGCAAATTATATAGTGTTGAAACCCATTTCCGTTCTCTTCAATAGGGTACTATCCATGATGAATTAGCAACATTTATCTGCTCATAGAAAAATAAGAATTTTATTTATATTTTCTATGAAATTGTATACAGAATGATTTATCAGAATACCTTCAAAAGTTTGGCTTGAGCATTATCTTTCCTCGCCATAGTCCCCCCTCGGCTGCTGTCTACTTCAGTAGTATGACTCATAACAAGGTCCAGGGTAGGACTGGTTAGGTTGGGAATGAAGTACACTGAACAAGTATCTCTCTTCAGAGTGTGCTTTTGTCGTTCATCGAACGCTACAATCATAATGTATAGATCGGATCTCATTAAATGAGTATTCTAGTCTAGAAATTTGAAAAAAAATCAAAATTTTTTTTTCTTCATATTTCTGTAGTTTAGGCATTCAAGAATGTACCCTAGGACTTATCGAAAATTCTATTATTTACCGAGATGGAGCCATTTTGGTATTGCGATATCTAACCTGGTACGGCCATAAAAATGAACTTCAAATGGGTTTTTTCGCGAAACTTGTTTTTTCAAACTGGAGTTCACGATATCTCAAGTTCTACTGAACCGATTCATGTCGTATTCATATGGATACAATCTACAGGCATCTCTCTATTACATGAACCTCTAATAAATGATATTTTTTTAAATATTATTTAATTACAAAATTTGGAGACGTAAGAAAAAAAGTTTTAAACCACATTTTGTTTTTCAAACGGCCGCCATTTTGTAAAAAAAAGTTTTTGACTTGTCCGAGGTTCATGCGATAGCGGCATCTTTACTGATTAAGAATCTGTTCGATTTTTTTGTTTCAGATAATCAGAAGGGCTGGAATCGTGTACGCCAAGGCACAACTTTTTTTAACCCTCTCACTTCATCAGCTCATAACTATTCTCGTTATGAATATTTTTTTCTCCGTACAATTTTTGTTTTTTGTTAAAAGATAGATGAACAAATTATGATATAATGGATAGTAAAAATATTCTTTCTTTCATTTTTACGGAGCTCGGAGGAACGTCAGAAATTCGTGTCTCTACACTAGAATACCCCCTTAACAAAGTTTCCAGAAGAGAAAAACGCCCTTTCAGAGTCCAATTATGTTGGGTAGATAGGTATCGAATACCATTGTCATGTATTTGCCTCTGATACCCTCTGTACGAAAACTCTTGTGTGAGAGTTTTCATCAATCCGTTCATAGACGTTGAGCTTGGGCTGGATGTTGATACCTTTGACTGTTGCAATCGTCGTTCAAATTTGATGTTCAACTGTTCTGCAGGTTTCCCATCGTCCAGTGGATTGTTTTCCTCCTGTTGTTCAGCTATTGAATCAATATCAT